>NC_137514.1:15677500-15812500 GCF_041902795.1 Electrophorus electricus | reverse complement strand
GGGGAACGAAGAGAGATGGGAGGGGATGACAGGAATGCAGTCCGAGCGAGGGGTTGAGCGAGAGTGAGGGAGAGAGAGAGAGAGAGAGAGAGAGAGAGAGAGAGAGAGAGAGAGATGGACAGAGAAGAGGGAAGGAAGCCCAGTTCCCACTCATATGTATTCACCACATGGTGGGACTTGACTCGAAGGTCAAGTCAAGCTGCGGTAGTACGACTGCTAACACACCCACATGCGCGCACACACACACATTCACACACACACACACACACACACACATCTTGTGAATGTAATCACTGCAGTTCAACAGTAGACACACACACACACATTGTGAACGTAATCACTGCAGTTCAACAGTAGAAGGAATATCTAATATCTAATTTAAAATCAGTTTTTGTGGTTTTGCAGTTAACATATAATGTATTATATAAATGCACACACACACAAGGAGGCCGTCAAACATGGCACCGTCCATGGTCTTCGACTCATCTTGCCGTCACAGTTCTTAAAGGTCAGACTCATTACGCTGGGGGATGTATTGGCCTTTGGACACCAAAGGAGCATCTTACTCGCAGCAGCGTGAAGTACAGTTGTGTGTGTGTGTGTGTGTGTGTGTGTGCACATGTCACATGTGTATGAGCCACAGGGAAGGAAAAACAAGCAACGTGCATATATGTTTGTGCTTGTGCCTGTGTGTATGTGCTTATGTGTGCCAGAGTTCATCTAATGCATGAGAAAAAAACTGCAAAAAATTGATTTTAGATCAGATTAGATATTCCTTCTACTTGAAGTAGAGGCAGTTTGTGATTGCACTCACTGATGGCTATGGCTATGTGTGTGTGTGCATGTATGTATGTATGTATGTAATACACTGGGACTGCAAAATCATACTCATTTAAGATTTGATTTTTCTACTGCCCAGGTGTGTGTGTCGGCGGTTTATGATGACATTCTTGGGGGGGGGGGGGTCGTTAGCTGGAGGGTGGTGGCTGACAGTACCAGCCGGGTGTGGCGTTGTGTGGGCGGGGCCGCGGGCTTATCACTATGGAACCAGTCTCACTTGTTTGTTGGCTCACACTCAAGTCAGGACCAATTGCTTCAAGATCAGCTAACGTGCTAAACACCCAAAACGTATTTGTCCTTGATGGTGAACGTATTATAGGAGTCGTCCATCTATCTTAGGTCGCCATACAGCCTACTGCTTGTGATTTGTACAAGCAGTGGAAGCAAAGCCTTTAAATGTCTGTTTTATAGTCTGATTACAGCCATCTCTCTCTCTCTCTCTCTCTCTCATTTTTCTCTGTTTTTTTGTGTCATTCTGGTTGTGGGGTGGCAGATTCCTCTGGTTGTGCGTGGGTGTATGTGTGTGTGCGTGCATGCCTGTGTGTGTGTTTTTGTGTGTGTGAGCTGTTTTTTATTTACGGTTCTGTGGCCTGTCTGCTTTGCCATCTCGAGGGCATGCTCTCCATCAGACTGATGCTATGGTGTTGTTTGGCACAGAAATACACAAAGTGCCGTGTTGCCTCTGGTCCAGAACGATACCATCCAAGGCTCCGCTTGAATGATAAAAAGAAATACAAACTGCATTCAGCAGTTCCCTTCATAACAGTAATATTACAATGTAAACCAAACCTAAAACATTGCATTTTTGTAACAAAACTCATGGAAAGCAGGACATTTTCAGGTGCAGGTACAGGGTCACGGCACCACGGTGTTTTTGTGCTGGCGTTGGGCAGGATGGGGCATGGCTCCTTGATGCACACTGTGAAGTAATTGCGCCTTTATTTCGCAGAAACATCCACCTTAGCCACCGAGACATCTACGTACACCCGGCCTCCCACTGCAGAGAGCAGCAGCGCCCACCAACCTGGCTCTGGTAAGTGGGATCCGTCTCCTGCCTCACCCTCCTCGCTCGCTTGGTATTCAGGTCCTGTGAGTCAGGAGTCGTTCGCGTTCCCTCCCGAGTCGAAAGACGCGGAATGAGTGCATCGCTGGAAATGTCGCAGCCCCTGGAACTGAAGCTATAAATCACCTGTTGAACTCCAGACATATTGTCTTCTAACAATTAGCCCCCTGTCCGTCTTCTCGCTGTTATATCAGAGTTTGCAGTTGAGTTGCTGGTTTATTGAAAAAGTTATTAATTGATTTAATAGAATGGCTGTATTAAAAATTTAGAACTCCAGTCAAGATACTGCGTTTGTAGTTCTGAGCTGATATCTCTGTGGAACTCCGTGAATCCTGCAGCTCACGAATTAACGTCTTATCGTGCGAAGCAAATGCTACCGGCAGCGCTTTAGCTGCTAATTGATTGGAAGCCTGGGTATGCCATGGGCTCTCGCTGGCCAGTGCTAAGCAGTGTTGTGCCAAGAAGAACTCGGCTCAGCTCAGCTCGTCAGCCTCTGCCTCTTCCTGCCTGCGGGGCATCGCAGCGGGAAGCGGAAGCAAAGGCCAAAGGTTAGCGAAGGCTCATTGGGCGTTAGCATGTAGCGCTGCTCGCTTGTGCGGACCCATTCGCCCACGTAGCGTTTAACCAGCTGTTAAATGTTGAACTGGAATATACTGTGTGAATATATGAAGTGCCAAATCCTTCCCACTCATGGTATTGCAATTTAGAGCCGTGGACGGGCTTTTAAATCGAGGAGTGTCGACTCTCACTCGCTTATTCTCTCTGAATTGCTCTCACTCTTTGTTTTTCCAACCCTGCAGCTTCCAGCACCTCTCCCCCATCCCCAGCGTGTGATTTTGAGCAGAGCTTGTGCGGATGGACCCACGACCCAGACACCGACCTCAGCTGGGTCCTGCATAGTTCGAGCAGAACTACAGCCCTGGGCCAGAGTCAGGACCTCACCATAGGCTCCAACAGTGAGTCTCAGTCTCTCTCTCTCTCGCTCTCGCTCTCTCGCTCTCGCTCTCTCTCTCTCTCTCTCTCTCTCTCTCTCTCTCTCTCTCTCTCTCTCTCTCTCTCTCTCTCTCTCTCTCTCTCTCACAAAACACACACACACATACTCAATCACATAAAATGAATGAGTCACCTTTCATAAGGCACCTCCACTGCACATTTACTTTCATTAAATAGAATGCATTTCTTTACCCACGCCAAAATTCTCGGGCCGTCCCAGAATCAGTTACCCTCATTCAGCAACATTATAAAGTTGACTGGAAAGCTAAACATCCTGGGATGGTACTCCACCTGCATTCAAACTCAGAGACTGCTCACCACATGCCAGCTACAGATGTGGAATCCAGGAATGGGGGTAGGGTAGATGTATGGTGTGTTTTTGCTCTGCAGCCTCTGTCAGTTTGCCCTGCTTTCTTGCTTTATAGCTCGACACATCACAAAGCTCTTGCAAAGGTGATATCCTGTTCAATTAGCTGATTATTAATTTTTTTCTGATATATCAAACGCTTCTGGTTAATAAATATATATATATATATAGATTTTGTGGTTCCTTTCTTTCATTATGGCCTGTCAAGCTGCTCGAACGCTGATGCGAAACAGAGGGTTAAGGCACCGGATCTGTAACTGACTTCAAAGCAGCCTGCTCCTGTGGAAAACGGAGCTCTGACTGGGTGAACTGAGCCTTCATCTACCTTGTGGACACACCACAGTATCTCTAAGCAGGCTTCCATATTCCAAAAGCCTCCTTGAAGAAATAATTATTCATTTTTCTTTGTACAAACCTTGGATCCAAAACCAGCACTTTTGCCGGATTTTGACTTGCATTTCTTTTCCGTTTCTTTTTCACACTTGTACACTGAAGTTATGGGGATTGTTATTCGAACCCTGTTTAAAATTCATTGGTTTTGATATGTTTGAGGCACTCTCAAAATCGTTTTACCAAGCCCTGGAGACAGCTGAAGGTGTTACAGGTGACCTTCGGGAAGTTAGTGCTTGTACACAGGCCAACAGAGGTCATGGATCTGTCTCATTCGGATGTATTTCACTTTATTGTAGAACCACTTGACCTTTAAATGCCAGAGGAAGACTATTAAAGAACAGAAGGACAGAGTAAAGAACTCACACCTGTCTCTGCTCATTCGGCACTGGTGGGGGGATTACAAAATGGTGTCACTTAGTGATGACCAGTTCCCTTTCACTTTGTCTTTCTTTTTTTTTTCTCCTTCTTTTCTTTTATATTTGAGGAAACAGGGACAGATTTATTTCATAAACAGGGCAAAAGCCCCCTAGGAAAGCAGAAGACAATAGGGAAGTGTTAGGGATAACAAACACACTCATATATCTCTGAGCTGCATGCTTCTCACGTTAGGTTGAGCAAGGTGCTAGCAACACCAAGGTCATGGGTCAATTCCCAGGGAGCACACATACTGTCATGCTGATAAATATGTAAGAGATTATCTGCCAAGTGCTGTGAATGTAAAATGTAAGAATGAATCATTTAAGGCACTCAGTATTGAAACCGGTGTAATGCTGCTGCTCACTCAGAACAACAATGACAAGACGCCTCACTTTTTTACAACGACATTCTTTACTTTTCTTCGCCAGTCACCCAACATTTTGGTTGGATGTTAGTGGCAGGAGAGTCATGCTGCTTAGGTACCCAGTCAGGAAGAGATCAGCAACACACTGTCACAGGCCCAGTCAGCCATATCACCCTCATGCTGGCTGGCACACGAAGATTGACAAAGCAGGCCCTTAAAATGTCACCTGCAAGGCAGGGATTCCTTCCCTGGGCATTTGAAGAACCACTGCTGCTGAGATTGTGCAACAAAGGGTTAAGGTTCACGGAACAGTTAAATGTATTTTATTGCATCTGTGATATTGCATAACAAGTTTTAAAGAGTCATCTCAGATTGCTTTTGATTGTCGCATCACTATATGGCATGCGCATGAGTGAAAAGCACCAATATAGTTAGTGCACAGAACACAATATATGCATGATATACAAGAATATATACAATAAATAAATAAAGATGTGCAATGCAATATGATAGACACTACAGTACACACACTGCAATACATGCTGTAAGAGAGAAAGTATATAATATGTACTATGCAATACACAATACAGTACTGTAACGCTGCTGGCCCGAGTGCCGCAGGGCGTGGGGCAGGACGTGCAGACTTCCTCGACAGTGCAAGACATTTATTCACATTAAACATAGACGACAAAGGTGGCACTCACACATAACACTTATGGTGAACATGATAACACGTTTAACATTTAACGACTAGCATATACACATTACATGGTGATAACACAAACCGACGTTACAGCTACAGCGTCGTTTACAAATATCGACAGTTACACAAAGTAGCGACAATGACCAACGAGGGTGCACACACTGACAGGGGTTTAAATAGACAGACAAACATTCAACAGTAAACCCTGTGCAGGTGTGACTTAAGGGGGCGTGGTTACAAATCAGTACCCATGAATCCCCCTGCACGCAGCAGGCCGTACCACATGACTCGTGGGACATTCCGTGACAAGTACACATTGGGCATTACACGATAAACGCTGTACAAGTAGACACTTTTCAGTAGACATTGTACAATAGACACCGTACAGTAGACACTGCAATACACAAATTGTACATAAAAGTGGAAAGAATATCATAATAACTAATCTAAATTGTACTTAGGAAGCACGGGGATGTGCGTGGGTGCATGTGTGAATAAATTAATGTGAGGCAGAGTTCAGCGGCCTGATGGGACATGCTGTCTCTGAGCCGACTGGTTCGATGCCTTGATGCTGCGGCACCATCTGCGCAATAGGAGCCGCGAGAAGAAGGTGTGGCCAGGGTGACTGGAGTCTTGGATATTTTTCCTCACCCTCCTCAGGCAGCATTCTGCATAGCTATGTCCTGGAGGAAGGGAAGCTCAACCCCAGTGAGCATATGGG
The DNA here is from genome assembly GCF_041902795.1 of Electrophorus electricus. Taxonomy (NCBI): domain Eukaryota; kingdom Metazoa; phylum Chordata; class Actinopteri; order Gymnotiformes; family Gymnotidae; genus Electrophorus; species Electrophorus electricus. Next base: position 15,806,639 of record NC_137514.1, on the reverse strand, counting down.
CACTGAGCACTGCTCTCTGCAGTGCTCTGCAGTTAAGCTCCAACGTCACGCTGTGCTGCATCCAGTCAGGATGCTTTCAGCAGCACAGGTATAGAATGTCCTGAGGATACAGGTGCTCAGGCTGAACCTCTTTAGGGCAGCAAAAAGAGGCAGCAGAGGCCTTGGTTATTTGGGTGCCCCGACTATGTGAGGTGCTCAGAGATGTGTGTGCCAAGGAACCTAAAGTATCTGACCCTCTACACGGGAGTCCCATTGATGGTGACAGACACATATTCTCCCTTCCTCTTTCTTAAGTCCACTTTCAGCTCTTTGGTCTTGGCTATGTTGATGGAGAGGCAGTTCTCCTGGCACCAATGTGTTAGGGCCACTGACCTCTCCCCGGTATGCTGTCTTGTCACCATTGGAGATGAGACCCACCACTGTTGTGTCATCAGCATATTTCACAACAATGTCAGAGCTGCTACTGGCTACACAGTAATGCGTGGAGAGGGAGTACCTGTGTTCAGTGTGAGAGGTGAGGAGATAACACTGCCCAACTTGACCATCTAGAGTTGGGCTCAGGATCCAGTCACATATGCAGAGATTTAAACTTAGTTGGTGTAGTTTCCTGTCCTGTGGGTGAGGGCAGTGTGCAGTGGAAAGACCATTGCATCAACAGTTGACATGTAATTTGACCAAATTGTAATGAGTAATGAGTCCAGTATGGCAGGCAGTGTGGAGCAAACGAGGTCCTTGACCAGCCTTTTGAAGTGTTTGCTCACTATGGGTGTCAGGGCCACAGGGCACCAGTCATTTAGAAATGGCACCTTGGAGGCCTTAGGTACAGGACCAACTTTTGAGGCTTTGAAGCATGTCGGGAAAACAGACAGGTGGAGGAACAGATTTAAAATTGTCAGTGAACACTGCAGTCAGCTGGTCCGTTCAGGCTTTTAATCCATGATATGGAATGCTGTGTGCGACAAAAGCCTTGTGCGTGTCCATTTTCCTGAAACTCCTTTGTATATCCACCTCAGACCCAAAAAGGATGGTGATGTCATGAAGTGCTGGGCATGCTGTCCTGCGGTGCAGGTTGCTGGGAGTTCCTCTGCCAGAGAGAGAGAGTAGTGTGAGGCCCGTTAACACCCCTCTTAAACCTGCTACCACATTCATTCCCTACCACATGCCACCAGTGCTTCTGTTGAACTTCATTCCTGTATTCACATTTGGCTGCCCTAATTGTTTTCCAGAGGGAATAACTGACTATTCGAATTCTGCCATTTGGCTTGAACTCATCACAGTGGATTGCGCATTAAGAGCAGCATGAACCTCTTTGCTCATCCAGGACTTCTCATTGGAGAAGAACTTTATTGATTGGAACAAGGTTTATTACAACAGTTATTGATTTTATTAGTTGGAACAATGTCCTACATGCACTTTGTGATGAATGCACAGACTGTTTTCATGTACTCCTTGTATGTTTTTGCTTCAGGCGTTACAGAACATTTCCCAGAATGGGCGACATATGACTGTGACGAACTCCAGGTTTCGAGAACAGAATGTTTTAATAGTGTGTACATTCCTGCAGTCACACCACGGGATGGTGATCATGAACCATACCCCTCTGCCTTTGCGTTTCCCTGTGAGGTGCCGTGAGGTGCATGGAGAATCTTGCAGGCTCAGTATCCAAGTCGGGGCCCCCAGTCAGCCAGTCATAACACAGATAATATAGTAATCCTGAGTCTCTCAACGCAATGAAATGCATCCACAGAGTTTATTCTCTAAGGATTGTAAATTCACCAGTAGAAAAGCCAGAGGCCAATTCGCATGTTGTTCCAGCTAGACCAGGACCCCGCTCGCATGCCCATTCTCTAGCGCTGCTATTGTGGGCTGGGGGTACAGGTGCGTGTGGTCCCTTTGCTTACCCTTAGCATACGCAGAGCAGTCATGTAGGAGGTCGAAGTTAGATTGAAAGTTGCAAGTTGTCGATCTTATATCTAACAGACTTTCCCAGGAGTACACAGTATAATTTTCAAGACCGAAAGCAAAAACCACTGATATATAGAATCGTGAGTACATAAAAGAACACTACACTTAGTCGGAGCTCATAGCAAAGCAACCATTCATGCTATGCCATCTTGTCATCTTCAAAAGGGGTTACAAGCCAGCAAATAATTTAGGTTCAGTTTCTGAGAAAGGCATAACATATTTGAATTGATACTTCTAACAGCTATCTTCCTGAGACCTTCACCTCGCCTCTCGTCTGTCACATGAACACCTGGCACAAAGTACCACACTTAAGCAGAGTGTGCATGGTGGTCAAGCGCAGTCACCATTAGATATAGATGTACAGTTAACTGTTTTTTGTGTAGATACATGTTGTAAAGGAAATGTGAAGCTGAGTTTCTTTTTGAACTGCCGTTTGTGCTCAATTGTGTTTCTTATGGTCAGCTCAAAATTGTTTCCTGTCAGAACTGCACAGTCACTTATCTCCTGTAGGGAAAATATAAGGAGAGCATTTGATTTCAAACATATGGTTGCCTAACCTGGCATTGTAGATTATGTTGATGTTGCTTTGCTACTTCAGCAAACAATTTTGTTTCCAGAGCAGCTGTTTGTGTTCCACTCATCACGATTGTCAGCATCTATCGTTTATCTCCGTTACTCCATCTTTGACGTGCCCACTGTTATGTCCTCTGTCACACAGGTCTGGGAAACTACCTGTACATGGAGGCCAGCCCCAAAACGCGAGGGAAGAAAGCCAGGCTTGTCAGCCCTGAGGTGGGCCCAGACACCGGGCCCCTCTGCCTGAAGTTCTCCTACCAGCTGGAGGACGAGGGGACCCTGCGTGTGTTACTGCGGGACCCACTGCTGGAGGAGACCCTCCTGTGGGCCCTGCATGGCGGCCAGGGCCCCACCTGGAAGGAGGGCCGGACTATCATACCTGAATCGCCCAAAGAATTTCAGGTGCGCTCATCTGGCCACACACTTCATTCAGTAATACAACCTTCACTTGCTTACATCACTAACAGCCATCTAGGACAGATTCTACGACAGCTATGTGTCCACCTACCAGCATTTTAGCCCTCTCTGCGTGGCTCCATATGGACTCTTCTGTCCTAATTGGTCCCCTCCATATTGTCCAGCTCCAAATTCCGAATTTTTGTGTCATTCTGAGTACACTGCCTCAAGTCTAGCAGTGATCACCCTCGGTCTGGTTTATGATGCCTGCCTGTTTGAATTATGACAACCAGAGCTGCCCACATGAAGATGTTTCATTACACTCTTATTATTAAAAAATTTAAGAGAGATAGATACATAAATAGATAGACAGACAGACATATATTTTTAAAATTGTAGTGAAATACACAGACTTTCCAGAAAAACAGGACATTTCAGAGGAGCTTCATCAGCTGTGCAAGCAAAGTACTTCTGAATTAGTAGTAGGAGGAACTAGTTTGTATATGCAAAAGTAGATGTTTAAATAATAAAATTCATTTAATGGAGTTCTGAAGTTCCAAGAATGTAGATGAGTTCTTTTTCTTTGAGTTTCCTAATTTCATTTCAACAACTGGCAATGCAAACAAATTATGGCACTGCATTAATTTGGTGTCCATTACTGGAATCTTCTTTTTTTATACTTAATATTTCTGAGAAGAAATGGGAGATGTGTAAATGTTTAGGCAATGCAAACTACATCTATCACTTTGCTCCCTCTTTGAGCTGTTTAAAGTGAATAGATAGATAGATGCCTTCTTTCACAGGAAGTGATTTTTTTGCCTCTCTCTTTTACTGGCAGGTGGTCATAGAAGGCGTATTCGAGAAGGCCACCACTGGCCACATCTGGATAGACAACATCTATATGAGTTCGAGCACACCGCTGGAGGAGTGCACGCGTAAGCGCCGCCGTACCTTCAAGGACTGGCTCTTGTTCTTTCCCAGAGTGGCGCCTTTAGCGCGTCCCCCCGTCTTCCCTGGGTGCAAGCATTTTAGCTCTGCCCCTTTCATCCTCTCACCCACACTGGGGATCGCCAACACCAGTGCTGCAGGAAAGCAGCACCGATCAGTTTAATGTTATGTTCCTGAGGACCAGAATGCTTTATTGCAGCAGCGAAAATGCTAGCTTGTTCAGTGTGATTGCCCTTCAGGGATTAGGATATGATTCAGGGATTAGAATATGATTCAGGGATTAGAGTATGATTCAGGGATTATGGTATGTTTCATGGATTAGGGTATGCTTCAAGGATTAGAGTATGCTTCAGGGATTAGGGTATGCTTCAGGGATTAGGTTATGATTCAGGATTTAGAGTATGCTTCAAAGGTTAGGGTATGCTTCAGGGATTAGAGTATACTTCAAAGGTTAGGGTATGCTTCAGGGATTAGAGTATACTTCAAAGGTTAGGGTATGCTTCAGGGATTAGAGTATACTTCATCCTGTGCTTGTGCTTTCTCTTTATGTCTCAGTGTCTGCATCTCTGGTGCATTCCTGCCATTCATCTGCCTATTCTCTACTGGTTCCATATTCTGGGAAAGAAACAGCCTGGTGTTTAATACCCTGCACCTCTATCAGCCCTAGCACTCACTTCATCAACCTTTCTGTTAATTTGACATCATCAAAGAAGAGGTAGAGGTGTAAAACATGAGTGGCACATCACTAGTCATCAAACACAAACTACAGAATAAAAACTAGGCCACAAAGCCCCATGAGCCCCAATGCTAATCTATATTTCATTATTCTTTCCTTGCCTCTCTTTCTGTATTTTTAAACAGCCTTCTCCAAAACCAAATTTATTGACAGCCCCAGTGGCCCTGTATAGAAGTCCACATCTTTGTGAGCTTGGGTCTCAAAGGGATCACTTCTGACCTTGTACATACACTTGCTCATATTTCCAGCCTACAGCATGAAACCCAGAAGTGATAGAGCCATTTTGGCTCGTACTAGTGGCTGGCTTGGACGCTCTGTGTGGCTCAGCTCAGATCCTAAAGTCAGAAACCTCCCAGCCCTTGCACTGTTGTGAACTTATTGCAATCGTTCCACCCCCAACCCCACCCTCCACCCCAATGAATGATGGGAGTCTTCTTATCAGCTACTGCAGTTGGACACGCACACTGGGCTGTGCTACATTTGCCAATAAAAAATATCCCCCAATACTCCATCATGTTTGTCTGCGCCTTCTTAATAGTAGCACCCCAAATGTTTGAGGCTTCACTCTCTTAAGCACCAGTGTACATATGCCAATACATGTACACCCATGCATGTTTGCCAGTGCACAGCCTTACAGAGTTGTAAGTGGTGCAACCTGATCAAAAGTTTGATGCATCCCAATGTACAGCAAGGCACAATTACTTCATATTTCTGAGAAGAAATGGGAGATGTGTGTTTAGGCAATGCAAATTACATCTATCACTTTGCTCCCTCTTTGAGCTGTTTTAAGTGGAGCCATTAGTCCACTTAGTAAACACAAAATTCAGAAACAAAAAATCCTCATGAATTTTTACACATGGTTGTAAAGTTTGGGAGCTTCTCTGAGATCCTCTGAGTTCTGGGATATTGATTTTTCATCCTCATCTCCTTCCTCATTCTGTATTCAGGCTAATTGCTGTTTGTAAAACTTGCTTCATTACTGGAGAATGCCAGACAAGAGAACATGTTCCTTAATGTCTGCAGCAAAGTGAATCTTTCTTTGTCTCTCTCAATGTCTCTCACTTTGTCTCACTCTCTCTCTGTTTCTTTCTCGCTGTCTCTCTCACAGAACCTTTTACTGCCTTCCCTCCAGATATGACTGGTGAGTTTAACCTGTTTCTGCATCTTCTAGTATTTGCTTCTGATATGAATGTTTGCGCTTCCTGCTCTCTGCACTCTAAAGCAACAAATTGTAAAATGCAGATCTAGGATCAGTTTTACTTCACACCATGTGCTGTTGACGTTTTCTGTCAAGGTAAGGACTTCTGATCCTAGGTCTGCTAGTTAAAATAACCCTTCCCTTTTTCAAGGGACTGAATGTTTGGTGCTGTTGAGTTGCAAGGCTAACAGCTGTACCAAGACAGCATTATGTAACAGTTTAAGCAAGTGATTTTGAGTGTCCAATGAACAGAAACCAGCATCCTTAACTCATGTTGGTTTATTTATGTATCACACGATCACCCTTTATTTACCTGGCACATTTCTTTACACAACCTTTGGATTCCATAACTTTCAGAGATTGGTTATATGTTCATATAAGCAATGGCCAGCTTGATGTAGTGCAACACATGCCATATCGTGCCAGTGCTCCCAGCCTAGTGGAGCTAAGTTCTGTCACCTAGCCACCAAGCTGAGACAGTCTCTTTAATGAGCGGCAGTCTTTCTCAATGGCTGAGTGTGACTGAATATAGCACCACACAGTGTCTTCCAGGGTGCTGCTCTGCTCGGAGTGATTGCATCAGAGATATGGCGTTTGCCTTTTGTGATCCCCAGAGTGCTAGTTCTTTGGGAGGGGGGATCTAACTGTGCTCAGCAGTCTTTTTAGCAAACAAGGCTGAAAAAAAAGTTCACTTATGACTGTGCCTGTATGATGACTAATTGAAACTTTATTCAAGTGTTATTATTTCAGGCAAGGGCAATGGGTATGACATTTGTTTGGTGCTCCACTGGCCAGGTGCTTGGGTGATTTGGTGATGATTCACTCACCAATGTGTTGTCTATACTGAAGATAACACATTTATGTCAACTAGTAGGGTACAATAGGTTTACCATTGAATCACATGGTTAATTCACAAGCTTGGATACTAGATGTTATATCTAATGTGGATTAGGAACATCCACCCTCCCAACACATGTCTTGATGTCCTCTTACAATTAACATGTACATTTTGTTTCTCATATAATCTACTACACATAACCGCGCTATCAGTGAGTTATCATTTAAGGTCTCCTCTGCACCTTTAAGAGAGAATTGAAATGATGAAAAATGATGGTCTCTGTTTGCATCGTGCAAGTCCTGCAAGGTTGAATGAAGAGAACACAAAAATGCATGTGGCTCTGCTTGGCTTCTTGGACCCTTGTTTTGAATGCAGCCTTTAAATATATCCCCGAATGACGAGGGAACCGAAACCCTGCTCCACAGGCCATGGAGCTGAACTGCCCTTTCAGTAGTCCTGGAGACCTGTTGCTCACAAGTCGTCACTTCCAGCCAAGCACTCAGCCGGTTGGTTGAGAGACTCTTGATTTCTAAAAGGTTGCCATGCCTCCACACTCCTCAGGACTAGGATCGGGCACTCTGGGTCTGGCCTCACAGCCTGTTTATTTCTCAGATATCACTTTACGTCACTCTGCTATATCTTATTCACCCTTCCTTTCACTATAGACTGATCTGAAGTTGAGGTTAAAAAATAGCTGGGCTACACAGCAGCAAAAAGAATAAGAGTGAAACCTCCTGTGCTCCTGCCAAAGACGTTTAGCACTACTTGTGGCTTATTTGCAGTACAGTAACTAGAGTGATGGAGTGCATTTTTGCTCTACTATTGTTTGCACATTGAGCCTCAGCAGTAACATGAGGTGTTATCACATTTTGTATATCTCTCCACCAGGGGGAGCCCTACCAGGCAGGAGTCAGCCAACAGTAGATACGCTGTCAGTGCCTCCTATTTCCCCCAACTGGTATTACTTCATGGCTGGTGGAGGCGCCATCCTGTTCCTGGTCATTGCCGTTGTCATGGCCATTGGCTGTCGCCGCCTGACGGCCAAGAGGAACCGACCCACCATGGCCTACTACAGCCCCCACAATGCTCACTACCCAAATGGGGCTATGCCCAGGTCAGGGGCAGGTTCTAAGTTGACTGTTTGGGTAGAAAAGGGGGATGGAAACTCCTACTGGTGAGCACGAAGGAACTTGGATCGAATGTGAAAGACTTTGGGCTACACTGCAGAGAGAAGCCCAGTCTGAATAGCAGGAAAGACTGAGTAGGTTTAAGGGACACCTGAAACAAAAACTATAAAAAAAAAACAACAACATTTTTGGTATCTTCTCGCTACCAACTTATTATGCATTTGGAACTATCCAAACAAGAGAGAAGTGGAACCAGCATCTCAGCCTTCTAGTCTGAGTTGATTTTCTTTCACGCATTTCTGTGCTCTTTCACTTGCTGAACACTGTGGGACATTGTGAGCTGCCGTCTGGCTGAGTTCACCGCTGACTGTATTGCCGTCTAATATGAGAGTCCCAGCATGAGTGCTCTCTGATTGGGCTTATGCCCAACCTCGCAATTGACACCTTGGTGGAAGCTCTTCAGCTGCCCAACCATCAGAGGTCTGCTGATGACTACATGCAACCCAACAACCTTAATTGCTGATCTGAGACTGGCTTTCATGCTTTGTGAATCTTGTCTTTGGATGAGGAGACACCTCCTCAACAGGTCTCAGGCCAAGGTTAGATTTCCACAGCAGAGGATGGGGAGGATCTAGAGATCAGGACTGAGAAGACATCAGTGATGTAAACATTGCTGTATAACTGTACTTTCATCCAGTGTGGTTTATAAAAAGAGAGACTGAATCTTGGGTAAGATCACAGTTGTCAAACCATGTTTGCACTATAAACAGATCCTGATATTATTATTTCCCTCTTTACTATCTAACCAAACAAGGGAACGGACCATTTTAAAGTGTGTACCAATGCTTGCGAAGACGACAGAACTTGATAGAGTAGTGTGTGTTTGAAATTGACAATGTGTTTGAAAAATTAGCAGGCCTTGAGAACATGCCATGGCTTGTTGAATGTATGAAAGTAATTTAAAATTCAATCTCCTTATGAGCCCAGCAGGAGCTAAGTTTGATCCCAAGAACAAGAGTCTAGTAAAAAAGAAAACCACCTAAAACAACAACAGAACGTTACATTTAGCTTTTCTCTTTTTTAGTTTAGCGTCCCAAAGAGTTGAAGGGGGGCCCAAAAAGTGATGTTTTGGTAATGAAACCTTCACCCTCCTCTTGCCTTTGTTCTAGTTTTTACTTGCTTTTTGCCATGGAAATCCTCAGAAAAAAATTGCATGGACACCGCTCTGTGGTGAGCTGGAGGCGTGGAGTCACACCTTATTACCACCAAGATGGCTGTTGGCATTCGGGCTCTGAAAGCAAGCCACATAAACAAAGGCAGCAGCTTTCTCATTGCCACCTCGTCCTAATAAGGTCCGAGAAAGCAGTGGCAGCAGCACGCAAACAAGCTCTCTGAGCTCCTGACAGCTGGTAGCCATTTCCCTGCGCTTCAGTGTTTGGGTCTTTCCAGATCAGTGGAGGGAGCATTACGCCTCCATGAGTTCTGTTGAGTTCCGTTAGTGGGGACAGGTAACAAATACACACAATGGCTGGTTGTCTCAACTCCATTTTGTCGTTATATGTACTTATGGTATCAGAAAATTAGTGGCACTGTTGTTTCCTTCATAATGAACACTAGATATAGATGTATAGAAAAATCTGATGCAAAATGAGTCGTTTAAGGTTCCACCTGTTTGCTGTTGCTATAGAAACAGATTTAGGGCTGTTATGAGGGGAAGGATGGAAGAATGGAGGTATAAAGAGGGAGCATGAGAGAGAAACCTTTGGCTCTTTGAGGTCTTTTTAGTGACATGTCCAGCTGTCCAGGTGGTAAGAGATGTTTTGGCACTGGTTTGCAGTGTGCTTTTAAATCACCCTCTCTCTCTCTCTCTCTCTCTCTCTCTCTCTCTCTCTCTCTCTCTCTCTCTCTCATACAACCTCCTCTCACCACGCATTCTTTCCAAGCTCTTAATAAGTCTAATTAGTTAATGGACCAGATAGCATTTATTAAGGCTGCTGGAAGCACTCTCCCTCCATTGTGCCGGGCTCACGCCTTCCCTGGAGGCCGCTTTAATGAACTAAAGCTTTCTCCAGAGACCCATAGCCACGTATTATGGCCACAAAGGCATGTTGCCAAGCTGGCCATCTTTTCTCCCCCTGCAATCCCCTGATGCCCTCAAAAAGAAAAGTTTTTGAAGAAGAGAAGCTAAATGCAGGCACACACCTTTACACTGACGTCCCTGCCTTATTTGGTTTAGGGGGCAGCCTCAATAGACCCCAGTTCAAATGCAAAAACAGAACAAAAGCATTAAAAGGAGAAAATGACACCCAATGATAGTTGAGCACCACACAGCTTGCAGTGTCGTTGGCTCCGATAGTAAGATATTTGAACTAGACTCATGGTTAAGATGATGGTGGTGTTGGTTTTAATGATGATGATGATCATGATAGTGATGATGATGGTGATGCACTTTCCTGTATGAATGTACCTTATAACTGTGGCCACGCTATACCTCAACCTTAAAATTAGCGTGTTGTTTAAAAAGCAAATGTGAAAAAAATATTTTTGCTTGATGAATTGGAAATGTCCTTTTAAAACATGATAATAAAATATTATTTTTCTAAGCAGTGGTTGTTTTGGGGTTTTTTTGTTTTTTTTGATAATACATATTGAGACTGTGTGTGTTTGTGTCCGTGTGTGTGTGTGTGTGTGTTCACACGCGAGAGGCTTAGAGAGCATATATTAATTACACATGCTCAATTTTAGTAACCTTTAATTATTTTATTACTCTGTAGCAAAACCTAATTTCAGAATAATACTGATATGGCTTTTATGCACTGGACATTTCTTTATTTCGATCAATCGTCTCTCCCTCCACAGTTAAGAAAATGGACCCGAGAGGTAGCCGTCTCTTCAACAGCAGGGACCAGACAGATGCAGGTACGTTTGTTCCACCTCCACTAGCAGCTATATTCTACAGTTACTGCCAGCTATGTTGTGTTTTGGTGCATTTTCCCTTGTTACAGATATTCAGTGCTACCTACGTGCAGGCACCACACACACACACACACACACACACACACACACACACACACACACACACACACACACACACACACACACGCACACTCAAAGACACACACAGTGCACGTGTGTTGTCCCTTGTTGGACCTTTACTCAGACTCGCTCTTCATCGATCCCCCATCACCCAGTGGGATTCCATCGTGCCCATACACATTCTTTTGTTTCGCATCCTAAAAAGACATAAAACGGGACAAGTTAATTGCGGACCCAGAATCTGTTCATCTTTACACATTGTCAGCTCCTTCCTGTCTCTCTCTCCATGACCGTCTTCCTATCAGTGTTGCCAATCTCCCATTTTTCTCCCCCGCTGTGTTGAAACATAATTAAGGCTATCCTCAGTCCCCTTCCACTGACTCCAAGGTGTCAATCAGCCGAGAGTCGGTTGTTGGTGCCAATGGGTCAAAAAAGAAAATGAAAAGAAAACACAGCAGTTTTATGTGAGTTGGTGAAGCAACAGTTAACAGGCAGCCTAATTAAGAAGCTAATGCCTCCAATGAATAGGTGTGGGCTCATTAATCAAATATACATATATTACCTCGTGCCAGACAAGGCTTTTAGCAATGTCACCGGCTAAGCTACAATGTTCTAAAATTAGAAATAAGCAAATTAATTTTGAAAGCCTCATGCCAAATGCAAGTTCAATCATGTAGGGATTAGAAGACTGTAGGACAAGGCTCAGTGTCATTTATGTGATTGCCTGTCACAACAAAAAGACACAAAACCCTACACAAGAACAAAGGCAATACATATATACAATAAAAAATAAATGTGATGTAGAACTAGCATATATATATATATATATTTCACAGTATAATAAACAGCTCATATGTAACATACATGACGTGCATACATGCAAGTTGTAAATTGCACATATATGAAAAATATGTTCCAAATATGTAAATAAAAATGCCATAATAATATAAAAACATTTTGAAACATATTGATTATATAAGGCTTTTAAAGACATACAGTCCTGCATATGGGCAGAGAGGGTTATGTGAGCATGGCGTTCTTTTAATCTCGTCCCTGGTCTTCCCTGGTCTAGGACTTCAGCTCCCAGATTGGAGCACGACGGCATCGCCTTCGTCTCCGGCAGCAACCCGGGCAGCGGACAAAGGCAGCACATGGCTTTCCACGCTGGACCCCATCCTGCTCACCATCATCGTAATGAGCTCTCTTGGTGTGCTGCTGGGTGCCGTGTGTGCCGGCCTGCTGCTCTACTGCACATGCTCGTACGGAGGCCTGACAGCACGGTCCTCCACCGCCCTAGAGAGCTACAACTTCGAGCTGTACGATGGCCTCAAGCACAAGGTCAAGCTCAACCAGCAGCGCTGCTGCTCTGAGGCCTAAGCAGTGGGAGGGGGGCGGGGCCCTGACTAGGGGCGTCGCTCATGACATCCCCTCCCCCTCCCTCCGCATCCTCCCCCCCCACTGAGTTCTACGTTGGGAGAGAAAAAACAGTGGAACGGCCCCCCAGGTCCAGCGTTCCAACGAGAGTGCGGCTTCATCTTGCGACATGCATGTCATGCTTTCAGGCACGGAAATGGAACTGGCTTGGCAATCACTGCTGGCTCCAAACTGGCTCCACCCCACTCAGATCCGATCAGCGCTCACCTGGACGATACTTGCTCATCGTGTCGAGCCAAAGACGAATTACTGGAGGCCGCTTGAATGGGGGACGGGGGGGGGTTCTTGGCTTAGCCTTGAAAAAGATATCAATACATATCAGTGTTCTGCCTATTCCAAATCCAGGAATGTACATCTAGATAAAGCTTAGAGTTTTTAAAATAGGAGATCTATGGTAGAACTGTGTGGCCAGACTTTGAAATACCTTCATCTTCCACAAATGATGAAGTTGTGATATGTGGCTTGTGACTGGTCACGCTTTGGTGAGATTTTTTCCCCCGCCTTTTTAATTATTTTTAAGGCCCTGGCATGTGATGCCTTAATGCTGATTAATCCTTCTCTTCATTGAGGACATTGGACATTGGTGGCCCAGGGTGATAGAATCCTCACTCACTTCTTGTTTAGTTCTGTGATCCTGTCTTGCATTTCACTCCGATTTTAAATGTGGAATAGGATCATGAGAAAGACAAGTAGTCTTATTCTGATTAAGGTAAGCCCAGTAGAGTTTGATAGGTTTAGTTCGAGACCTCGTGATTATGGCTGTTTGTGTTAGGAAAATGGAGGACCACATTGTTCTTGTTTAAAACAACTTGGAGTTTTGGCAGTGCAACCTATGGATTGCAGGAAATGGGATACAGACTGCTAAACTAAGGGGTTTTATTGTGTAATAGATTCAGTCATGCAAGCAGCAATTAATTGATGTAAAGAGACCTGAATGGTGACTATTCTAAATTGTGAGTGGCACTGGGTAGTAAAACACAAAAAAGAGCCACTAAAAATAATAATAGGCCTTAAGTGATGGTCCTAACACACGGCCACGAGGAACACCTACAAGGAGAACCACAGAGGCGTTGAATGATCAAGGCCAAATGGACAGCATCTATTAGTTCTTTTCCCTGCCTCACCCCATTTTTTCTCCTCTCTTAAACCTGTTCTCTTTTTATCACAGCAAGGCTGAAGGTTAACAGGAGACAGGATTAGTCACGAAGCGCGTTGGGCCTTGGCTCAGCCCCTTGACTGTTTTAAAGGCCATTCTGAAAGTGGGATAGGAGACAGAATAAAGCAAACATAGTAAATCTTTTTCTGAGTCCCTCAGATGGATCTCATCTGATGAGCACGGCAATGGGCACGCACGTTAACAATGGCATGGACATGCAACATTCCCTCTGTGCACGTTAAATTATGGGATTTTTGGGAGTCCTCATTCGTTAGCATGTCTGGCCTATATCATTCTGGGAGTTGAAACCAACTCCAACACCCATGCACTCTGCTAGAGGCCACTGGACCGGGGACTTTTCCAAGTGCCTTTGAGCTGCACTGCTCCAGCCTCTGCTCTGTCGCTTAAAACATTGTCCCAGAGCTTATCGTCTGTGTCAAAAGTCTCGATAAAGACTCGAGAAATCACACCACTGGTTAGACAGTGAGTCAGAAATGTGCTTTTTATGATGTTGAATATTGTTATTATGATTATTTAATAAAGGATTGATAAATATCAAGCACTGGGCTGCTTCTCTGCAGTGTTCTATAACTGCAATTGTGATTGATGTTTGACCAAAAGTTTAGGGTTTATAAGGGGAGGGTGTTATGACATTGTTAAGTGCACTGACTGGAATACTTTTTCATTATGTCCTCAGTTTTGTGTCTCTGCACAAAAAACACAAATAGCAGTGTTGTCTCAAGTGTGGATTTAGTTTCAACTGGCTACAAAGGGAAAAAAAATTGGCATCTACCTATAAAAATAAATCTATAAACTATTACACACACACACACACACACACACACTCACACTTGCTCCCACACAACAGCATCAGCTACAGGCTCTCATCTCCCCATGGGCTCCCATTAGCCAGGACCTTCAGTCGCCTTCATTTATAAGCTCCACAGCATCAAAGCTTTGAAGTGCCTCACTGTTCCAGCCCCCCACCCCCTCTCCCAAAGTCTCCTTCATCCCTCCATCTCACCCAGCAGCCCAACCTCCCCCCTTTTAACTGTTTCATTACAGTCATGCTTTGGCCAGTACTCTGAAATGCCAGTTTCTTCAGCCACCATTGCCATTTTGTGAGGAGCTGATAGGTTTTCTGAATACTAATGAGACGAACCAATAACACTAACCTCACAGACAGCAGGTAATCCACAAGGGCATTGAGAGGCATTTAAAAAATAACTTGCAGGCTAATGCAGTAGTAAACAGGTGCAACTACAGTAGAAAAAGAATACAACGTCCTCCTCAGGTATTTATTCCAAAAGTTTTTTAGATTTTTAATATGTATTTTGTTGACTTGGTTACTGCAATTGCTGCTTTGGAGCACCACCTTATGGATCATCTTATGGCTAAAGCTTAAAACAAAGGAGTTGATATTGTGCACGTCTTTACCTGATTGTAGACAAGTGACTCACAAAATTCCTTATGCAGCCTCAAGCCCGAGGACCTGGACATGTCTCTTTGATCGATGGGTTAGCAGCAGAGAACCAGGAAATTGCCCAGAGGAGCCAAGCTGTCGGGCTCCATTTTTCCCAACCAAACTGTTTAGACCTTTTTTGCGTAAACGTTGTTTTATCCCTCGCCGCCTGATTAAAATTTAGTCCTCCACTGGGGCCCACCGTGCTAGAGATCAGAGAATTCTCATTCCCGACCCCCCACACCCTTGTAACTGGGACTCTCCATCAAACCCGGACCCTGCTTTCCAAACGCCGATAGGCCTGTTGGCATTCGAAGAGGGCACGTTCGACAGTCGGGTCAGGAAATGCCAAGAAGACATGGTTAATTTATCTTTACTATGAAGTGTGAATCCTGCAGCTCATGTAATTCATTGAGTGAAGCACGCCACTCCTGTTCTGGGTTGTTTTCGATGACTTAAGTATTTCCTTGTGGAGGTGGGTGCTCTGGGGCCAGCTGCAGTAGGCTCTTAGTTACTTCCGTTCTTCTTCCTTTTCATTATAAACATACAGAATCACTTTTGCTGTTTAAACTCCCAACTGATTTGCACATGTCTGGATACTATCACAATGCAGATCTCGCCATAAGTTAAACATTCTGCATGCACTGGTTTCACAGATAAGGCAAACCTTTGATGTTGTGTTCTGTGGTCATTAGTGTATTATTTTTCTACATGTATACAAATACAAGCTACTAAAGCTTAATAACATGTGCCCCTAACTTAGGATAGAAAAGTTAGTTTATTTGATTATATTCTCTTTCTGAATGAGACAACTCTCAGGAGTTTGTGACACAATGAAGTTTCTAAGGTGCTGTATCTACACTATATGAACTGGCAAGGTTGCCTATAGGCATGTGAAGTCATAATTACTTCTGTCTGCACCCCCTGGGGAATATCCCTGAAGCACAGGTCGGATGGAATCAACTGAAATAGGACCAGACATTCGCCCTTGGTGAACACCCCACGGTATGCACCTGTGAATTCAACAAAGCATGTTGCACTAACCACAGTCATCTTTCACCCAGCACCCAAGATTCCCTAACTACCAAAGATACGAACATTCGCTCAATAATTCATGCGACCATGCTGACCTTACCTACCGAATACAGATACATACATACTCAATAATTCATACGAGCAGGCGCTTATGTTCACTTGTGTTATAATAAAAGTGCAGACACCCTAAAAATGCACATGGACCTCCCTTCACTGTTTTTTGGAGCTGTCCCTGGCCTGCTCAGTAGTCTCTGGGAAGCCGTCCCGGAGCAGCAGTCTTGCCTCGCTGCGCTTCCACAGGGTTCAAAGCCGTTATCTGGGTCAACGGAGGGGCAGGGGGGGGTGGGGGTGCACCGGGGGTCCCTGTTCCCGATTGATACTGGTGGTGGCAGCTGTCGCCACTTAAGGCAGCAGCAGCTCATCCCAGCCACTGTTTGTTTCCTACATTATTGTTATCAAAATGGAAATGTTAGGGATGTAGGGCACAAGCAAGGTCCAACGACAAGAACTAGTTGTGAGGTGAATATGGAAAAGAGAGAAAACAGGATAATATTTTGAGTAAATGTCAAGTAAAAGGTTGGATTTTGTGATAAAAAAGTAAATATACCTATTTGTAAATAAAGTTAGTGCAGCACCTAGCTTATATATCTGAATTGAATTTATTGGTAATACTGGAAATGACGAGAGTATTCCTATGATTAGTCACTGTATAGAAGAGGAAATTCTATTAAATTCTACTAAATTCTAATAAATATGTGAATTTACACTATTGCATGGTAAACAATGAAATATTAGCTTTTCATACTTGGCTGGCTACCAAACATTTTGTCAGGTTCCTGGAACTTTGTGAGCTTAGCAGGTTCATGACTGCCAAACAGGTTGTGAAAGAGTATCTGCTATGTATGTCACAGTCCTGAAAACTGATGTGTGGCTTGAAGGAAGAGAAAAAGAGAGAGAGAAAGACCTTGAAAAACCACAGGAGTGAGCTTGGATTTATGATAGTGCCCAGCTGTTGCATTCTGAAGTTTAGTAACACTATCAAGGCACCAAAATACCAGCGCCATTTAGACTTCACTGAAATCACAAACATACATAGAGAAGCATAAAGGATCTTCTTATCATTATACCAACTTAAAAGTAGCAGATTCATTTCCTACTATTTCAAACATCATTAAGCAATTAAATTATTATTCAAATCTCCATCTGGCTGTCTTTTAATTTAGTTACTGAACATTTCCCAGTACTTCTTTGTCCATTTCTCACTTCTGTCTCTCTAAAATATCAATGATTTTGAAACCTAGTTTTACCAGAAACAGCAATAAGGCCATTTTTCCCCAAATATAACCACCAGTTGCTCGTTCTCCCAGTCAGAACAAAAGCAATCCAATCGTTAGGAGAGGAAATGTTCCGACTATCTTTGCATAATCCAGAACCTCCAAGGTTTCTTCCCCACACTCCCTACATGCCCCCCCGCCCCCATACCCCTGCCTCCAATCCCGCCCCGCCACACATACACCCCTGGGTGCATGTCCCCCCAGCATAAAAATCAGCAGGCAGATGATGAAGGTAAGCAAATGCCATGAGGCAGACATCCGGAGCCAAAGTGAGGGCCGCTGGAATTCCCGGGAGCTGAAGCCTCCACTCTTGAAACGAAGATGCAGATGCATGCATGCGTGCGTCGGGCGCACTCTCCCACGCAGTCATGTGCATGTGCACACATGCTGCTTTGGAATCAGTGTGTGCTTTTCACATTTTCCCACGTTTTGGCTTTGTGTATTAAAAATGCTGAATACTCGGTACAGGTGTACTGGCTGATAAGTGAGAAAACCCGGACCATCTGGTAGGTCTCAAGGACTGGGTAGAATCCAGTGAAGCTACAGAAAATATAGATGTAATGGGCTTATGACTTTACTGGAACAGACAGTATACATACAGTGCAGGAGGCAACCTGTTTCAAAATTACAAGAGCTGATACTGGCATCATGGGCTTTATAAATCCAAAAGACAGTGCAAAGGTACACAAGAAAAAAAAACAAAAAACCAAAACCACTATTTAGGATCCCTACCATGCATGCAACATCTGTGCAGTATAGGGGAAAAAAATGAAGCCGCTTTCCCTATGTCAGTGGACATATTTTGGCGTCTGACAAAATGGGGTTCCCTTTGGAGAATAGTCCTTGCCCAAGGAAACAATTTAGAAGACAAACAAGTCTTACATAAGAATTTCCCCTCACTCCTTGAAGCCCACCACACTTGTGTCCACGCAAACATGGACAGGGCAAACTATTCAGCACAGAAATACATGCGGTGGCCATCTAACGACAATAAACAGCAAAATACGCTGTTTGTTTTCAGATCAAATGAAGGCGTCACCATAGGCCAGACCTGGATCTTGTGGGACCAAACAAACAAACTTCCTTTCATTCTCTCCTTTGGTCGTAATGTCCTGTGAGGAATTCGGCAGTGGGTTGGGTTCAGTGGGTTTTTATTAGGCGCTTGCACCTGAGAGTACCTACTGTGTATGTTTGTGTGTGTGTGTGTGTGTGTGTGTGTGTGTGTGTGTGTGTGAGACCAAGCTGCCAAAACAAAGCACAACAGTAAGCTCTATGAAAAGAAGCAATGACATCCCTTGAAGAACCTGTAGCTCACCTGGTAGACCAAGCTACTAATAACCCAGAGGTTGTGGACTTGATTATGGATTGACACCAGATTAAAGTGTATCTACCCTCCTACTACTTTAAGTTGCTCTGCATAGGAGCAGCTGCCAAGTGCTGTAAATGTATACATTAATGCAAAGCAGATGGGCGATTTTCTTTGTTGTGGACATAATGCAGGAGCTCCTGCAGAAACCTCCAATTCTCCAGCCACCACCATTATCCCCCATCATCATGCTGGATGCTGAGTCACTCTCCACCAGAGAGCACAACAGAAGCAGAAGGGCTTCCGGGGTGGTGCCGGCATCACTCGGGATCTCGCTGCAGCTCGGAGCTCTCATCGGCAGTTGCCATGGAAACAGAGGCGGGTGGCATGGCCGTCACAGAGCTATTAAGCTGCCATAATCATTGTCTGGCATGTGGGATGGGCCATAAAGGGGGTGTGTGGTTTGTATTTTATTTATTTATTTATTTTTACTATATTCAAAAGATGGTAGACAGTAGCATTTATTCTGAGTTCAATTGCTCCTCAATCTCAGAAGAAAGAAAGACTGGGTGTTGAGAGATTAGCAAGGCGAAGAAAATGAGACAGAAAAACTGCAGAGGAAGACAGAAACTATGTCGGTCCATCAGACAGTGATGCCTGAATTACCCTAACCCAACCTTTGGACTTTCACCTGCCCACTTGCCTTAGTGGAATGAACGTGGCATGGTGATGTTATAATGCCTTTCAATATCAAGTCAAGTCACACTTATTTATGTACTGCTTTTTACAACACAAGTTGTCACAAAGCAGCTTTATAGGTGTATGGGTCCAGACCCCTAATGAGCAAGCCAGAGGCAACAGTGACGAGGGAAAACTCTCTGGGCGGAATTGAGGAAGAAATCTCGGATGACCAAGAGGGAACCCATCCTCCAGGGGTAACCCAGCTAGCAAATAGTGCATGCTTTATTACATTACGTTTACATGAACTAGAAAATTTGATCACTTTACTCCTATCTTAGCTAAATTACATTGCCTCCCAGTAAAATTCCATATTGATTATAAAATACTTCTAATGACTGAATAGTCTTGCCCCACAGTACCTTAGTGAACTCCTCGTGCATTATGACCCACCACATCTGCTTAGATCAAAAGATGCAGGCTCTTTATTAATACCAAGATTAAGAAAATCTACCACAGGGGGCAGAGCCTTTTTTTTTTTTTTTTTTTGCATTAAAGCGCCCACACTATGAAATAACCTTGCATGTGGTTCGTTCTGGCGCTTTCCTTTTAGCTGTGCTGCCATAGCTAGACCTGCCGGAGTCAGTCTTTGCAAATTATAGTTCCTTAATTTACACATCTTTGTACCTGGACATGCCTAATAATCTATTCTCGCTTTCTGCCGAGGTACACCTACTCCTGATGTCATAATATAATATTACTGAGCCTCAACCCGTCTCAGCTGCCATGTCTCCTCCCACCACCCTGATACCCACCTGCTGTTCCTCTTGACATTCTCCTGAAAGATGGGTTTCAGACACATGCACAACGTTGAAACCAGGCTGGGGCTTCAAGAAAACCAGACTTGATATTCATTGCTTATTTCTTAATTATTATCATTTTTCCTCTCTCACTACTTGTTCTACTCCTTATTGTTTATATCGTTATTATTATAGTGTATTATTGTCGGCCAGAGGAGGATGGGCCACCCTTTGAGTCTTGGTTCCTCTCAAGGTTTCTTCCTCATGCTCTAGGGAGTTTTTCTTTGCTACTGTTGCCCTTAGATTGCTCACTGGGGGCTTGGACTTGGACATGTGTAAAGCTGCTTTGTGACAATGGATGTTGTGAAAAAGCCCTATATAATTAAATTTGATTTTGATTTTGTTTAGTCCAAGTAACCACTTCAGAATAGGTGGTATAGATTGACTTGACTTCCAGCCATGCTTCCCCCTTAGGTGAACTGAGCTGGATGTTACGACATCTAACACGACGTGAGAGAAATAACACATGCTTGCTTGGGAGGTGATTGTCCACTAGGAAACTAACTATGAACAGACACACACTGCGCGTTGAACGCTGCATAGTCTGATAAAAGGAAGGCCTCTCTTTGGCCACTGGTACTGGCCGAGAAGTGGTGGTGATGCAGTGGGGGGGGGGGGGGGGGTCATGTTACCATTGCCATCTTTACTACAATATATTTAGTTTGAAGTCAAATTTTGTTGAAAAAGCTTCAAAATGCTTCATTAGCTTCAAATGAGTGATATGATAACTGTCCAACTGTCCAACAGTGTAATGATATATAGTAAGTGATTTAGCATAATGCTAGTTTTAAAGCATAATAAAGATTATAACTCATATGCCATAAATATAATATATACAGTATAATAACTCTTGGTGATCTGCAGAGGCTATTCTTTGTCTTTCTAATATTTATTTGTTTGTAAAATTTATGGTAGCATTCAATCTGCCATATTGCTGAAGTGATGAGTGCAGGAGGCAAATCTCTCTCTCTCTCACACTCACTCACTCACTCCCTCTCATTCTCTCGCTCTTGCTATCTCTCAAAATCTCTCATTCTCCCTCCCTCCCTCTGTCTCTCTTTCTTTCTCACTCTTTTACTCACTCTCTCTCACACCCTCTCATGCTTTCTCCTTCATCTTCTCTCCCTCTCTCCCTCTCTCCCTCTCCCTCCCTCTCTCTTACTCACTCACACTCCCTATCAAATCACTCTTTCACTCTCTTGCTCTCTCACTCTCCATCCCTCTTTTTCATTCCCTCGCTCACTCTCTCACACCCTCTCATCCTCTCTCACTCCCTCCCTCTCACACCCTTTCATCCTCTCTCACTCATTCACTCTCACTCTCTATCAAATCACTCTCTTTCACTCTCTGCAAGTTCCTTTCCTTCCCTCTTTCTGCTGGGCCGTGTTAATGGGCCTCCTCTCTCTGATGTTATCTTCACTCTCCTGTCCTATCAGTCCTGTCACTGATAAGCTTCGTGAGGATAGAGCGGTTCATTGACTCTGGTGCTGAGCTCATTGTGCACAGCAGGAAGAGCTTGACTACACAGAGATCCTATCCTACCCAGACCCCCACGCTTCTTTAACGATATCTGCATATTTCGCCTAGCTGTGGAGAAGCAGCTCTGAGCCGCCCCTGGAATGGAACGCTGTTTTAGCTTTATTTTCATAGTTTACCTTTAAGGTTTTATGGGTTCATGTTGAGAAGCATGGAGCGATGTTGAGAGATGCTCTGCAGAGCTCGGATGAGAGTAACAGTGAAAGCTTTGTGTCCACTGCCATCTTCTGGTAAGGTGAATTCCCTCCACAGCTATAAGGTGTGTGTGTGTGGGGTGGGGTGGGGGGGGGGGGGGGGGGTCAATTTGACTGAGTTAGGGTCAGAGGCCATAGTACAGGTTAAGAAAGAAGAAAAACATCACCATCCCAAGATGTACACAGGAGAGCTAAACATGTCCCACTTAAAATCAATCATATTCTGCCCAAATGTAACTGTAACTGTAGAGTTTCATTCCATGGAAGAAAAAGAATCTGATGGTCAATTACGTGGAGACTGTTCAGGACCGTTTATAAAACCTAAAACCTAGTGTGGGTTTCCCTTCAGTTTACTGGAGTTTAAGAAATATCCCATACAAATAATTTTCTCATTTTATCAAAGGTTACCTATAGCAGACTTCTATCATTGATTATTCATATTGATGCCTATTTGATCATAATTTATCAAACTTTGAATATTAATAGAATAACATAGAATGAAAAAATATATTTTATCTATGATTAGGATTGATAATTAATACTGTGTGTTTGCTTCATTAGTAATCGCATATTACAAGCTTTACAAAGTGAAGAAAACGAAACTGTATAAACCAAAAATAGAATAATAGTGACATCTGCTGGCACATTCATGTCAAAGCAAATTATCTTTGCGCAACCGTAAATGTGGTGCCTGAATCTCATTAAATACCCATGCCATTCTGGGAACTAATTTCTTAATATTTATTTCAGAACTACATATTTATTTAATCCTAAACTGGAAACTAGTAGTTGTTTATGGTTTCAAATTACATATACATAGCCATGTAAATAGTTTCTACCTAGATAAGTATAATTTGTGATAAAGGATACCAAGAAAGATGAAAAGCTCAGTAAATGAATTCATTTAGGATATTTTATTTGACATCCACAAGCTTTGCAGGTCTATAAAAGCTGGAGTATACGGCGCCTGCCACATTAACATTAATGTATTAAATGTAGTATATTTTCATTTATTTTGTGGCAATGATTTACAGAACCAATAAACCCTCATCCAGGTGATCATGAAACAATATAACCGGCTTACTTGCGAGAGTGCAGAATAATGTAATACCAGACGCACATTATGGACATAAACAAAACAACAAAAAAGTGCTGTGTCCGGTTGTGTTTTGTTAGCCAGCGCCCTCTGGAGCCTCTCAGGTAAAAAGACATCTGACCTGGCACCACAGCTTGCGTTTCTGGGGAATTATTTTATAACACATGGCGCAGTAGACAGACTGGAATGGTGCTGAAATTATGGCTATTATGTCCTCTCCACACCGAATCCTAATTGTGCTTTTAGGTCAGTTCTTGTCATTTGTTATAATTACTACCTACACTAATATCACTACCTACAATGCTAATTAGTGTTGTATTGACATTATCTATATTAGAATAGTGGGTTCTCATATGCTCATGGTGTTCCAATTTCATCTCCCTGTAACTATTTACAAATACAGAGTTTCATTTACATAATATTTATTTACATTCTTAATATTTATAGTCAGAGTTGTTTACTTGTTGTGATTTACTTACACACAGGATATAAGACCTCTGTCTCATGCTTCTCTGGAAGCCTTGTGTTGACTACCTAGACATCTTTAATCACAGTACACTGCGTTTAAGTAAGTGTGAAGGACTGGATATCATTCAAGTGCCTTAAAGTTGCTAGGGATCGTTCAAGTGCTCCTTGAAGAGGTGTGTCTTTAGTCTACATTTGAACACAGCAAGAGACTCAACTGTCCAGACAGGTAGTGGGTGTTCACTCCACCTAGGGTTCATTACATCTAGGGTTCACTACACCTAGGGTTTACTAAACCTAGGGTTGGCCCTCTTTGTGGATTATCCTGCTTGCCCAGGTTCTGTTCTCCGATACTTTTAATACTTTCATACTTTTAATGTTTAATTTCATCATACTATCAAATTCCCCCTTTCACATTATTTAAAAATAGAATTTAACAAGTTAAGGACTTCTGTAATTCTCATTCTCTCTCTCTCTCTCTCTCTCTCTCTCTCTCTCTCTCTCTCTCTCTCTCTCTCTCTCTCTCTCTCTCCAGTATGAATACCTGGATTAGTCTTCATGACATGTTTACATCATATTGCTTACTATTTATTACTTTTAAATTTTCTAACAGGACAAAAAAATGATAATTCAAGCAAAGCACCAAAAGTACAAGTGCAAGTGCCTCCTGAGAAATGTGCTGTCAATGGGGAATGAATGTTTACCTGTAAAAAAAAGAAAAAGAAAAAAAGAAGCACTGCAATTGGTGCCACAAGTTAAAGGAAGGAAAAAGTCTTAAGGGTGGCTCAACTTCTCTCAAACACATTACACTTATTCCACTCACTATGATCTGAACGGTCTGAAAGCTGTAATTGACTCTTTACAGCTATGAAACATATTCCGCGTACAGCCAAACACAGGGTTTCCAATTTTACAAATACCATGTCGCTTTTCCAGTCCTACCTGCATGTCCTATTTGTGGACTAGGAGTGGTTGGAAGCTCTTGAAGCAGCCACGGCCTCAGAAGCAACCCCACCGATTACAGGAGCCTGGGGTGTCGACGGCAATATGCCTCACGCTGTTCTCACCATCTTGTGGCATGTTGGACATGCTGGGTGACAAGCTTGCTAATGCCGCTGGTGCCCATGAAGAGTTATTTAAACCCCGTCACAATGACTCTGATGAACACCTACCCCAGTGCTATTGTGCTGGACATATCGTGCACGAAGGAGGTTATAAAATTTAACATATCAGTATAAACACCCTATACCACATGAACTGCTGACACAACTGGAAAAATCTAACCAGGATGCAGTAGTGAATACACTGGCAATACAGGGGTTTCGTGTGAAAACAGCATAGGTATCAAAGCTTATGGACGGTTTGGCTTTTAGGTCATGAGCCCCAGAGCACAATGGTGGCATGGTCAGTAAATAAGTAAATTAAAGAGCTGCAAAAGAGAAAGCACCCACTATACATAGTGATCTGTCCACAGAGTGAAACGTTGTCTTTAACATCAGTGTCTAGAGCATAAAATCCACAGCAAGAACAAAACGTCAAGTAGTTCTTTATAGTGCAGTGCAGTACAAAGTGAAATGAAATGTTTTGTTTTTTTAATTTATGGGCCTTAGATGCGAAATACATACAAACATGTAAGATAGGACAGAAATATAGTGCAATATTGTGTTGACAGGACATAGATTTTGTGCAATAAGTGCGATGGGTATACAAGGGTGGACAGTGGAGCCTAAATACTCCAGTAAAAAAACATTTGACATGACATCAGGACATTGCATAAGTACTCCAATCACAAAAACAGGTACAAAACAAGGTCCATAGATGTGACTTGAAGTGACATTAAGTATAAAGTTTAAAGCAGATAAAGAGACAAGCCCCAGAGCAGGACCTGGGTAACACTCAGTATAATGGTATAAACTGTTAAAGTACGACTACACCATTTATTTCAGAGTAATACACTGTAGTAATGCTCTGATACTCAGTACTTATACTGTAAATAGGCTTTATGCATTATAGAATCCATTGTGTAATTACTGGCCATCAATGAATGCATTGTCATGCATTGTTATTTAGTATATTACACAATTAAATCTAGTTACACTGTAACAATGATGCAACATGTTACCCAGTAACTTTCCAAAATATTGTTCAAATACAATGCAATACATATATATGTATGTATGTGTGTGTTTGTGTGCGTGTGTTTTCATATTCTACTTGGTATGAGCACAGCATTTGGCACACTAAATTATTAGACAAGCTAGAAAATGTAACTGGGCCGCAGGAAAATTCTTTTCTTGGTTTAGGTCTTACATGACTAAACGCTATCCATTTATAACGGTAAATGGTGGAGCATCCATCCAAAAAGAAATAAAATATGGCGTCCCTCGAGGCTCTGAGCTAGGACCTGTATTCTATATGTTACCTCTTGGTCTTGTCACTTGTAAACATGGTATTAGTATCCACCACAATGCTGATGACACAAAATTGTATATACTGGCTAATCCAAATTCCAATTTAATAGGAGGGAGGACTGTGTATAAATTTTAAAACAATAAGGTAAATAGATATGAGACAATTTCCTCCTACTAAACCCAGACAAAACAGAAGTCCTAGTTCTTGATCTTATAGCTGATATAAACGAACAGTCTGAATTAATGTTACATTTTGGTAGACTTTCTGTTCCACCGGGAACACTATGAAAAATCTTTGATCCTGACTTGTCCAGTGATGCACATATAGGAAATATTAAAAATAACCTTCATTCATCTTTAAAACATTGCTAACTATAAAATGCCCTATCCATACTAATGTCAAAACATTATCTCATGCATTTGGAACTTCAACATTGGACTCCTGTAATGCCCAGCTAATTAAGTTGTAGTATGAGTCTTCAGGTAGTCCATCTTCAGGTAGTGCAGAGTGCAGTGACTAAAGTTCTCAAAATAACCTTTTTTTTTTTTTTTCCTTCAGTTAAGTGAACGTATCTCAGTGGTTAAGGTACTAGACTTGTAATCAGAAAATTGCCACTTCAAGCCCCACCACTACCAAGTTCCCACAGTTGGGCCCCTGAGCAAGGCCCTTAAACCTCAATTACTCAAGTTGTACTCAGTCATAATTATAAGTTGCTTTGGATAAAAGCGTCAGGTAAATTTCTTATTATGAACCATCATGCCTACTTAGATCACAAGCTGGATAATTACTACCTAGAATCACATGGTAGATTTACTAGTAGCTAGAATTATGTAAGTTACAGTAGGGAGAAGAACATTTTCATACAAATCCCCTGAGCTTTGGAATAATGTTAAAGTCAGTGTTCAGATCTCAGTCTTTGTTTTTAAATCTGGGTTGACAATGTATTTATTTAATCAAGCTTTTGGAAATTAGCTTTCATGTTAGGTAAATAGTGCAGATCTTAGGGTTCATGGACATAAGAGAACTGAGCCAAACTGAGACATTGGTGGTGTTGTCCTGCCACTCACATATTCACAAAGGTTTGTTAGCCTGCATCTAAGTGTCATGGAGACTTTAGTCAACAGCCTATTATCTCAACTCCTTATGGGATTCTGTCTTCTGTACAGACTCTGACTAGAACTAGTAATTGGCTCTCACCAAATAATCTGAATAGCCTAATATTCATATAATTTAAGTATTATTTGGAGCTACTCTTATAGCAAGTTAAAGTTAAAAGAAAAAAGAAACTTTATTCATTATGTGTGACAACCATGTGAGGATGTGTTCTCCTTCTGAGCCTTGGATCCTCTTAAGGTTTCTTCCACTTGCTCTCTGAGAATTTTTGCCCTGCCTCTGTTGCCTTGGCTTGCTCATTAGGGGCCTGTACCCCGATTCTCTATATAAATTATTTCTGTAAATTGCTTTGTGACAACAAAAAAGCGCTATAAAAATACATTTGAACTGAATTGAATTACAAACCAGTGTGGACCTCGGGTCATATGTCTTAGGGTGGAAACAGTGGTCAAAGCTTAATGCCATATAGGTTATGATGGATTGTGTTTTTACTTAGCACAATGTGGGGTCAACAGTTCAGACCAAGAAAAACCCATGTATCTTCCCAGAAGCCATCTGCAAAGAGGAAAACTCCAGTAGGAGCAGAACATTTCATAAGATGGGGAGAGGTACTCGCGGACCCCTGCTTCCTTGCACAACAACTGCTGGCATCACTGGGTTTCTCAGCAGAAAGACCATGACTTGAAAGCCCCATCCAATACATTCCATTTATACCATGTGATGTCATTAAACTCGACCTCTTCCAGTCTCTTGGTCTGTCCTTAGCTCATTGGAGCTGGAAACACTCTCTTTGGTTGCTGTAGTATTTTAAAGGAAATCATAACCTTAAGCCTCCAAGTTCTTTTTATTCCACTGCTCATGTGAAAATATAGGTTACAATAGTTGTAGAAGCCAATATTAACATTGCTGTGTTACATTACCCTCAAATCCCATGAACCATCATGCTTACTTAGATCACAAGGTTAATAGATATCTGGTGGAGGTATCTATTAGTACATATAAACATGTAAGTTACAGTAGGGGAAGAGCATTTTCAAACAAATCCCCTGAGCTTTGGAATAACCTTGAAGTCAGTGTTCAGGTATTTTTAAGTCTAGTTTGAAAACCCCAAGGCAGGCCTTTCTAATAAAATGACTGGTGGCTTTAGTCAGTAATGGCTCAGGGCAGATTGGTAACAACCTCAAGTTGCTTGAAAAATATTAAAGATAGCAACCCTACAGGGAGGTGCATCCTGACACGGCAGCCAAAGTAGAAGCCTCTGGGTTGTCCACAAAAAGCTATTACTTTGATTACATATTCAACTGATATTAAATTCAGCAGTGATTAAGGAACCACACTGCCTGAACCGGTGGCGTCGGCAGCAAAAGTAAGTAAACAAAAAAAATGTAAGTGCTTAACAGCAAAAGCCATAGTCATTAGAAATTAAGAGAAAGTTGGTGCTGCAACATTTGCCAGTTGAAATAACCCAAGCGGGGACTTCCCCACGTAGAAGATGAGCGATGCAACTGCCGTCAGCAGCTATGGCTCCAGATATGTGTAAACGTACACTTTTGGTCAGTACATGTCCTTTCGTGAATTTAGGATGAAGCTCCTTCACTGTCCTCCCTCCCTTCTGCTTCCCTTCCACCTGTGCAAAGGTTGTATCTTCTGAATGCCGAAGGCGTAGCATGCTGCCCCAGATGGCAAAAAAAGGATAGATACCATGGCTTGGTGTGTAATCTGTTCTGGACAGACTGGTTTTATAAATATTGCTGAGATTAAATAAATCCTGCGCACTAATGCTCAGCATTAACGCTCGGTCCTGAAAGGAGGCCTCAAAAAAAGGTCACAGCACATGGCAATGTGTACATGCTTACTCACTGACAGGACAACAAAATGTCAGTTGTCAGGACTCCTTTGAGGATATGGACCCGTACTGTAAGCCTTTATATTTTTGGTGGATGGGGAAGGGGTAAATAGACACTGCTGCTGCAAGTATTGATAAAAATGGTATTAGTTTCTGAGGCAAATTTGCCAAGCATGAGGCAATGATCCTAGCATAAGGCAATGATCTGCCCACAGGGTAAAACAGACATTGACTCAGAAACAAGATGGCATGATGAAAGACTTTTGTGGAGGTACATCTGATTCCACAATGTAGTCTTTAAAGGTAAAAGATAATTAAAAAAAGACACAACAAACAAAAATAGCTTTAAACATAAATCTTTGTTCTTTTTTAACTTTAAATTAAAACCATGAATCATGAGATCTTTTGAAAAGGTACTTCAAATACAGAGAACAAATTGGTTTCAGACTGGTTTCAAAGGGAGCTTGAGAGGACCTTTCTGTCCTTAAGAACTGACTAATAGCAGCAGCAGTCATGAGCTTGACATGATGTCAGGGTGCTGAGTTAATATTGTGAATCAGAGTTTTTGAAGTAATTCAAAGGGTTTAAAAAAAATCACAATGCATTATAGAGAACTGCACCTGTGTTTGCTCTCAGAGCAGCCCAGTTCGAAAGGTGCAGAGTCCAGTGTTTCCCAGAGGTGTGATGAGAAGGTCAAATGGCTCGACTGGTTGTCCTAGTTGAGCCATGCTCTACCACATGCTGGGAAGGTCCATTTGCACTGAAACGCTGAGCTGGTGACTACACAAGCCACAGCATACATTTGATTTGGTGTGAAAAGTGAAAAGTTATGGTGCTTTTTCATCCACCGTTTGGGCTGTTGTGGTGTACTGCACACCCGGGTTGCCCATTTTGACTTCTGCTTTCCTTTAAAACCCCAGCAGCTTGGCAGTGGAGAAAAAAAAAAATCAGACTTTATAATTGCTTTATATAAAAACTAGAAGCACCTGAATCATTTTCTTGCCCTTTACCCCGTCCTCACCACAATGCACATTTCATGTGTGAGCTGCCTCTTCCCATTCATCTACATCAGTGAACAGCCACATTTCAGGCATGTGTCAGAGCAGTGGAATCACCAAACTGGACTGGACACTGGCCCTCCAGACCCCGGGTCGTGCACCTTCACTCACCACTGACTGAACTGGACCAGATGAAATCAGTTACGGATAATAGCACTTCACCTGCATTCAGCTGAGGGCTAAAATAAGATCTCTGCTTGAAGTAACAGCTGGGTCACATTACATTCTGGAGAATTAAACTTGGACCTAGGATCTTGAACAGTCCTTAGCATGCCAAAATATTTGAAGTGCAGAGTATGTACAGTCATTTCAGGAAGACTTTTCAAGAAGACCTTGTGACAATGGCATGGCTGAGTGTCATCTGTGGGGAAGAGAGTGAACCGAACCAGTGAGACTAAACAAAATTGACAGCACCTGATTGTGGTTAATGACACTACTCATTATACGGAAACTTTTTTAGTCAGTAGCTGAAACCACAGAGAGGGGGCTCCTTCCAAGTAGAGGAAAAAGGCTCTGAGAAGCAACACTAGTGCACATTCCTTTAGGTTTAAATATAAATAAACAAGTAAATAATGCCAGCTCTCTGCGCTACCCGGGAATTACTGCAGTAGTACCAAAACCCAGGATGTGGACCTATGTATATCACGATGGAGTCCTCCCTAGTTGGAGACACCATCAAGACCCAGACACAACAACAGGGGCTCCCTGAACTACAGCAGGAGTGGCTCCTTTTAATTTTGAAGCTCTTGCGAAGGAGCCAGCCATGGAATGCCAGACCCCCCCCCGAGCATGCTGATGTCTTCCAGCACTCCAGCTGCAGTCCAAATCTAGATCAGTGTCCACAGTGCCCCCAGAAGCATTTGTGGCGCTCTTTAAGATGGATTTGTATTGCAGCAGCTCAGCGTAGGTCAGCCAGACTCCAGTGCAGCACCAACAGCATTTCCAGATTTCCTGACACTCAATTTTCACTCAATCTCACTGGTCTTTCATGCAGCAGCTGTGGGACTGTTGCAGACAGTCGCTCCTTGCTGCAGAGTTTGACTCTGCAGCCATTGTTGACCTGGTGGTATTGGAGCAGTTCATTGCACGCCTTCCAGAAGGGGTGGTGGAATGTACCGCCATGCGGAATCCTTAGAGGAGCCCATCCTATTGGTGGAGAACAATCTCACCAGTACCCGCACAGAACCCTCAGCCCCTGCCCCATTCCAGCTTCTTCCTGCCTTCTCCCTTTCTCACTCCCTCTGTCTCTGCACAGGTGTGTATTGATGAGCCTGCAAAATCTAGAGTGAGGCCTGTGCATGGGTGCTGGTATTGCAGTAAGTGGGGGCACTTCCAGGATCAGGGCTCCCTCTTGGATATTGAACCTGTTCCAGTCCCTGTGGAAACCTTGTACATATAAGGCCTTAGGGGAATCAGACCACAACACACTAATACCAGGTTCAAGATGTGGCATTGGAAGGGGCATGTTTAGTGGAGGTGAGGTGTACATAATATTCACAAGCATCCATTACTGCTTGACACTACCAACTTCTTAAGGAAAATGCAGAGAGTTAAGGTGGTGTAGAAAGTAGGTGGTTTACTGGGCAGGGAAATAGAACACACGAGGCAGGGGTAGAAAAGTTTAGATTATTTAACTGTAAAGGAATGTGAACTGGTGTTACTTCCCACAGTCTTTTTTCCCTTGTGCTCAGTGTGGAGGGAGCTCTCTTTCCAGCTTCAGCCAACTATAAAGATGCCATATAATGCACTCATTAAACATTTTTAAATTGTTCTCTGATGTCTATATAAAAGGTATGTGACTTTGATCGAGGTGAAATATACCCAGCTTCAGTTTTTACACCCATTTATTACCTTATAATTTTGCCCTAGAATAGGTTTTCCCCAACCATTTTTGGTGGGCTCAAGAATAATTGATGAGCTCTGCTCTGATGGGTGGTTTATGGGGAGGTACCAAGCTGGCTAACAGCATAAAGAGGTCAACAATTAAATCACTAAACTAGCTAACTGTAGCTAGAAGGAGCAAGTTAGCAAGCAAGAGGTCTAGATTAGATACCTCTAAGCAACCAAACTAGTTAGCTTTGGAGTTAACTTTAAAATTAATCAACAAGACATAAGAGAAAGGCATTGACAAATGTCTTAGTATAGATTTGAGTGAGGCACAGGAAGGAAAACTAAAACAAACCCTGGGGTAAAACAAGTAGGCTGCCATTAGCCCCAAAAGGTGCAAATGATTTGTAGTCACCCTCTGGTTTATCTAGGCCATGTCTCTGCCCCACAGATGATTCTCAGCTACACCACCACTACCTAGTTTTGTATATTCATACTCACGTGTAGGTAGAGAACAGTTCAACATCTGCTAGCTCTTTTTTTTTTTTTTTTTTTTTTTTTTTTTTTTTTTTAACCAAACTCACGGATTAGTTTGTCCCCACAGGGCTGCTTTTGGCTGGATATTTTAGGTGACCATCACATCAATTACTATAGCACCAGTAGGAATAAAGAATTATCTTGCATCTTTTTTTGGCATTATGGTTTGAGCAAGGTTCATGTGTATAATGGTTTGCTTTGCACTACAAAGATTACCATGTCCCACTTATTCATCACCCTCATTCAAGTCAACATGATCACAATACTTTCTAACCAAAACAAACATTAAATTCAGATAACTGCAGGATTTAATAAATGTTCTTGATATTGACAAACTATGAATATCAAGACAGACAGCTTGGTGAAAAAAAAAAAACTTCGAAGAGACAAACAAAACAGTCAGAATATTTACATCAGAACAAGTTACATAGCCATTTAGTTTGTCTGAACAAGGGGAGAGAAGGGATTGCATGCTTGTAGATTTGCACACTAGCAGATTTGCACACTAGCCTAAGAGTACGTAATATCGTTGCGTTTCAATGGTCGAATGTTTAAGCTCAGCCGGTCTAGCATGACCACGGAACAAAAATGGGATATAGTTTAAAACAAACTAGCCAGTGGTGCATGTTAGCCTTATAAAAGCTAAACAAAATCAATATATCATGTACGTTAGTAAAGAGAACGTCACAGGCAATGCAAAGTTACATTCAAAGAGGAAAGATGTTTTCTGTATGCACATACTGGATCAAATCGAATATATACACCGCATTTTTTTTTTTACAAAATGTCACAAAGAAGCTTTAGAAACGTCCAAGACACCAGTGAGCAAGCCAGGGGCGACAGATGCAAGAAAAAGTTAAGATCTGAACGAAAATAGTTAAACACTATTTAATGTATTATAACTACGTTTTTAGTTAAACTGCGCTCTTTAAAACTATACCCAGAGGTTACAAATTCTCACGTGTTGGCCGTTTCGTTCAAGCTTGTAGTTCTGGGTGAACTCCTCTGGAATTCAAAAGGAATTTCCACTGCTTGTTCCTGGGATGACAAAACATTTACGTTTACAGAATTTAGCTGACGCTTTTATCCCAAGCGATTTATAAATATGTCTGAATAGATACTGAGCGATTTAGAGTTAAGGACCTTGCTCAGGGGTCCAACAGTGGCAACTTGGCGGTGATGAGGCTTGAACTGGCAACTCATTACCGATTGCCCAAAATGGCAGTGTTTAAGTCACTTGGCTACCCGAAACGGAGTTGTCCAGGTGTGCTGGGAATTGTCCTTCTACTGCTTTTAAGTCCAGAAATGGGATCTTCATAAAAGGTAACCTATCGCCTTTGTTTCGTGCAGCAAGACCTGCTTTGTAAGCTTGAGCAGCAACGCTTGACAGGCGTTAGCACAAATTCTACCGTTATTTAAATTAATTAGATTAGGAAATAGGCATAGGCATCTGTTTTCTGTTAACTTTCCACGTGGTGCCAGTGAAGAAACTTCTTCAAAAACCAGAGAGAACGAAGTTCTATTGATTAAACATATTTAAACACCTAAGGGTGTGCTGTTGAACATACCCCTTAAACCACTTTGCCGCAAGCTTGCTTTGTCCATTGCTGGTGGTGCTACCACTTGCTGGTCTGCATAGTACATAAATATGTCAATTTTGTATTTTTGTCAAAAGCCTATGCAGATGTATGTGAGGCGTCACGAACTATGTGATAAATGTTGACATTTGTTAAACATTTGCGGTAGATCAACACATATGCGATTAATCTTTATTGGCGAGGAGGACAGCTTGAGCGTAAACATATCAGCCTTATGATAAAATGTCTTAAGCAGAAATTATCTTGTTGCTTCCTTTACGTTTGAGTGCGGGTCTCCATGTATTTCTGTATTACTAGACCACTCTCCGCCCAGCAGTGATATCGACATACGTAAAACCACAAGAAACACTACTGGTCATCATACGACCGCCACACCCACTACTTTGTCAGTGACAATGCTGCAATGACGATGTCGCACCATCAAATAATATAAAGTCAGCAGTGATTCTAAGGTCAGAAACTGACCAATGATCAGGGGAGAAATTGGCTGACAAATTGTTCATGCTAGGATAGTCTGTAATTGTACACTTACGCAAGGTAGTGTAAACGAGTGACGGCGCAAGTTAGGGGTTTTATTCTAATGATGGTGGTGAGTATTGTCTTATCACACACCTCATAAGTTTATTTATGTTGAGACTGGGGTTTTGTTCGGCCTATTCTGACACATACAGGCCTTAGTTGTGTCTCAATATGTTTGTACCTATTGTACTAAAACACAATTTTTGTGAGTCAAAGCGGAACTGGTAGAGATGTGTCAGAAAAAATACATCTACGTCTTCCATTGGAAGAAATAACTTTTTACTGCGTTAATGTTTATGTAAACGTTTTTATTGTGGTAGTGATTGTCATTTTTAGGGTTTACAACATTTGAAGGTTTGCAGATAGAATATATTTTTGTTTTTGGAAAAACATTTTTTTAATTTTTGCATTTCTCCAATTCTTCCCATGTCATGTTAAATATTTTTGTAGTTCTTGTGAACTGTCCTTGGAATCTGAGCACTGACTGTTGGCCTCTCAGAGCTAAATCTGCTATTGATATATTGTGTCTGTTGAAATACATTAGTGTCCCTGTCAAAGTCAAACATTTCATGAAGATATATATATATTTGTACAAATCACTAAATACTGATATGTGGATGGGGAAAAAGGCAAAAAATGTCCTTGCGCCTTATTAGTTCCTAATAACTAAATATTAGATTTAATCAAGATTTAAAATGTTTTTATTTGTTTTAAATTAAAATTTCGAATATGTAATCTGCACCTCTTTTTAAAATGAGTTTTTCACTCGCTGTACCTAGTATCACTAATTTAACGTCTAAAGCGCTTGAGTTCAGTGGTAGAAGCGTTTTCTATTCGTCCACAAGATGGCCTCCAAAACACGCGAGATAGCATTACATCCTTATTACCTTAGAAGACCGAGAAGGGGACGGCAGATAACGCTTCATATTCTTTATCTTGGTTATGTCAGTGACAAGATAATACTTAAGTTATGTACAAACATACAAACAAACACACAGGTTTGGTTTTGTTTGTAAACATACAAACGTCCAGCTTCTAGCAAATCATTTTAGACGATTTGTAGGCGTGGCTAAGGTAATAATGAACTACTATAATAATGAACTATTATATGAACTATTATATGATAATGAACTACTAAGATCAGTCCCCACGGCTTTTCCTTTGCCCCTGTGCTACTACGATCTTTTCTTCACACTTTATTTGTAGCCTCTCCCTAGCTACAAGAGCACTTGTCATACACGCGATATCCTTAGGGAGGCGCATGTGTAATGTTTTTCTTCAACAGCCTAGGACGGCTTTACAATTAGACAATCTCTGTTTTACCATATTGTTCTTCGTATTGTATTGTTTTCGCATGCATTATTATTACGTTAACGGGTTTCATACGTGACACTTTTAAACATATACCATACTATCACATCATTTCTTTTTGCAGGAAGCCATCCACTGCAGACAGAATTTACATTTGCTGGAAATTTTCAAAAGACAAAATCTATTTTGTGTTTTTTTTCCTTCCTCTTATAGTGCTTACATTTGAATGTAGGCTGACCTATGGCAGTTGCTATTTTTATTTTTCAGCTGTTTAAACTTGAATCTACCTGAAAAGAACGAGCTTTACGCTTAGTAGCTTACTATGACGTTTTTGCGTTTAAATAATAAAATGGCCAACCTGAGAGTTGAAAACTGTTAAATTGTTTTGTTTTGTTTTTTAGAATATAGTGTGAATAAAGCCTCTTCAGAACAAGTTTGTATAATTTCCCGTCAAACGAGGCAAATTTACGTTTCCCATTAAGCAAGTTAAAATGATAAGCAACAATTTAATCAAAATCTTAACAATAGATTTAGATTATGTTAAAGTCATATTTGCTTTATTTGTGCTGAGTATTTGTGATTTGAATATTGAGAGTTTTTTTTGTTTTTTTGTTTTATTTGTTTTATTTTTTATACTCGGGACCTTGTTATTATCTTACCGGTTTAAATCGAATCGAAAATCTTGAAATGTTTGGCCTATATTTCGTCAATAAGCAAACAACAACGACAGGTAACATATCACAAGCGAACAATACATACATAATAATCTGGGACTTATATAACATAATCATTTAATACTTTTCATCTTCTAATCTTAGGGGCAGCCTATCTTGAAAATAAAATTTTGCTAACTTTGACCGGACCCTTTTTTATCAGTAAAAAAAAACGTGAAACTCATTGTATGCTCGCGATATTTAGTCTATTTTGTGGCCGAGTTTGACGTCTCACTATTTTTTTCTTTGAGACATGTGTATGTCTAGCCTAGTGCTAGCCTAGTGCTGAAAATTAAAGCAACACATTTCGTCAGTATGCGTTCACTGGAAGGCTGGCTAAGGTGCAGTCACTGGACAAAGCTACATACCTGGCAACCCAGATTTTGTAAGAACCGAATCCTCTGTAAACACTCAGGAAACCTCGGCGTTTGTCCTTCGCTTTAATTGAAATGATGGAAGCGAGTGACAGCATGACGCGGTTTACACCTTGTTCGCCCAGTGCTGCATGGACCCCTAGACCTAGGAGTGTGATTGACCTTAGACCTCGTGTAAGAATGGAACCGGGCTGTTGTATCTGGCGCTAATAGTAGCTAAACAAAACCGAACACAACATCCCGTGGGC
Source organism: Electrophorus electricus (assembly GCF_041902795.1). Lineage (NCBI taxonomy): Eukaryota > Metazoa > Chordata > Actinopteri > Gymnotiformes > Gymnotidae > Electrophorus > Electrophorus electricus. The sequence continues at coordinate 15,769,707 of NC_137514.1, read as the reverse complement.
GCAGCGAAAGCCATTATAGAATCGGGGTAAAAGTGATGCTCTGAATCGCAGCTCCGCATGACATCAGTTGTCATTTGTTAAAGCACATGAGGCGAAGCTTTCGACTCCGTTTCCACAAAAAAGCAGGCCTAGAGTGGATTTATTCATTTCACAGTCTTACTTATCGAAGGCTTGTGTTTATCAAATAATTTCGCCCATAACCATACGCCAGAGCTTGTATTCTACACCCACTCACTCACCTTCAGAGCACTTCGCGTTGTGTTAATTAAACATCCCGCGCTCCACGCAACAGAGCTATGCGGAACAGGACAATATTTCAACCCGCCCATAACGAAATTAAAATAGTTGCAGCTTCGATTTTTACATGATTTTGGGGACATTTAGAGAAAGGCGTGGGTGTTACATTCAATAATACGAGATGCTTTTCGTCGGTACATTCATCATCCCATTACTGTACCCAATCCGGCCCCGATACATGAAGGACAAAATGAATTACCGACGTTAAGTCGTCAATAAAGTCATTTCAGTAAATGGTGTCTCCGATGACTTCGGCATTATTCAAGAGGCTTTATCAGCACTGGGGAAATTACGTCGCTCTCCGCACCTCGTGTAATACGGCCCTGCTTACCTTGATAAAGCGCCCTGCCAGCGGGTAGTGACAGTGCCTTTGACCGCCTTTTATTCGCTTGCCTGTGATGAACGCCAAGCTGATCAGGCGGAATGAACGCTAATTAAAACCTATAAATTATCTTTTGCAGTCCCTCTCAAGACGTCGCAGGCACCCGAGATAAGAGCCGGAGTACTAATTTACCGCCTGAAAAGGAGCACGTCTTACAATGGCTACTTGGCTTAAATAGCATATTGATAGTGTCCTAATTAGAAATTTATTAAGTACCCACTAGAGCTTTTCGAATAAAGATTTCAAACCCAGCCTGTTTTATAAGAATAAGTGCTACATACACTAAAGTTCCATTTTTGAGAAGGCCTAATTATGATTGTTTGCGTGCGCTCGCTTGCATTTTTTTTTTCCCTGAGACGGCCGTGGGTAATATTTTAAGGAACCTAATTGAGAAAGCTGATGTGGAGTCATCGTAAGATTTTGTTGTAATCCATTGCAGGGTTTGTAGATAACTGGGATAAATGTAGAAAACTGGGCTAAATGTTTTGTGTAAATATGAGTAAGCATATTACATGATTATAGACCGTTCTGTTCGGACAGCTTGCACTTCACTTTTTAGTAAAGACTGGCGCTTATAAGTAAGGAGGCTAAGTAAATAAATTAAAAAAATAAAATAAGTAAACACTGTTTTTTTTTTTTTTTTTTTTTTTTTTTTTTTTTTTGTAGAGCGATGAAAACCAAGTTTACAAAACGCATTGAGAACACACTGACATGCTTTGGGCGTAATGACTCTTTGGCTGACAATGAACAATTGTATAAGTAACGAATGGTCAAATGAAAGAGCATTATTTTCTGTGCTCTCTATGTAATTGTTATCCTATTGTTTATAAAATACTCTGTCACATAATAATGCTCTATGATTAAAACTAAATAAGCGTATAACACACTTCAACACTGTAACAATGAAAAAACTATACAGACAAAAAAATGTTTTTTTTTAAGGGGCTAATTATTACTACTACAACTACCACTATTACCTTTACTACTATAATTATCATACTGCGCTCCTCTTTTTCTGTTTAATATTATTATCCACAAAGGCAGCAACAGCAATAATTCTAATAACAGTTCTTCGATGAGATTACTTCAATATAATAATAAATCGCCATGCGTGTATCGTAAAAGCTAGTATTCTATGACACCAGTCAATAACAATCATTGTAAGAGCACTTCTCTGCATTTGCGATCCGAGCTGTTCACGAACATCTGAAATATTAAATGATTTGGTTGCGCCGTCTTATCATCATTGTTATGCGCTTCTACAGATGCAGAAACACCGAGTGCTTACTGGAGTGGATTAAGTATGCACCAGCATATAAGATATTTAAAAATCCACCCTTTCTTTATTGGCAGAAAATTGTAAAATTCGATTGGACGTTCTTTCTCGTGACAGCGAGGATATTCTCACCCTATTGGTCCATTGCACGTGTGTCCCGCTCACATGCTTCCGGTTGAGGGGGGCGGGGGGGGGAGAGAAAGTACGCGAGGAGCAAAGCGATTTTAGAAAGAGTTTAGGAAGCGCGAGCTGTCATACGGGGGAGCGAGGCTGGGACTGCGGAGCATCGCGCGATGTATTGTCTGACGTGAAGAACGGGTGCGTTTTGTACTTGAAACGCTTTGACTCCGAGGCATTCCGATGGTGTGACGGTCCCGTTTGAAGGTATTTAATATACCTTTCATTGCTATATTACAGAACGGTATCATTTTTGTCACCGACCGGATAAAGTTCTTGGCAACAAGTGGAATTTTGGCGTGGAAAGTGCGATCCAGCTGTCCCAGCTATGGAGGAGCAAAAGGATCAAAATAGTCGTGATTCGACTGAAGGAGACAGCGTCTCGCTTTCTCCTAACGTACCGTCCCCTCCGATTTTACCTCACCAGGCAGCGCCGCAAGTCCACAGAACCACGAACTTTTTTATCGATAATATTCTGCGGCCGGACTTCGGCTGTAAAAAAGATCCTGGGAATAGAGAGCGTGCCCAGACCTCGGGCCGAGAGAACGTTAACCCTTTGATAATAAGGCCCTCTCACACAAGCAGCCTTTGCCAGGATTCCAACTGCAGTAGTGACAGCACTTCTTCTTCGTCTTCGTCGTCGTCGCCGTCGTCTAAGACGACTTCTGCAAAACTAGTCGAGGGAAATGGAACTACTACGTCGAAGTACGGGGAAAACACGTCTATAATGGTGGTGAACGCTAACGGAGGGACGCCGCCAAGTAAAGAATCGACGCAGCCTTTACTATGGCCTGCGTGGGTATACTGCACCAGATATTCTGACAGACCCTCATCTGGTAAGGCCCAAGTTTCTTAACTGTGTTACATTACATTCGGTTCAGAGAGCTGAATTTGTGTAAATAATCATTCTTGACCAAGTGTTTTATTTAATTTGTATATTTGATATTTAGCCTCTTTTACGCATTCCAGAGGGCCCGACGTAAACCTTAGAGACATGTCTCTGGACGTAATTTTAGATTTATATTACAATATGTTCTAAAAGTATGTAATATCCCATTACTGTAAAACTACCACCACCAGAATCAATATAACAACAACAACAACAATAATAATAATTGTGCATATTGCTGAAGTGAAAATATTCGTGAGGCACACATTTATTACTTATTGTGGGTGTTTCCCTGGAAGCCTTACATTTTCCTATTGTATTCATTTTTATTTGCATATATATGTAAATTTGCAATGAGAAACAAGTTAGGCTCTAAAGTAATTTATATACTGACCGGAGACCATCTAGTCATGAGCGATTTAATTAACCGTTAGGCTGGTAGCCTAGCAGCTGTGTAGAATTGATAGACGTTTTTAGTGTACCTGTAACCAGTACAGCTGTACTATCTTTCAGCTAACATGAATCTCTGAATTGCATAGGAATTATAACTCATCTTGACTGCAGACTATGGAATAGATTTTTCTGTCGCTTCCTTTACTGGCTGTAAAGGTATTCCCACGTCCACCACACCTGACAGTGTGGATGGTTTGAAAAGATGCTTTGATTGACTTCAGTGATTGACTTACTGATTGAGCTATCACTGACTTACTGACTCAGTCTCCTCTTGTGCGTTTGTCCGGCCTGTGTGGGTTGGTTACTGTGAAAATGCGAATGTAGCTATTAAAGAAGAAAGAAATCCAGATTTTCATCAAATGGTTAAAGGCACATTTTTTCATGTGATGGTCATTGTATACGATCAAAAGCAAAGCAAGATAAATTAATGGACTGTTAATTTCCTTTCTATACAGGTAGATTATGAAGGTAGGATTTTCACTTCGAGTGGATAAAGGTGATTTTGTGCGCTTAAAATAAAGATATTAAAAAATGTACAGAATTTACGATGCTAAATGATAATGTAGACGCAACAAACCCTGAGAACTGCGGGAACTTTACCCACTCTAAGAGGATATACTATATGAATGAATATGTATACGCACGTTTGGAGTGTACAGTGTACTCACTTTAACCGTGATATTTTTTTAACATTATTTCATATCCCCACACCTGGGGGCTATTATTATTATTATTATTATTATTATTATTATTATTATTATTATTATTATTATTATTATTACTATAACTATAGTTGGCCTATTGTAGTTTTGACATGATATTTGGCGGGGAGTTTTAAAAGATGACTGTAACTAATATAACTGATGAAAAATAATATTATAGAATATTTATCTGGTCATGTAGTCATTTTCCAGTATGTGCAAGGACTGTCTATTTTTTTCAGTTAGTGAACATGGCTCGGTGCCGTTTGTGGATTATCAGTTCATGAGCAAGAATTCCCTCCTCGGCTATTATTATGTGATTTTAAAATGAGAAGCCTGTTCTTAGTTAAGGGCAATTCGCCGACCTACAGGGACTCTTTTGATGCTCTGCGTCTGTGAAGTAAACCAAGAGTCGGGAGCTGAGGCCTAGGAGCGGGCGTTTGCAGACGCATGTCCTCGCTGGGCCAGCATGACTCCATTACGAGCTATACAAAAGATTTGGGATGACCTGTATATTTGTGTAATAAAATCTAGACTGCCTTAGGTTCTGCGTGTGCTCTTGAATGAGATTCACAGAGTTGCGTGTCATATGGTCATATTTAGAACAGAAATGCCACCACCTTCCTTTTAGTGGGATAACTCCATATGGCGATTCCCACAGTCTTTGTTTTATTTACTAATTGTGCATGATTTTAACTGGTATATTCCGCTATGTATAAAGAATTGTTTCATTTGAAGAAATACTCCGTTTATTATATAAGTGTAATACAAATATGTAATAAACATTAAAAAGAATGAATGCAGAGGGGGAGATATAACATTCTTAAGGAATTTAATCCGTGATTTTACCTATATGCACTGATCGCGTAATTAATACAAGGGCTCCAATAATCTTGGATGTAACCAGAGAAACTGGGTATCAAAAGAACGAAATTATTGCAAAAAAAGGAAAGAAAAAGCAACAGTCCAGTGCTTTAAGGACCGCACAACCATGTGGGCCTCCATTTCCATCGTATCGTAGTCAAATTTAGTGCTATTGAGCAAATTCGTATCAACTGCAAGTTTGAAATGTTGACAGGGCTGCATGATATTTACGTCTTCGTTTTATTGTTGTTTCCACACCAGGCCCAAGGACACGAAAATTGAAAAAGAAGAAAGGCGACAAAGAAGACAAGCGACCGAGAACCGCTTTTACGGCTGAACAGCTGCAAAGACTTAAAGCCGAGTTTCAGGCGAATCGGTACATTACGGAGCAAAGGCGGCAATCACTGGCCCAAGAACTCAACCTCAATGAGTCTCAAATAAAAATCTGGTTCCAGAATAAGAGGGCAAAAATCAAAAAGGCCAGCGGCTACAAGAATGGTCTCGCGCTCCAGCTCATGGCCCAGGGACTCTACAACCATTCCACGACCACAATTCAAGACGACAAGGATGACAGCGAATAATAACTGCCTCATCTCTTCACAAGAAAAGCGACAGACGCTGACCCAAAGCGACTTTTTTCATATCTTTTGTGAAACAAATGTATGGAGAAGAGGAGAATTCTCGATTCGAAGACTCCCTATTTAAACAAATCTATCCTAGGCTACACTATATGGACACACATCTAAATACGAACACTATGAAGATTTATATATAGCCAAAACTGTAAGATGTATATATTTAAATTCAGGTAGGGGGGTACCTGTACTTCTCCTTACTTGCTGGACATTTTTATCGTTTCTCTCCTTTCCCGATGTTGTTGCTCTCCGTCCCCGAAGGCCCAGTTGTCAGATTCCTTAGCGTTTTGTGATAACCCTTTCTCTAAAGTCCCCTGTCTCACAATTCTAAACACGCGTGACTGAACCGACGCTTCAAGCCAAAGATTTTAATATGTTTAGAGATTATGTTGTCTGAAATAAAAAAAAGGTAGAACGCGCCATTGTTTTTTTTTCCCTTTCACATCATGTTAGCCTAGTAGCTTAGCTGAAGTATATCGAATCTTTTGGCTAAATTGTAACAACCCCTTTCAGATACCATCAAGTCTAAATTTTATGTCTAAAATTTCTTAAGTGTAAAATGTAACATTTAAGATCTAAATGTTACACTCTAGTCGTTTTCTTTTCAGTTAACATTAAATTTTATGATGACTTGAATATGCTTGCTAATTAGACACCGCATGGTTTGATGGCGACTTTCACTATTAAAAATGATTTCTTCGGTCAACGGGACATTTTTAGGGAGCCATCCTATAATCTAAATTGTAAAATTAAGTGTTGAGTCTAAATGGTAGAGCTGAAATATCTATGTTTCGGGCTCAAATAGGATCAATTAGTTTACAGACAGCTATATTAATCTATGTTTCGGACACGCATTTCAATGGATCCCCTTTCCTGCAAATATTCCACGCTCTTGGTAAGCCTGTACTTTCCGTCTTAGCATAGACAAAGAAGGCTTAACTGAAAGAGTAAAATGGGCTCACACGCGCGGGCGCGCACACACACACACACACACACACACACACACACACACACACACACACACACACACACACACACACACAGATTAATGGCGTGATCATCTAACTGCAGAACTATTATAATATAATTTTATATAATATAATATATTTTATATACTGAGCAGCTGAACTGGAATTAGGCCCATTATTGCTTTACTGACAAAAACTGCCTCCAACTAACCCGTGTAAAACCAACACGCATAAAATAGTGAAAATATATTCTTAGATAATTTTTAAAAAGCAACATATTAGAATGCTTTTGTAATATAATACTGTAGTCTTAATTACCATGTATGCTTACGTATACAGCTTCGCAGGCAACGACATTGCCTGGTCAATTAAGTAAAATTTAACGCAAATATTTGGTTTCTAATATAGATCGGTGATGCTCTTGTACTGTATGGGACAAAAATATTTTTATCCAGATTATCAGATATATTAATCAGATTATTTATTCGTGTCAGTGATTATACATCACTTAAACGGAAGTAAAAAAGAAAAAAATAATAACTATTAAAAGAAGAAAACTTTTAAAATCAAAGAATAGAATACGGGATTCACTATGCATAGACAATCCTAAATGAGTTTAATAAACCATATTCAGCTAATGTAAATGTGCTATTGTTGGCATCTGATAGCACGTTGTCTGTGGTTTAATATCGCATAGGCCTGCAATGTGATTTGTAGCGATCTTCGCGACGATCATCACGATGACTGACGCAGTGCGTTTACCACACCACAACGCTCGCCGCCGTAAAGTGTCCTGTGTCAGACAGCGGGTGCTTTGTGAATCCGTGCAACTGCATCAAAGCACAAAATCGTAAGACCTACCCCGGCGGGGTGAAAGGTCAAATTAGGGAGTCAAAGCAAGCTCACTGAGGCTGCGGGGCACTGTGATGGCACTGTGATCGCACAGGGGTATACTTCCCAAAAGCTTCAAAGCGCAACAGTTGTCGTCAGAGTTTGACAGGTCGTCACTATGTCGAATTTAACGTGAACTTGTCGAGATAGCTAGTATTGCGAGGTTTTGGGACCTTTTTTTTTTGGGAGCTCTAGTTCAGGTTCATTACCTAGTACCAAAGTAAACAACACGTACGCTTAGCAATAGCGCTGTCAAAAGCTACTGCGAACGTTTCTAACAACTGAGTCGTGCCCATTAAGCGCTTTTTCTCGTAGATGACGCTTTTTATTACAGACACACACACACACACACACACACACACACACACACACACACACAGAGAGAGAGAGAGAGAGAAAGAGAGAGAGAGAGAGAGAGAGAGAGAGAGAGAGAGAGAGAGAGGCATATACTTAAAGTCCTTGTGTATTTTGATTATTCCTAGTTCATAGTTCATTACTTGTGTGTAGTCGACAAATTCCAGCTATGCCGTTAATGACTATATTAATGACTGTCTGAAGGTAAAGCTGAATTGTAAGGCTATAAAATATTACATGGTTTTGATGCCTTCGATTAGCTTACTTTATAAATTCAAAAACGCCTCTAGATTAGGTATACACCAAAGAAACTCTTTATCTTATGAACTTTAAGGTTCATTTAATCCTACTGTTAATTGGCATTCAATCAATCAATAAATAGATTAATTAATTAGTTACACGTTTTATTAGCAAACATGTCCGGTAATGCGCATAGTATTGCATGCAGGATATAGATTTTCTTCTTCTTCTCATTTCTTTTTGCATTTAAGAAGTCTATAATATAAAGATACATTGTTTTACACAGAAATCTGCTCCAATCCCTCCCACATTTCAGCTCCTGCAGTCTAGTTTCTCATTTTACATCACAGGTTGTTTTTCATATTCTTTTAGTATATTAGGTTACGTTTTGTTGCTATATCTGTAATGCTGACTTGGCGATTTGTCTTGAAAGCTTAATTATAATGTGTGTGCATCAGTACGCTGAGTACAAACTTAAATGGCTTTCCGAGAGTGGTAATCCAACATTAAAATATGACAGTATGTGCGATAACATCCAAACATATGCACGCTTAGAGGGTTTACACCAGATCGTTGTCGCTGTGTTGGCGCTGTGTGCATATTTGGACGATTAGTCAACACAACAAACGGTGCAAGAATCACCACAAGTCATTTTATATGAAAGACTTGATATGATGCACTGTATTACTCACGGTAACACTCGTATAGTTACATATAAATGTCCATTACAAGACGAGCTTTCCAGATGACATCATGAGTAACTCCTGATGTCATCACACCATTACCGCTTTCAGTTGAATCGATGAATTAATTAATAACAAAAAATATAAACCAATTCTGATACGGATTAATAATGCCAAACTGTGTTTTTGTAATTACCTGATTTATTTTGAGACACAACGGCAACGTTACAAACATAATAAGTCATAAACAGATCTTGAATGTTTGAACTATTAAATAATATGTTTGGAGTGTTTTATCTTACCTTTTATTTTCAAATAAGATTTAAACTATTTCCACTATCCCACTTTTCAATGAACCTGCCATCAATAAGTAGGCTAGAGACCTAATTACGCCGTAACGACATTAACCAACTAAATGAAGATAGATGATTTAGGCACAACGTTGTGAGTGTGATCAATACACATTTTGGGCTACCAATTCTCACAAAATTGCAATTTACAAACAAATTAGCTTCTTCTATTATTTGTTTAGTCATCTCAACCACCGTGACATTCATGTAGTGGCAACAAACGGACGGGAAGATGCCTCCAGCAAGCAGCCGAGGCTACGCGAGACTACTTGAATCCAACAGGCGAGACTTTGTTTTGAATTAATTTTAGGAGCCTGTGCTGCTGTTTGCAGGACATAGTTTTGTTGTTGTTGTTTTGTTTTTTTTCTAAAGCCCGTGGGCAGCGAGCTTTTGTTTTAATCACTATCCATTGCAGAACTGCTGCATGTTCGGTGCCATTAGCTTTACTTAGTGAGTTTTATAAGCCCATTTACGCATATAAGGCTAGCATAAAATGTTTAACACTATTAATTTAAACAGGCAAATCGCGATGATATTAGAATAATTTAATTAAAATTAATTCCACATTTATACAAGATATTAGTTTCGTGTTAGGTTGAGACAGTCATATATAGCAAAATAATATAGTTGCATGAAACATTTTTATTTGTTTTTAAACGATAGCTAAGCATTGTGAATTATGAATTATTCAACTGCAATACTGCAATGTAACGTCTTATTGAAACATACGAACAACGTGAATCTTCCAGGTTGAGACAATTCTGTTACAAAATGTAGTAGTTGGCCATAGATACTGTAATTTCACACTACAATAAATGAGTACTGTTTACGAATAGATTATACTATATTTTAATTACATTTCACAAGTAGATTTTATCAAGCTGAAGTTTTACCAACTTTTTTTTACTCTCAAATGTTGGTATTTATACCAACTTTATACTACTTTATACTATTTACCTACTCCAGTTTGATCAAAGCGACAGCGAGCTGGTTACACAGTTAAGATTAAGTTTTGAACTGTTATAGTCTAAGATTTAAGATCGTACACAGAAATACCTAACATAAATGTAAAAGATTAACTTTTGCTTTTGGGAAGTTCAGTCATACGAATATTATTCTTAATCGATACACTAAATTGTTTTCTAGTAAGGTGGAACTAACCAGTAGCTACGAGCAATCTAATATTGTCGTTTGACTAATTAAAATGAACGAAAATAATCCGTTACTTTTACAGTTTAAATCTGCATGATTGTAACGCGGTATTTCAATATGGGTAAATTAAGATTCTCTCACGTCTAATTAAATCCATAAGTTGGATTTAATAAGTTCTTATGTCAATATCCGTCATTATGGATGACGTGACTCTTCTGAACTACAAATTAGGATAAAGGCCAATAGCCTGAACAAGAAGGGTTTGTTAGCAAAAATGTGTTTAGCGTAGACTACAGGCGATCGTGCTTCATATGCTTTGCATCGACCTCGCATCATTAATTCCATTGCACTAGCGCTACTTGAAGTAAGTGATCACCAATTAAAAACGCACCAAAACGCACCCGTCACGGCGGGCAGCAGGTGCCTCTGTAAAACAAAAATAACCTCGAGATCCGTGAGCGCTCTGTGCATTTTACCCCAAAGCTAAAATACAATATTCCTTTAATATATATGCAAATGTAGGCAATAAAAGAAGACAATGTGGAAATTACACCATTGGTGTTGCCTATCCTTTCAAGAATGTAAATTTAGGCTTTGGATGCAGGTAGAAGCAAAGCAGGTTCTTCACATACAGAGGAGATGTGTGTGTGTTTGGGGCTGTGGTTGGGGCGGGGTAGTGTTGGGGGTGTTTTCATTTCCCATGCGTTACACTTCAGAGGATGCGGTGAAAAGGCGAAGGCCGAAACGATTCTTGGACGGGCAGACATTGCTCCATCTCCGGGACAAATTTCACAGCTCCGCTTGGCCGTCCACCGCGTCTGCGCACCCTCGCTGACCAGAGGTGTCCGCGGCCGGGTGATCAAAGGGCAGCGGAAGAGACCAGTGACCCTGAATAGGAGCAAAGGATGCAAATACAGAAGCTAAGTAATCACTAATCCTATTTAAACACGCGGCAGGCGGGGCGATTCCATGGCCAGGCTCGTCACAACGCACAGCCTACACTCTTAATCCCGGGTACTCATGCCAACATGGACGCATTCACACGCACACACACGAACACAAACACACAGAGGCTGCGGCCCTTAGATCCTAAGCATGTAACTGCCTCACAACTCGGTGGTATAATCCACTTCTCTCTAGAAAAGAGGGAGGGTTTCCAGATTACAAGTGCAATTCACCTGCTCGGCACACACCCCAGGCATTCATTTTGATTTCACCTTCACACCACAACTGCGCACAACAACGTTTAGATAGGGCTTTATTCATTCGCAGTGACATACGGGACTCTTTTTTTGTGTTTTTCTTAAAATGCTTTTTGTTGAGTCCTATACATTTTGGTACTGGCTACATATCATCCATTGATTTAGAGAACGCTGGCAGGGTTCTTGTTCTGAGCACAAGCCCCAAGCAGAACTCCATCCGAGGGCTAGGAATGGTGCCAGATCCTCTCAAACACACTGACACCGTCATTAGCTGACGGTCTATCACAAAGAGAACGTGTGGGCCGCTCTCTTCTTCCCGCGTGAGAGGATACGCCATGAGGTCACGCGGCAGGTTCTCTTCTACCCCAGACGAGAACACATGTGCGCTGTCTCACCCGGCGTTGCGTGTCTCTCGTCTTCCCTGTTTCCCAACCCCCTTTTTTCTGCGTGTAGTTGCAAGCTGAGACGGCATTGGCAGAAAGCCTCGGGAAGTACAGGAGCGAGTCTTAAACAAGGACAGAGTTAGGGTGACGCGCCGCGTTTTACGGCCCGTCAATCTCACTGCTCTATCTGTGGGGGCGAGTCAACAAAGAGTGGCATTGACCGCGAGCCCCCCACCGCGCCGAGCCGGGCACGGGGGGCACGAGGGAAAGTAAGCGCAAATGTGGAGCCGATAGGCAAATATTACATGGTGGATACAGCCCTACCACTGCAAGACAAACGCCTTCCAAACTGCCAGCTGTGCAGAGCAACACACACACAGACACGCACATACGCACGCACACACACACGCGCACACACACACACACACACACACACACACACACACACACACACACACACACACACACACACTGCTGCAATGAAGAGGGCCTCGTTGAAAGAAAAAACAGAAGGAAACTGCTGCAGTTGTTTTGACCATCCGTGAACTTTGAATTAAAAAGCCAGAGTTACGCTGTTTTTTTTAAGCGTCACTTGTATATGTAGTCTATTTAGATAATACTTAATATAACCTCTGTAATTATATCTTACAGTGGATCTTTGACTGATATAAATTAGCTCATGTATGTGTCTTGGTGCCCGAGAATATAGTTAGCCATTGGATTTAAATTAAAACTGCATTTCATCCTTAAAGTGTTGGATTTAACCCGAGCGGTTAACCCCAACGCGACATCCAGCTGCTTTGAGCATGAATGAACAAATAGCGTAAACATTGGCTCCTTTGCTTTTTTCTGGAGAAACTGGATTAGAATTTTTTAAAGTGTTGTTTATAAGATCTATCCTGTTGTTACATCATCAATAATTGCACACATTTTCTTTAAACACAATCTAACAAATGGTCTGACGTACATCTGCAGCGTGTTTTCATGCGCAAGCATCACGTTGCCTACAGAGAGCGGCGAGGGCCACTGGATATTTTTGGTTGTGCTTTGCCTTTAATAACGAAGATGCGACGCAAAATTACAGCGTTTCTCGCCGCAAGTATGTGACAGAAAGCTTAAGTGGCAGCTCATCCCATGGTTTGTGGCGACCTCGAACCGTCCAAACGCATTCTTTTTTTTTCTTCTTTCTAATAATCCATAGGATAAGCGCCTTTAGGCCGAAGAAAACAAACTGAGAGACCATCTGACATTTCAAAAAGTGAAACGTCTGTTATATATGAAGTAAACTGCTTATAAGTGAAATGGCCTATGAGAATTCAGATGCCCCCTTAAAACCGGGATTCATTCGTTAATTAATTAATTTATTTATTTTCATTTCATTTCATTGTAACCAGAAAACGACATTCCACTAGACACCAATATATTATTAGGTACGATAACACTGAGTAATCGTGCCAGCAAGAAAGGAAACGAAGCAGATGGTCAATGCGCAAGTTTAATAAAATATAAAGAACATCTACTCAACATTTATCAAGAGGAGGTGCACTCCTTTTCTGACACTGACCGGGGGCTAATAACCTGCAATGTAAAAACTACAGTCATTTATTATTCCACACAGACATAGTCTGTGGATTTAAAAAGAAGGGGAGTTGACAAGAATTATAATTACAAACAGGAGGGGCCCGTATCGTGGGACAACAGTGGATGTTCACGGTGCTCTCAGTGACATCTGCTGCGCACATTTTTCAGGGCCCATCCCTGTCAGGGCGCTTTTTCATATAATGAAGGTATACTCACAGAGAGAACAAAGACTCTTAGGACACCTGGTTTCATCATATGCGATGGGTGGTCAAGAGGCTCCTCTCTCGGCGTGCTTCTCACATGTGGTATTACTTTACCGATTCGAGCGTACGCAGACAAATGGCCCAGTCAGGGCCTTACGCGACGCACGCTAGCATTAGCGGCTATGCTTTCACCGCCGGCCGTGCACTTCAAAAGCCAAGGGAAATAGTGAAAATCTTCCCCCTCGGTCTCTCATCGCCGGCTGCGCAGTCCCGAGGTAACGAGAGGTGAGCCGGGGAACGGTTCGTCATATTCAATTAGCGCACGGCTGTCACAGCTGCTCCGGGAGGAGCCGTGATGTCATCTCCCTCGAGGGAGGCTCTACGAGTGTCCCACCACAAGGGCCATAATCATAGAAACGCTTTTCGAAACAACACTACAAGGACAGACGCCAAGAAACAGCTTATGCAGGGAATTGTTTGCGCTGGTAATACGTGTTAAATTTATCGCATCGTGCTCTTTTCATTGCCGTCTGAGTTTCTAAAACTTTTTGGACTGGCCTACAGACAACAACAACAACAACAACAACAACAACAAGTCTAGAATAGCTTTAATTGCCTGACTGGAAAGGTTCAAATAACCCACTGCAAGACTATTAAACTATTTTTGTACATATCTTATAGGTTTTTTTTTTATGTCATGTTTAATTCATGAAGCATATGTATGCCACGAAATAATTATAAAATTGTTTATTATTTGACATAGCAAATACACAAGCTTACAAACGTGACACGTAGAATCAATTAGAATCACCAATGTTTTGTTTAGAAATGTGGGATTTCATTGTACAATGATATTAACAACTTTTAGCCTAAAATATCATAATAACATCATACATCGTAATAATATCATAATAACATCATAACAACATCATAATAACACAATAATAATATGATAACATCATAACATCATAATAATATCATCATCATCATCAGCAGCAACAAGAACAACAACAACAATAACAACAATATCAATAACAATAATAAAGTGCATAGAAAATTATGCTAATTTTTACATTTACATTTGACACCTTTATGAAATCTAATATTTTCCTACTCATATGATGACGAGTCGAAATCATTACTGGGATCACTACTTTTTAGTGAACGTTCAATTGTTATTATTTCTTTAACAAAAGCATTTTGTTATTCAGCATTAATAGGGATCTTCTCAACAGATAAACTAACATGAAAACATGATTTCAGAAAAGCCGTTTGCTTGTGGTCTCTCTGTCTACTCCCTCTCCCTCTCTATCTGTCGCTCTGTGAGTGTTCACGTAACCTCCTGGATATTGTCATAGATCAAGCTCAGGATAATAACATGCTGCACAGCTACAGTATTCAGTTTGCTTCCGCAGGCGTGAGACTGCGTGCTTCTCGAATCATAGGCGAACAGGCAGGCCTGCAGCACTGTGTGGGCTTTAAGGTCTTCGACCGGTCTCTCAGAAAATCCCTCAGACAATATGTTACGACATTAGCCCGTTCCGCAGTTTCATGATTTACTGTTTCGCGAAAGCCCCCATTCCGCCTGCCCAGCGAAGTTAAATGACCCGAAAATAACATTAATATGTACCAGCGCCTGATGGAGTGCGGGGCTGGAGGGGTGGTCTCCGGCATTGGCTTTCACCCGAGGAAATATAAGCTCCAATATGGCGCATAGTGTCGGTAAGGGTCAAGAGACTGCAGTCAAACGCGGTATGTGAGAGAGCGCGCAAAGGTAGACAGAGCAGTCCTGAGAACTACGAGAAGACGAGCAGTATAATAATAAAATATCGCACATCGAGGGAAACGGATAAAAGCAACAAAACGAAACCACGAAAGTTCAACATGCTATCGAAATAGACGTGCGTGCGTGCGTGCGTGTGTGTGTGTGAGAGAGTGTGTGTGTGTGTGTAAAAAAAACTTACTGCAGTAAGTTAGGAACGTACATGAAATGATAAATACGGCACAACGAATGCTTGTTTTAAAACTGTAGGGTATTTTACTTTCTGACTTACTACTTTCTAAGTATTCAACTTCTTCCTGCCTGTCTAGGTTAACGTCTCAAAGGCTGCCCTAAGATGGTACCACCTGGATCGTCACTGACTCTCAGCTCTCGCATTACAACAGTATGACGTTTTTAGTAAACGCTGTTTTAGTTGAGCGAGTACTAAAGCCTGGATTGTGTAGCGTTCTCAGCTATTAAGAGGCTGATGGTGAAACACTAAAACACCCAGCTTAATTAAAATCAGGCTAATAATAACTAAAATAACTAATAACTAATTGACGCAACGTTTTTTTCTTTCCAGAAAGTTCTGTAATTATTTGAATAATTTTAACAAAACCAGCGCATGTAATTACAATAATAATATAATACTCACACAACGTTTCTAATATTTTATTAACAAAATAATACATTACATTCATTATTCTTTTTTAGTAGTAAATTATTATTATTATTATTATTATTATTATTATTATTATTATTATTATTATTATTATTATTATTATAAGCAATAATTGTTGTTATAAAATAATAGTAATGACAGTATTAATTATAGAACAGTTTATATGTATTTTAAAGAAACTTAGTAGGCAATAATACTACTTCCTTGCTTGTTAGATTCTTTTTTTTTTCCTTTTCCTTTTTTTCCCCTTTGTTAACCGCCAGAAAATCCTTTTTTAACTTTTACATTTTTAGGCAACACATATTTTAAAAGGAGAATGTTAATACCACCATGCTATTAAATCTCCAATACTGGGTAGTGAAGTCTCAACCTCAGAGTTCATGGCCATCAAAACAATGGTGTCATGCATACATCAGCCATATTTTCCTTTACCGACACTTCTGTGTTGTGCCCGACACAGGCTCACAGTCACACCGATTATGAAAAGCATTCAGAACCCAAAGCCTTAAATGAACCCCATGCCAATATGTCCTGCCATTACATTTAGGGTTCTCCATAATTAGGAACTAAGATTTCCAACTTCGAAAGTTCAAAAGCCCTGCTGGTGTATTCCCGGAAGTATGCTTGCATGCCCCTATAGAGCTTCACACAGGCAAAGGCACCATATCGAAAGGGTTTCAGGTTAGAGAATCCATTTCCAAATACATTCACCTATTCTGTTCCTGTTCTCCCAAAGGCCCAGTTGAGGGTTTCTTGGACCCCAGTCCTTTCCTTAATGGAAAGTCTTCAGAAATATCATTTTCATTGTTATTGTTTGTTTGTTTGTTTGTAGGGTTCTTTCAAGCATATGTATTAGTATTACATGGAAATGGACCATTCACTATCTAAATGCAAATGCCATGGGTTAATTACATTTGAAATGTAGGTGTTATGTGTTGAGAAACAAACATAAATGAATTCAGATATTGAGCTAAATAATGTATTAATAAAGTAATTTACATCTGTAATTATTCTATTCTTGGAAAAAAAAAGAAACAAAAACAAAAAACATTAATCCTACAGGCAATATGATGAAATGCAAATTGACCCTAACCTTAAACACTTAATTCTAACATATTTTAAGGTATTGTAAATAAAAGAGTACATAAACAAACAAACAGAGAAACAAATAACTAACTATCTATTTAAATAAAAGTGATCAACTTCCATTTTTTGTTAATTCACTGCCTGATATGGCCTCTAGCCTACTGCCACACCCTCTCGAAAAACAGCACAAGAGCGTGGAAAAGCATTTTCACACAGTCCATGAGATGTGTGGTCCAAGGAATGTTATGCTAAACCTCTCCCACTGCATGTGTGTGTGTGTGTGTGTGTGCGTTGTCACAAGATGACAGGCTGAGAAAACATACTGGCACTGCGCAACAACTGGAGCCTGTGAGTAAATCATTTCGTAGATGCACTTGGAAATCTGTGGTAGGAGCCGGGCATGCGTAGAGGGCTGCATGCAGGAACGCATTCTAAACCCTGGGGCAGCAGGTGTCAGGGTGAGGGCAATGCTCTAAGATGGGACTGATGCACCTGTGGCCCCAACTCTGTGACCCCAAACGTGAGGGTGAAAATTGCCTAGAAGGGCGAACCAGTGCTGAAACAGCGCTAACAGTGTTTTACAGCTCAGGAAGGTCAGGAGGCGATGGTAATTCAGCTTTAAAAAATTAATTTTATTTAAAAAAAATCTTTAACTAGCATTTGGTTTATGTTTTGCATGTAGAGGACTCCAATTAATGCTTTAATGGTCAATATTATACATATTGTAGTATCGCGCAAATGTTGGAATGAAGAAGTGTGTTCAGTGTCCATGCAAGATCTCAGTCACAAAATCAAATGATGCTCTGTAAGCATTGCTCTTCAAGTCTAGTTTCAATACAAAATGGCTAATATAAAGATAGGCAAAGTTTTGTCAGAACCTGGCTCCAGACACTGTCGTTTGCTAGCAATCCCAATTCATTGCCAAGTTTAAAAGTTGAAACATCATTCTTCAGTAGGTTCCACAAATATGTTTCCAGCATGGCTGTTTGGAACTTTTTTGGTCCAGGAGAATAACAATTGACTGACTTAGCTGCAAACATGTCTCCAATCATATCCTCTCTTGATGGCCTTTAATTGCCACATTATTTCTAATTGCCACATTTGCATTGTTCATTTGTAGCGCATCTAAAAAATGTTTTCCTACATATCTGAGATCTACTCAACACTAACACATATGTCAGAGTAGATGAGTAACTAGAGAACTTCTTTTGATTTTGAGTTAATGTACATGGACTTCCCACATAGAGCATTGGAATTAGTGAGCATGGGTGTCTGCACAGCCAAAACATAAAAACAGTGTTGAATCACACTGGTTTTATAACTCCAGTTGAACTTATATAAACACTTTAGGTGTTAATTCAACACTGACCACGTTGCTATGTTTTGAGTTAGTGTACACAAACATCTGAGAGTTTCGAGATAGTGTATATGGTCTTCCATGGTTTTTAAGTTGGCATATGTGGACTTTTCAGGAATTTGTTCAGAACATAGTCACAGGCATAAGAGGAAGGACATTAGAACCTACAGCCTTCCGGTACTGAGACATCGTCTCCAATCCCATGCTGGTGAACTTTTGATTTTACAAACAGATGGTTGGTGATATGCAGGAACTCACTAAGCCACTGCCACAAAATCGTTCCAGAAATATGCAGGCTGCTTTACGACATATAGACAGGATATCCACAAAATCCAAAATATTCAAACCCAGTTATTTAATGTACTTTGATAGCTTTGATAGTTTCTCTCAAATGCTTCTGAAAGTTCATAATGCATCCATTGTGATTTGCCAAGGAAAACATATAAAATAACAGTCCCTTGGTCTTTAAAGACAAAAAAATCACTGTCTAGTTTGCTGGCTGATGAAGTAAACTGTTTACAACAGACAGATAAGATGTTCACTTGCAGCCATCAGTTCACCTCTAGTGATTTATGTCAAGGCACAATAACGCGGAAACTCAGTTACCGCAAACACCAAGCTTTAAGCCCCGCTCACAGAGACATTTGAGCAAAGCTCAAAGGTAAACATCCATAATGCAAAGCAGCTTGATCTGTGGGGCTCCATCTTTGGAGGGAACTCCCTCTGAACCATCCACTCCACAGTCACAGTTTACACCATTCACAAGGCATCTAAAGACTGAATAATAGTACTGTGGTTCATGATACGTATACATCACCAGACTGTCCAGAATGCAGTTCAACACTGAAAAAGGTCACAAAGAAGTACATAAAAAATCTAAATTCATAGATCTGAAAGATTTATCCAACGAATTTGACTAAATTCTTAAATAGTTTAAATATTCATTGTTATTATTTCTATCCATTACCATTTTCAACATTATCTGGCATGTTTCATAAAACACACACGCACACACACACACACACACACACACACACACACACACACACACACATGTATATATATATATATATATATACATGTGTGTGTGTGTGTGTGTGTGTGTGTTTTTTAACAAGTCAATAAAATAATTGCAGTTGTGGTTTTTCAGTGAAAGGAGAGAAACGCCTGGCGCTGTGCTTAAAGGGGCATTTTTAAATCATGTTTCCATCCAGCGGGTGCAGATGATTACAAAGCCCTGGCACAGCTGCGACACAACACAAATCCAAGTCGTGAGGTGTCTCGCATGCATCACGCACTCGTTTATAGCTTATAAATGTAAATCAAATGCTGTTTGTTCAGCAGGAAATAAAGAGAACAGAGTAATGTTTCATATTTTTATCTTCTTGAGCACAGAAGCCATACTGTGGAGGTCGAGGGGCTGCTTTGCAGTCGTGCTTTGCTCTTGTGACCTCTGAGCGTTGTTACATCAGTCCGCGTTAATGAGCATTGTGACGGGCTTCCCCCTTCCTCCAACGCATGTGCCAAGTTAATTACTCTTCAGTACTGCTTGGTGTTTGATATAAACATTAGGTTGCCCATCTGAATGACGATTATTTTGAATGCCTTGAGCAGTTCATATCCAACAGTCTACATTTACATCTTTTAAAACTAAAATATGCTGTAAGAAAATAAAAAGCAATGTGTGGGTGATATGCACAATTATTTAAAATCTCATGTCTCTCTCATTCTTTCTCCCTCTATCATGCTCTCTCTTTCTTTCACTCACCCCCTCTCCCTGTCTCTGAGGCTCTTTGTTATTATCCACCTGCAGCTAAATAAACACAGAGGCGTTTGCCAGGGCTTAGGTTCACGGCTATTGCCAGTCACAGAATAAGTCGCGAGAGCACTCTACTACCGATTGTCTGCTACAAGTTGGCGTGCTTCAGCACCCAGATCAGCTCAAGCAGCTTCTTTCTCTGGTGAAACAAACAACAGCACCATGCTGACAACGAGGTCAAACATTACAAGAATGCTGGAATTTCTGCCTCTGTCTGCTTATCAGTGGCCATTTTAAAAAAGGGTCATGCTTTCTGAAGCCCAGGGCTCCAATTGGCCTTGACTCTCGATTCTTCATTCAGTTTGCTAATGTAAACATGAACTATAACTGAGTGACGGATGACGTCAATTCTACATATAATACCAAAAGTAAATAACAGAGCTTTGCATTTGTTTTCTTGTGAGGTGTGTGTTTGAGAATGCTAATAATAATTATTGCCTGCTTCTCAAGTTAGGTTTCCTATTAATGTGTTGCCCCTTCAGCCTCTGCTTATTGTGAGAAACTAACAGCAATTGAAAACTTGCCTCACCCCGCTTGAAGAGAAATACTGTATAATGCAAATCTGTATCTTGGGGGGGGGGGTTAGCAGCATATTTTGGAGCGGAAACTCTCTGTTCTTTCCCCGGCTGGCGAGCCACAGAACGTGACATATCTGGCATTCACATGTCAGTGATTATCTACAGGTGATGGAGCTGTGTCAGCTTTACACTCTCCTCCTCATCATCATCATCATCATCACACACACACACACACACACACACGCACACACGTACACACACACGCATAAATACACACATACACACACACACACACACACACACACACACACACACACACACACACACACTTGTAATAATAATGCAATCTAGATGCCTCGTGTGAGACAAAATAGTTCTGTCAGCAAACTCATGTCTGCTTAAAGGCTTCCTGTCAAGGTTACATATGATAAGAACATTTGAAGACTGGAAGTAAGTCGGAAAAGTCTAGGGAATTCTGGGAAAACCTGGTGGGAGCGGGGTGGAGGCGGGGTTGTGCAGTTGTGAAATGTAATAAAATTATACCGCAGAAACTACAGAGCAAAGCCCATTTCAGTTTTGATGAATACTGATATTATAATATGAAGCATGAAGTTAATGAAATATGTAAGCTAGCAGCCGCTAACAATAAACAATAAGTGAACAATGGTAGCGAGCCCTCAGGGTCTACTGTCACTTTTAATTACATTATGTTGAGCAGTACTTTGCATGAAATATTAATGAAGATCATTAAAATGGCATGACAACTGCACATCAGTTTAATATCAGCTTCTTTTATCCATCGCTAAAATCATGTGTGTTACCAAACTATTATTTGCCGCAACCACTTTTTGCATCGTAAATAAGCAAAACAATGCATAGAAAGCACACAGTCTGTATAAGTGAATCTCGTTGAGCGGGGAGTGCCTTTGGCGCATTTGGAAAGCGATGGATCTCTGGAGCCAACTGTCGTTCGTCAGCTGCTGACTTGTTCAAATATTTTTGAAAGAGCGTGGAAATTAAAGGAATGCTTGAATGATTACGAATTCTCTTGAACAACGAAAAGGTGAAAAAATGGACGGGGGTGGGGGCATCTGAGTTTCTCAGATTGATCATCGCGAAAAGTCGACATCTGCATGTGAACGCTACTGTGCGGGTTATTCAGTCGTCCTCGATACGGAGCAGTGTTATTAATAACGCCATAGCCCCTGGTGATCCCGCCACAGGGGAGGCCTCCTCAAGGTAGACCAGCCGCAGCCTCCTCTCCCCGGGTTCCTGTTCCCTTCTCGCCCCTTTGATCGAGAGGCCCGCGCGGAAAGTTTGACGAGGCGCATTGACGGTTTCTCCGGCGAACGAGCCAATCTTATTGCGCGAGTGATTATTTCTAGGTCTCGTAGGTCTCACACCCACTAAACAGTCCGGGGCTATTTAGCATGCACGTCAAGCAACAGGTCGAAGGTGACCATTACTCACATGCCATTAGAGTCCATGGTGAATCACCAAGGGACCCTGCGCTCAGGTGCTATAACCCAGGCAACAAGAAGTTCAGCTCAAAGCTATGTGTCCAGCCATGTGGACGTAAGTTTTAATTGCTGTTGCAATTAATTTAGTTGCGGGTTGACCCTTATCTTGTCCATAATGACTAATTATACACCAATTACATCAGAGGCTCAAGAGCATCTGAACTCATAAGCCTCTATGCCTCATAACACATTGTAATATGTAATAATCTTTTCATAATAATTTTGCGACATATTAAAATAACACAGAAATGAGTAATATAGTCCTTATGTGACTTTAAATATATAAAGAAATATGTTTTATGGCATGTCCAGATATGTGCAAATTTATTAACGCATTAATTAAGTGACATTTACATTGTTGAGGCTAATTAATGTAAACGTATACATGTACATAAGGCAATATGTACAGCCTTTTATGTAATAAAATATTTTACAGAATTGCTAGGAAATGCCAATATGCAAAACATGCAAATGAATTCATGATGTTTATGAGTAACATAAAATATATATGGTACATTGCAAGTTCACCAGGTACATTTGTGTCTTGAGCCAAAGTGTAACAAACATGATTTCTATAAACCAGTGACTTTTATTTAGTGGGTGTGACAAAAGCACACCTAGCCTCAAACCCAGGTCTTTCATGTTAAAAATGTATCTTCTGATCACCAGACCAAAGTAGGCAGAATAGATATTCACCTTTATGAGTGGTAGTCTCCGTCACACTACCTGTACTTCTGTGGGTGGCAGTCTCTATCATAATGCCCTCTCACACTGCATAGTCCTGTGCTTCACCCCTTCCACGTGAACCTCACACATCCACCCTTCATCAGGGTCATACCCATGTTCCTCACCAGGGGTTCTTACTGAACTTCACATCATCCCCTCACAATAACTGTGTGTGTGTGTGTGTGTGTGTGTGGGGGGGGGGGGGGGGGTTCTTCTAACCAGGGTCACACTCCTAATGGCCTCACGATACCATCCCACTTCTGACAACATTTGTGACAAAGATTGAGGCATCAAATACACTCAATCTTGAACACAGGTCAGGTGACAAACGTGCTATGATTGCCAGACCAAATGATCAGCTCTCTGGCACAGTGGCCAGAACACACACTTACTCTCATGAGTGGGTTTTTATGATGAGTGTCTCTGTACAGTATGGTGTGAGGAAAAAAAACCAAACAGAGGCAGTTGAGGACACGTAAACATGAAACACCAATCCCCTGAATGCCTGAAATTATGTGAATTCAGGAGCAGGTTAAATAAGTAGATCAAGAAGTGCATAGAAAATCTTGAGGATATGATCAGGACGTGCACGTACTTCCAGGAGAACATCTCTAAAGATGATTCTGGGGGGATCAAACAACCAGCATGGGAGATAGTAGGAAGAGGGTAAAAAAATCAATGCAAAGCAAGAAAACAACATGGGGTCTGGAAACACAGATGTTCAGAGACTCTTGCACAGGCTCAGAGGCGTGCCGAAACTCCCCACCAGATGTGAACGCACCCCACGTCATTTTGCTAGAAAAAAAAAAGAAAAAAAGCCCAACTTCACCCAGTCATGGTGAACTGAGGGGTGCCCATGCAGACAAACTCCTGGTGGAGCATGTTATTCTCAGACAGTAAGCATGAACTGAAGAATAGCATCGAATAGCATTCAAGAAATAACTCTTAGACAAACGACATCAGTCTCCAGCAAATGAGCAAAGAGAAAAAAGCTTTCTACTGACATCATATGATCTGGTCTGAAGTATGGCAAACTAATTCAGCAGTGGTCTGTGTTTTAGAGATTACAGACTAACAAACTGATACATAAGGCATGACTTTGCCTTAGAGCTATTCCTTTTGATGAAGAGAAAACCTCTTTTAATTGGTCACACCATTGATTTCCAAATGATTTTTAAAAGCATTAGCCTTGTTATGTCAATATTGATCCTCTCCATAACAATCAATTAGCATAGAAACTCAGTAAATGTCTGATTTAAAGTTTATGCTAATGTGTGTGAAATCTAGATTTAAATGAGAAGTGCTTGTTTCAGAATAGGTGTGAGAAAGTGCATGAATAAAACTGTATGTGTGTGTGTGTGTGTGTGTGTGTACATACACACTTGACTGTGGCTGTGTGTGTGGATGTGCACACACACACACATGATTGTGGCTGTGTGTGTGTATAAGTGTGGCATGAAGATACATCTGCATCGGTTTAACCCACTGAAGGCATTTCTCAGCAAGTAGCCATGCCTGCAGCCCAAATCATCTGGACAGAGAGAAGCGTGAAATTTCTCCAAGCTTGGACACGGAGTGCTTTCCCCATACTCTATCTTCCACCAACAGCCTAATCCCTACATCTAGTTAGGCGCATCTTCTGGTCCAGCAATATCGAC
Organism: Electrophorus electricus; assembly: GCF_041902795.1. NCBI lineage: Eukaryota > Metazoa > Chordata > Actinopteri > Gymnotiformes > Gymnotidae > Electrophorus > Electrophorus electricus. Next base: position 15,744,898 of record NC_137514.1, on the reverse strand, counting down.
CACATCACCACAGACCACGACAGCCTGCCTATTCACAAGATCGTCCTTAGCCATCTGAGTACAAGAGTCAAAGTACCAGAGAATTGAGGACTGCAGAGGTATCTTTAGAGCTATACTTGTAAGATGATATTTTTAGATTAGTTTAGCAGAAGCTCATGCACTTGAGGAGCCACCAGAAACCATCATTCTTGAAGAGTACCTTTTGGGATCACTAAGAAAAGGAACTCAAAGAGGTAGCTTCTGCTATTTGATTACAGAGTGAGATCATTCTGAAAATCAGACACATTAAACTGGAAACTCTCATCAAGTGAAAGGAGAGTAGGGTTGGGAAGTGTTCTTTTAAAAAAATCTGTGTTAATGTAGTGACAATCTTTGTCCCAAAGGTCAAATTGCACAAGTATCTTGGTAGCTGAATGCTGACTTATATTTCTAAATTCAGTCAGTGAAAGTGGGTAATTAGTTTAAAGCAGTTAATCCTTTCAAAATCTTTAACACTTGCCCCAGAGTTGGGACTGAATCCCTGTTGGCCTCAGCTGCCTTCAGCCAACAGCATGAGGAAATCTACTTCTTTTAAAGGCCCCAGAGGACAACCTTATGGGACCTCTCAGGGGTCATCAGGTCAAGTGAGGCAGGGTCAAGCAGGTTCTCAAATAAGGATGGGGCTGTTTTTGATTGACAGTATTGGAAAAAAGGCATAGCAAAAAGCAGAGGATGTGGCGGTTCAGTGCCATGGAACCCTATGAAAGTTGTTTTTTGGTTTTGTGAGAGCATATTTGTTAGGGACAACTACATATGTGTGGGATGAGCTAAAATATAATAATATTAACAACAACAACAACAACCATGAATTAGTTATGAGGTTAGTGATTAACATAAAGCCACTGCTGTGGGAAGCAACTCCATTGCACACCACGTGGTTGGTGAAGGCAGACAAAATTCTTGTGATCTTCCTTTTCCAATGGCGCTTCATACTTTTGCTCTGCTGCTGCCAGTGTTTCAGCTGATTGAGATAGTCCTATCTTGTGCTACTGGGATGGATTGCTTAGTGTGGTAATGAAACCCAGGTGTGTGTTTGTGTTAGCATTCAGGCCTCACAGAAGAGAGAGTGCAAAGTTGAAACACATGGAATGAGCTGATAACTAGTAGGGTATAAGGAAACATTATGTACTTTAGAACAACAAACCCAGAATTGTGGCAAGCTATATAACCATATATTGTAGATCATAAAGGGCTTAAGATGACATTACTTGCAACATGGTTATAAATCTCTTTTGAGCCCAAATACTGATTTCAGCATATGCTACATAACTATGTGTCAAGAGCAACATGTCACATAAATATTGCACAATGTCACAAATAGAGTGTATCAATGTTAATGTCATAATCCTCAATTTATATGCAGAAACTCATGTGACTATAGAAGATAACACTATACAATAACTAAGATCAATGGTATGTCATTGGAAATCTAGAACCTTGCAGGACTGTAATGGATACTGTCGCTACCCAAATGTGTGTCTGGCTGCTGTATCAGAGCTGTCTCTTTGCTGTGGTAGTTAGACCACATGTTCACCACCTGGAAGACCAGTGTTTGAGACTGGGCATTGTTTCTGCCCTCAGACTTCACTACAAATGGTGTCGGAAGTGGGATGGTACTGTGAGGTCATTAGGGGTGTAACCATGGTGTATCCATGGAACCCCCCCTTGATGTGGAGGGTCAGTGTGAAGGCCAGTGTGAAAGGCTCCAAAGGAGAAGGTAGTGTGACAGAAACTCACTCAGGAAGGGTGTGAGCTGGGTCTTTGGGCTGGTGGTCAGAGAAATATCTACTGGGTATAGTTGCTTGGGTGTAGTTGCTTCCCTCAGCCCCCATCACAAGCACACAGTTTGAAAAGGTGAAGTTTATTTTAAAATACATTTGGATTTACCTTCTGTAACCAGATGCAAGAAAACCTGTAAGAATATATGAAATTATTGCCTCGTTTATAGGAATGAGCATGTCAGCTTTCAATGCCACTATGTATAATGCCACTTTTAGCAACATTATCTATTATGAAAACCAACAATGGATCCTGTGAGATACATGAAAAATCAACACTTTCTTCCCATCATCATTCAGGGCTTATGGCTTACATTGTATTAGAGAGCGATATCGGCACTCCACCAACTTGCTGAATGCGATAAGAATGCGAGGTAGCGTGATGGCGCGAGGTTCGCTAGAGGATACCTGTACATGTAGTGGATTCTCACTGAGATATGAATGGGAGTTCCAAATCTGTGATCTGCTGTTTCACAGTGGGACCACCCCGTATGTGGAACACTAAAATCCCGCAGCGCCATCATCTGCATAGCATGCCGGACTGTGACACACCAGCTACGGTGTGTAAACAGAATTAGCTGCTGAGTCAGTCCATCTATGTATCAGGAGGAGGCAACACTGTTTTGAGGATACGGAAAGTCACGTTCTTGCAAAGCTCAGGGCCGGCCTGATACCTGATACCTTAGAGTTTGGCTGGAGCTCAACCCTGCAGGAAGGCAGATATCCTGCTGGAAGGCAGGTGACTACAGGCACAGGCTGTGGAGATACATTTCCCCCGACCTACAAATCTGTAAGTCTGTAGTTCACAGAATGGAGAAATGATATCAGGATGTTTTATAGTGCTTTGTAATAATTTAGGCTATGCTATACTTTAAGATTACATTTGTCATCTGGAATTGACCTAGCTCCTTGGTGGAAAAACTGTGATGGATATCTTTAAAAGTAAAGATTTTTTAACATCCCAATTTAATAGTTTTTCAAAAGCTAAGCTCAGGTTACAGATGTATAATATTCCACCTTGTCATTGATGATCAGACTTTTGTTTTTGGCAGACCAAACTCTTTTTCCCATACCTTGTGATACTATAATATTTCCAGTACAATATTACATTTAGCTTGCAAATGCAGCATCTAGTAACAGAAAAGCCTGAAAATCTCTAAGTTTGTTATGGGGCTTGGGCCAGTTTAAAGATCAGGCCTCTGGAATCCTAGGATTGTTAACCAAGATGGGCCAAAATGCTTAACATAGCAGAACAGATTAAATCACTTAGCTACAGCTAATATCCTCACCATGGACACACATGCACGAAAAGTAATGAAGTCCAAAAAGTGACTGGGTAAACCACATAAACTTATCACTATTACTTTATAATATACTTAATATACTTAAATGATGGATATTAAAATACAGGCCATATTCAGCATGCTCTGGCTTTTTGAAATGCTGCTCTTGATCGAATTATTGGTGAGGTCGGTGAGTCACGATCACTGGTATTTCAGTGGGGACTGAAAAGTGTGTAAAGCATTGTTCATTGTCTTCTGAAATATTTACTGCCTCCAGTGTGTTGCCTGGGCAGACAGTCTCTGAAGACGAAGCAACTGCGCAGGGTATGACCACACAGCATTCATCAGGGCAGATTAGCAACACTACGTGCACTGACCCACACACACACACACACACACACACGCAGACACACACACAGATGCACACCCTGCTAATGAACTGGCAAGCGATGTTTATGAGGAATCGCTTACCGACCACGCAGATCGGTAACAGATGCCTTCTGGCATAAGAGTATGTGCTGGAGCCGATTTGACCACTGCACCGATTCCAGCATATGAAAGGCTGGAATGTTCATGGCGTTCCCTGATCTCTTCACCAGATTGTCCACTCCACTACACCTACTTCATGAACTTATCTTAAAGGGATGAATCACCAGAATAAAACAAAAAGCAAAACCCAAGACAAAACATCCGATATGTTGTGGACTTGTACACAAAAGAAGTAAAGCAACAAAGTGCATATACATTTTATAGCTGATTAATACAGAGGCAATGCCACATTGTAAACACACTCCTGGATGTAAAGGGGATCGTTATGTACTGGAACGTGTCATCATGCCATGGGTTTATTTTCTTATTGTACATGAACACTGTGGCGCATGAAGAGATGCTTAAGCAGTCACAGTCTGCAAACAGTCAGACAACTGTGGGTTCATAGTGATGCTTGTTACATGTTAAGTTCCCAGTTGCAGCCTAATAGAGCAATGAATCCTGCATCTCAAACAACTTTCATGGGGTGCCTCGCCTCAGCTGGGCAGACATGCTAACACACAGCCAAACAAGATGGTGAAGTGGGATGAGCTCTTCGTTGGAGCTGGCGTACTGCGCTACATTTGCCCAAGTGTGAGATTAGCTGTTGTCTACAGCCAGAGGGGCAGGGGTTGTTGTGGTGGTGGTGGCACTGTGTACAACCGTATATAATGCCTCGTGTTTGTTTTGCATCTGGCCTCCTTATGCCTGTGTTTAGAGAGACTTCATAGCTGTGAGGCGAGCATGAAAGGAAACGGCGAGAAACCCCTGCCCACCCACCCCCTCCGAACCTCTGCACCACCACCAAGCTCCGCCCCTTCTCCAAGCACCCCCCCCCCCCCCCAGGGTCTGCTCTGCATTACAGTGGGGGCGATGTCGAGCCAAACAAGCTGCCTCAGCCCGCACTAGGGTTCATGACTTCCCAAAACACAGCCGGGTCCATGAGGAGGGGCCGAGCAGAAACCATTAAAATCTACCCCTGATGGAATAGAACATGGCAGTTATGCTAATTTTGGGGCCTCTGTCGCCTCTGCTCCCACCATCCTCTTCTCTCCAGAATGTTTGGTTTAGCGGGAGAACGGAATCTGACATTCTCTCGCTGGCATGTGTAACATTCGGTGTCTGGTTATGGAGTCAGTGGAGTCTGAAAGGATAGGACAATATAGATTACCAGGGCCCAAAGATGACGAGGCTTGGGTATTTTCCTCTGTCTGCACTGATTCTTAATCTCTGCCCTCACAGTTGGACAGCTGATGTTGCTCATTCGTTTCTGAGCAGTCTTATAGTGACTTAACATAAACCACCCTATATATAGCTGTTTGACATCACTAAATCACTAAATAAAAATGTTCAGGAATTACATATGCACCTTCAAGAATTCAGGTAGAATACCTTTGAGTGTTGTCAATGTCATTTCATTTTGTTTGACTTCCAATTCAGCATGAGACATCTCTACCTGCTGAGTCCTATAGACACAGACAAGAACAGCGTCTAGTAGCCTGTACTTCACAGTCTAATGCTCAGTGTCACGAATGGGCCTACTGTTTATGTCTTGCTGTACAAAAATCCCCAAACAGTATACGCCTCCACAGTGCATACGTCAAATCAATGGCACATCAGCTAAAAGACATGTACTGATGCCATAATGAACTCTTTTCATATTTGCTTGGAAAGCTCCAACATTGGACTGGTTCTTTCACTTCACTCCACAAATGCTGTCCACATGCCTCATCTTTAAGACTGACAGACCCAATTGCATGCACATGCTTATGAGTCCATTTTGCTTAATTTGATGACTCCTGAGTGTCAAGCTTCGTTCCAGGCTCCCCCTTCCGGGTCTGACCCAGGGAACGTCTTCACCCCATCCCTGGCCCCAACCACCCTTACCCATATCAAGACAAACAAATTATCCAAATGAAAAGCAAAGACGTTGACACCCACATCTGTTTGCAGAGTGCCTCCATTTCACCCTAACCCCATGCAACTTTTTTTTTACCCTTTAACAGTCACAAGAGGATAATAAGTGGGGTTGGAATTTGTGTCGGCCTGGCGCTGGAAAATAAGATATCATGTCTTTCTGTCGGCCTGATGTCAGCCCCTTTCGAATTCAAACCCAAACGCATCATCCCCAAGCTGCCTCCTAAAGAAGCCTGCCAGAGGCAGGGGTTCAGCCAAAGTTCAGATGTCTGCAACCACCAAACAGCCTTCTCTCTCTCTCTCTTTCACCCTTTCTCCATTTCTCCCTCTCCCTCTCCTCTCCCTCTTCCTCTTCCTCTCTAAGGGGGCAAAGGGATGCTTCCTTACACATTTGATTAACCAATGAGTTTTCTTTTTCTTCATTTTTTTCCCCTCCTGTCTCTTTTCTTTGGTCAAATGCATGGGAAGCTCATCTCAAGGATTTCATCATGAAGCAAGTAAATAACCTCATCCATAACTGGAAGAAGGAGTCTGTCAAGTGGACATGTTTGGGCATTAATCTCAACTCGTTGAGATACTGGGAGAAGCCCTACCATGAAGGTACCTAACAGGGGTTTCTGCCCATAGATGCAATGAAGAACCATTCATGGTTCTGTGATGTCATTGTTTTGTTATTCATATATCTGTTTCATACCCATGTGAGGTTTTATAAAAGGTTTGCTTTTTTTTTCTAAATACTTGTTTTATCATGTCATATTACAGATAATTGGAATGAAGTAACTAGAGGTTCTCTTTTTGAATAAGATTTATCTGTTCCTCTATATCATGACAGTTTGAATTTTCATTTGAGCAGTAATGGATACACATAAATTGTTCCCCGTTACAGAATTTGTGTCATAATACCGTCTCTGAATAGTACAGAAAAGCTGCTCTTTAAAATGTTACTTTCATATAACCATTATGAAATTTGCACAGGTAATAGGATATTTATATAATGTGAACACCATAAACAAGTCATTAGAAATTGTCAGTAGAAGTTGTATCATTGGAAATTGTATCAGGTGTATCGTTAGGATTTGTGTCATTAGAAAGACAGGAATATTTCAATTGCATGTGTCATATTTCACATCATTCAACATCTATTACATCCTTCATTTGATGACTGTAAAGGGTTTATTTTTCAACAAAGAGCAGTACACAAGCAGGGATTTGGACTTATGGGGTTGAAATATCAGCCAAGGGCCCTTGCTGAGGGAACATATCACAGTGCAGTGATGCCTAGGGCTCCTTGCCCATGAGCCAGGGTTGCCCAATCCCCCCAAAACATGCTTTCAATTTTCCAAAATCAAACACATCAATAAAACACAACCTATCTGTGTCCATATTGATACTATTACAGGGAAAAGTAAAGCAAGCCTTTCATATTTACCAAGGCTGATGCTGGATCTGGTGGGGAGGGGTCCATTAGTTTTCCTCCCTGTGGCGGGGATAGATGCCAAACATTTTGCCTGAGGTGGCCAAAGTGGGATGAAAAGTAACTGTTGGGCCTTAGCATAGCGACACTTAATAAACAGCAGGTTAACCAAAAGGTGATTTCGTTAGTGTAGTACAATGGATAACACTGAGTATGCTGCCTAAGATGGTGTTCAGTTCCATAACTGGGTAAACTCACCATGCTGTACTTAGCGCTTAGACAAGATTCTCAATGCTACATTTGTCTATCTATGTAATATGATTACAATACTTTGCTTACAACCATTTTTAAGTGATTTTTACATTTTAGTACGGGGATTTTAGTAATAATTTATTTAGTATTAAATTTACTATTTCCACATGTCATAGTGACAGTATGGGCTATAGTAAGAAATAATGTTTAGGTTTTGCTAAGCCTTTGTCTAACAACCATTTCCCAATAGTCAAGTAAATATCTCTTTAAATGTTCAATAAAGTAACAATAGGAGAAATACTTGCTTTCCTCAGCTATAATATAAAACACTTCAGTGTTTCAGTGTTTCATATTTTACAAAAACAGCTGTTGTAAAAAGTGCTATATAAAAAATTGATTCTGACTTTGACTTCAGTATTCTTTGCTTAACTATACTATGACAAACCATATTTTCCAAGCATTCTAGAATTTCATTGTGTTTCAGGTAACAGATATAAATCAGATTTTGACTTCCTTTCATTTTTTATGTACCACAGTATCATGCTGTGCAATCATCTCCAATATTTCTAAAAAGCTTCCCTTGTTACCTGCCTCTTCTGTCTCACAGTGTCCTCACTGAGCGATATTCTGGGTTACAGTCAAAAAGAATAACTTCAGCTACTGTTGTAATGTAATGCTGATTCTCTTATGTTTTTTTTTTCTTTCTTATACTCCTTATTCATAACACCCACCATGTATTTGTCTGTAACTGCTACATTCTTGTGCTGAGCTCATGCACACAAGGCATTAACATGACCTTCTGACTCTCAGTGTCCTTTAAAACCCACTGGCTTTGAACATTGCCTTTTTTCCACTATGACAATCCCAACTGTGAAGTGAATACAGATTCTGGGGTGTTTGGCAGAGAGAAGTGCCTACATGCAAACACAGCTCTGGCTTTGCGAGTACTGAAGCCATGTTTCCACTGCACGCTATGGAGGGACCTCTTCCTGTTACCTTGCACTGCTTGTGGAAATACCTTTAAATAATCCGTTGCTCTAGACTGTGCAATATCTGGAAAACAAATCAAACACTAAGGGTTATTGAAGTGAGCCATGGTAAATAAGCATAAATTCAAAGTTATCAAATGTATAGCACCTTTGACACATCTTGTTAAATCTGTCAAGGTTTACAGGGAGTTTACACATTAAGCAGTGGTAGTAATTGCAGAAAATTGTTTAATAAACAAAAGGAACATAAATAATTGGAATAAAAACACACTTATTATCTAGTTTTACACAATTATTTAAATACAATTATTATCTAGTTGTATAGTTATTTCCCTATGAAAAATAATTAGTCTTTATGAGGTCAATAACTTATGATGACATAGACCGATGAAATCCCACAGCTTACCCTGAGATCTGTGCTACAGGTCTTTGATCCAGAAGAAAGAGCCTCTCTGCTGTCAACGTTGTCTCTTCCTGACAAATTCTGACATGGAAGCAGTACACCCATGGTGTGGATAACTGGATGATGTGCCTGTGGTCATAGACACACAGGACAGGGTAATATTGGCGTCATTTGACTTTGTCATTTTAAAATTTTGTTTTTTATTTGTATTTTTTAAAAATTATAAAATAATTTTATAAAATATATAAAATAATTTATAAAATAATTTATATGGTAGTATGCATTCATGTGGCAGATATCTCAAACTAGCAGACCATAATGTTCAGGTGGTAGTACTGTCACTTCAAAATTGCACTTATCAACGAGTATGCTCCTCTTCTGACACTTATCCCAAATGACACTTATCACCAGTATCCTCCTCTTCTGAGTATGGTTGTTAAGTCCTTGACAAACTATCTGCGATAATGCATTTAATGAGTCAGCAATATGTTGGATCAGTACATGTCAAGTTCAAGCATGTGCATGTTCAAATTCTAGGTGTTCATTTAGAATTGTTAACATGTGACAAAACATTCCACACTATGACTGATCTTCCTGCTTCAGCCTTTCCTTCACTGATTGGACATGGCTAGCTCTGTATCTTTCCTTCTCTTTTTAATGAGGAAACTCAGTATGTCTTGGCTTCTTTTCTTATTCTGTAAACCTCAAAACTATGTAAATTATTCAGACAATTCACAGATATTTTTTGTGAGTTATTAATTTTAATCATGTTTTTGTTGAATATGGAAGCCACTAAGATCTCTCAAAGCTTGAGAAACACTGGTATAAACTACAGTTATAGGGTTTAACTTCAAGCTTACTAGATTTGCTTTCTTCATCAGCCTTACCTCTTAACTATCATAGCTGGTGATCTGCCAACACAGACTAAAGGCAGCTTGGTTTCAGATTCAAGCATATTGAAAACTGCTTAGAAGACATAACAAGATGAGATTCATGTAATGTGATTGTCCATATGATTTAAAAATTCAAAACAACCTATCAGGTTTGGAGGTCTCTCGAGGGGTGGCCAATCAGATATCATGGGTTGCCATGGCCACCCCAGGCCACCCCTTGGATCTGGCTCTGCATGGCGGAGATAAATACTACATTCAGTATAAATGAGCAACAGTAATACCTCGTGCCAACAACTCTGCTACAGAATTCCAATCACTTTGAACAAACTGGCAGGAACTGGTTCCTATAGAAAGCTTGTTGATGTTTCGTGGGGCAAGTAGCAGAGTATGTTCAAGGGAGAGCAGGGGTTAACATGAAGGCAAATGCAATCAATGTACATTCCATTATTGCAGGGAAAAGAGCTCTATTATATACTTTGATAGTTTTGAATGAGTACATATTAGATGAGACATTAATTTGGAGCTTGGATATGGTTTTCCTGTTTTTCCTGCTTAGATCTGGTTTTCCTTAATGTCTATGGGGTGCTACATCTGCAACTCTTTCTAAACTCCTCTCATCACCTTAGTGGCTGATGTGAAACCTGTGATTGTTTTCCAAGTACCACCTGAGGTCAACCACTCATGTGTAATAACATAGTCAGGCACCATCATAAGAACCACTTCAAATTTGACATGTGTGCTCTGGGGAATGGTATGTGTTCAATATGGATATAATAAGGACAGATGTCCCTTGTCACTGTCCATTTATATGGTTATGCTACATATTCTTACTTCTAAACTACAGTATATGGCAATAGGATGACACATAGAAAGTCCTATTTTTTAGCATATGCTGTGATATGTAAGTGTATTTTATTTGTTTTTAATTGTCATAAATTTCAGGATGCAGGGGAAATTTGTACCATGTGAGCAACAAACCAGACATACCACTATACATAACTGTAGAATGCATGACAGGGTTAAGTGTATATTATGTTTACTTAACTCCTCTCCCCCAGTTTTTTCTTTTAATATGTCCCCATATTTTATTGTGGAGTGCATACGTGCATGTTTTGTTTCTTTTGAGAGACTATAACCAAAGAGAAAGAGGGATACTCTTTCATTACCAAATCTTATATCTTCTGGGTCATACTGTGCAATAAGAGCTGGCTTCTATAAAGACATTGTATAAGATTATGGCTTGTATCTTGTGGTTTTTCCTGGGAAAAACTTATGAAGTCTTAAAACTCCTTCTTATGACTGGGCACAGCAGGTCCCAGGCTTCGAGACACTGAGTGAAACGCAATCCAAGCATCGAACCATGCTCCAAATAATAACGTACTGACAGTGAGGAATGATAACACGATAACTCACGGGGTATCGCCGAGGCTTCCCGAGGAGCATGACCTGAGTGTTGCGAAGAAATCATTCCTACCGATATGCGCATCTTTAATTCGCCTGGCACACGCCGTTTAATAACGAAAAAATGAAACTTTTTGATCCGCAGTTGCACATCTGGCTACAGAGCCTTCAGACTCTTGACGGGCGTTCTTTTATGCGGAAGATGGAAAGAATTATTGAATGTTTCATGTAATGAAGAACTTTGCCGCCACTGTTGGTTCAAGCTAAATCAATTTTGTGGTGCTAGTGGGGTTCCAATTGGATGCGAGCTCTATCAATCACGTTGCCACCAGCTTTTCATTAAATCAGGTATCGAACAAATGGACTCGGGCCAATTCCGAGTGCAGACTTAAGTGAAAGGGACACATTTATTTAGTCTTGCAGTAGATTCTTCATAGAAACAGATCAAAAGCAAGACCGAGGAGCCAAGAGCAACAGTTAACTGTTCTCTTGATCAATGTGTCATCCTTGTATATTGAGCCTGGAAGATAGCTTTTGGTCAGACTGAATAAGGCAAAGCACAAAAATTGAGGATTTGTTTGATGGCTGTGGAATAGTATTACGGGTGGCCTGTATGCACTTCATTACCTTCATCTTTAGCTCCATGGAAACTGAAAGAAGAGAGATGCAGAGCCATTCCAGCGATGTATTTAACCTGAAATGTGTCTCACGGAGAAGTGTCTCCTAGATAGATCATTGTCTTGACCATAAATAGATTTTTTTGTGAGTTATCTTTTCTTAAGAAATGTGTACAAAACAAGGTTGACTTACCTGTTGACCTTACTAACACATTTGAGTGCCGTTGCTGCATAGAACGAGTGAGAGTTAGCATTAGCCAAAATAAAGTGCCAAAAATGGCATTAAAATTCTACTTCTGCATTTTTGTGCTAAACCGTTATGCATTTCACCTAATGCTCATCTTTCTTTTGCCCCCTTTTTTCTTGTCAGGGGGTCCTTGAAGAACATAAAAGCTTGTCACTGACACTGGAGCTGGATACAGTGGTTCATCCAGTTGTAAGTCAGCCTGACTGTCAGTGGCGAGGCCGACAGAGCTCAGGCTTTACCTGCTCCCGGAGATATTCATTAGGGCGAGTCGTGGGGGTTCCCATCGCTCTGAGGGTCATTAATCAAAGCTCTTGTGGATGCATCAACGACCTAATGCTTGCCGAGTGTGCTGCACCACAGCTGGTTATGATCATAACTAGCCGCCCGAGAGCCGCGAAGAGTGGCCAGGCTCTGAAGGGCTGCGAGATACCAGATATCTTCTCTTTCACCTGCCTGACGGCATTCTATTTCAGGCTGCCAAATGCTGGCAGGCCTTTGTTCTCCACCACATGCAGACATTTCTCTCAAGACATGAAGCAGATACTTATTACTGCCTGACCATGGCACAAATGCATCTGAAAGGGCACTTTTGAGGGCCTGGGCTTCCAGTGTTGGTATTACATCGTTTGTCTTCACTATGAGGACATCAGCCCCACCGCGATTAGATCTGGTCACTGTGTGTCTATGTATGTGTGTGAGGGTGAAGTCAAAAGAGAAAGAGAGAAAAAGAGAGAGTGAGACAGAGAGACTGCAGTGTAACAGTCTTGGTTGTCATGTCAGAGGAGAGGAACATGCTACACTAATGAAGAGTCTCAGTGTTACTACCCATCATCCCAGGGTTAGTGCCAGGGCTGGACCAACTGAGCTCATCTGGTAAGCATATAAGGTCATCCTGTCTTTTTCAGAGGAGGCCTATTATCCTGTGGATAACCTCGAGCCCAGACTGCATCAGAAAAGGTGTACCTCTCCAGATTCACAATAACACACTATATTAATGCATTACTGCAAAGTAGTCAGTTTGCAGCATTTAATATATGATATGATATGATATGATATGACATGATCTGTCAATTATGCTATCTAACACATTAGCCAGCCCTCCAAAGCATACACGGAAAATGTCAAAGAGCATCTTTGTTACTGAACTGCTCTTGTGTACAACACTCAACCAAATGAACGACTGTTAAGAATTAATCAGAAATGAGGATGTGTCTCTGCTTAACATTAATTACACAAATCATTTGTTGTCACATTCTACGTCAACCCTTCGTCATAACGATGGCATGACACCATCTTACGCTTGTCACAGGGCATGCCATAAACAGTCGTGACAGACAATGCCAGTTTGCGACACCTATCATAACACTGACATGTCTGTTTGATTTTAACCCCACTGCACAGACAGGCTGAGGGCTCTTTAGTCCCCATACCACGTTTAGACATGTACTACTAAAGTTCTCTTTTGAAGGAGTGTTAACCTTGGGAAAGAGATTGAGAGAACCTCTTCTTGGGGGCATGAACAGCACTGCTCTGCTGCTCCTGCAAATGAGAACTGCTCAAATGAGAGCTGCTCAACTGAGACTTGCTCAAATGATGGCAAGTTTGGCCTTCTCCAGGATGGTTTAGGTTTCTCAGTCTGACAGAGTAATAAAGACTTTAAGACATGCCAAAAATAAAGCTTTGAAGAAGACTCCCTTGACATTTAAGTGAGTCAGTGACATGCATATCTGAGTCCTGTTTGATGAGGCTTATCAGATACATATTGCTACGGTAACCATTACTCAGAAACTGGTGCGTATTTACTAAGAATCTCACCAAAGGAAGGGTTAGAATTGGGTTGCTACTTTCCATATAATTGTGTTAAAAAACATAGGTATTCTAAAAAACATTAGCATAGGCATTAGATATACACTACTGATATACTAAGTAATGTTCCCAATTTCCACACCTTTGAAACAAGTGCAGCAACACACAGGGAGTGACTGGTTGGTCAGCTCGTTTCCTCCAATCATTGAACGAGCTCCACAAAATGCATGTGCAAGCAAGTTTCACAGTGTTAATAAATCTGGTCACAAGACTCTATTATTTAATCTGCTCCGAGCCTCAAAAACCGATAATCCTGAGGAAAGGCAAAGCAATAATTAAACTAACCAATAGATGTAGTGACGGGTAGAGGAAAAGATGGATGGTACAGAATATCTCATCTGTGCCTGTGCATGGCCCTCCGTATCTGCAGAGGGAAGAATAATCTTTTACCAGTCTCATTTCAGGAGGCCTCCACTACCTCTGCATAAAGTCAATAATAAAATAAAATGTAATTATGCTATTGTAACGTTCCCCCTCACCGCTCTCTCTCCGGCGGCAGCTACCCCACCTCTCTATTTGAATAATGAATTATGCTCACATTAATGTAGTGGGCTTGCTGCACTAGAAAAGTAAAACGCTATTACTGAGTTGTCAGTCCCCCCCCCCCCCCATGACTCGGGAGGGATGAGGAGGCGCCACGGCACTGACGCAACACACACACACACACACAATCATACACACACACACATGTGCACACACACATATGCACACACACTGTATCATAGCAGTCTGTATCATTGCAGTCCTGATGACAGCTGATTTTAAAAAAGGCTAAAAGAGAGATATCATTGAATGAGATGTTTGTCCACAATTTTTTTTCTATTGCCATTATGTAATTATACTCATTATATTTTATAACAACAACAACAACAACAATGATATTAATAATACCCAGAAAAATATCAGAAAAAGATCCAGAAGGAATAAATATCTTATTATCTTTATCACTCCTGGTGAGTATGTTTGTAAAAACAATCAGGTTTAAGAGGAGTGACATGAAATTGGCCACTAAATCCTATTTTGAGACAGCGAAAAGCTGCATATTTTGTCCTCATGTTCAGTCTCTTCACATCTCCAGAGCATTTGGCATGTTGCTGGACTGCCCCTGACCTTTGCTGGAGGGCAGGAATGAGGCGATACACATCCCTTCAGATCTCCCTCTGCCAAATGAAATGTCTACTGATCTTCTCAGATCCTTTAAATATGGTCATACTGCTGACCTGCTTCAGGTAAAATCAAGTTTAGATTTGACTGTGAATTTTATCTAACCTACTGATAAGTATATAATACCAAAAAGAGTGTAAATATCATCTGCTCTGTAGCAATATCTATAGGCTAATAGTGCTTTGTGGGTTGATTTTGTCTATTCAAAGGTTAACTGATGATGACATGATGGTCACTCATATGATTTGAGTTGCTACATGCACTCCAACATGTGGAATGGCCTAATGTAAAAAAAAAAAAAATAATTGTCAAGTAAAAACCAGGAAGTTCAAACGAGATTAACAAAAAACATGTAAATCCAAACACATTTACATTGAATTATGTCTCAAAACTGAAAGATAGAAAAAAAAAAAAACCGCTGTGGCCACATGCTGTTCTGCTGCTGTTTTTTTTTTTAAAAAAAGCTATTTTGGAGCCGTTCTGCTCTGTAAAACAAAGAAAACACACACAGTGAAAAGGTCAGTGTCCTCTGAAGGAAAAAAAAAATCACAATATGTTTGTGCACAATGCCAATCTGCTCATGAACGTGTTCGAAGTGCGCCTTGTTCTCGGCGTTGGCGGCGCTGTGGAGATGGCAGGCGCGCTGCCAGGTCGCTCGGCGCCATCCGAGGACGTTCAGCGCGCCGCCCGCCCCAATCTGCTCTCCCAACTGTTCCTTGTAAACGAACCACGGATCAATATGCGACAGGCTGCGGGCCGCTTAAGGGGGGGGGGGAGTGTCGACGACACGTACGTCGATCACCGAAGACAGAAGAAAACCAAAGCTGTTAAAGGATGTTGCGAGTCCCTGTCCCAATAGCGCTATCGCTGCCTTACGTCTTATTGTTAGCCTCACCAACCAAGTTAAACCCAAATGGCTTAGATCGAGGGCGGATTTGTATGAACACACTCGGCTTAAAATTCACTATGCATCATCTTGAATGGTGTGAATTAGCCGGACACAGATTGCAAAAGTTGGTCTGATTATAAACAGCGGCTTTTGGGAAAGAAAGAAAGAAAGAAAGAAAGAAAGAAAGAAAGAAAGAAAAGAAAAGGCCTAAATACAAAAACGTGTCTCATTACCAAACACTGCATATCTGGCACTCCACACAATCCAATTACAGCATGCAAATGACGCTGGACTGTTTGAAAAGGGAGTGTATTGCTGCTGATAGTCCTACCTTTATCGGGAGATGCACACACACACACACACACACACACACACACACACACACACACAGACATTTCACCCTTTACAACACAGAGCAGAATGCATCCATGAATACACACACACACACACACACACACAAAGATAGATACACATTTCCTCTTAATGCCTCTTCCTCTCTCCAGCGCACACGCCCGCACGCCCGCACGCCCGCACACACGTGCACACATTCTGGCAGGGAATGCCCCGCTGCCGTCAGGTGCTCCAGGTTGGGTTAGCCAGGTGGTGCAGACAGGTGTTGAGCGAGTGTGGCTGTTTGAGCGTCAGTGTGTGTTTGGCTCGCCTCCAGTCAGCTGGAATGGAAAGGCTGCAACAACCCCCCCCCCCCCCCCCTTCCACCGTACATGCATCTCTTCACCTGAGTGGGAGTTATAATCGGAGGAAGTGCACATCGCTCCATGTTCATGTCATTTGCAACAGCACCTCTTCCTTAGCTGCTCATGCGTGCCCCTTTGTTCCGCTTAAGGGACCTGCATCGGCGCCATGCATGGTCAAGCAGTCTTCCGTCGCAGAGTAGTACACTACATGCTACGGCGCAGAACGGTCATTTATACGAATAACAGTGCATCCCCGAAAGAGCGAGCGAGAGCACGGGGAAAAAAACGCTAGCAATAGAAGAGGAAAATTACTTCCTAAGAGACAAGCAAGTGTGGGAGAGAGAGAGAGAGAGAGAACCCCTGCCGATGACATTTTCTAAGCTCAGTCAGACAGTAGAATATATGAATATAATTATACAAAGAGCAAAAGAGAAACTGCGGCCAATAATTTGAGCAGCTTGTCTCGTGTCTGCTGTCCTTCTGTTTATGAGTACACAGTAATTGCTCACCATAGCCTCGGGTAATCATAAACGTTGAAGTTAAAAAACCGCTATGGGGACACGACAAGGAGCGAATATTTATTTATTTAGCTATTATATTTATCATTTTATTTAACTGCAACAAATTATTAATTTTTCATACCTGAATATTCATTTGTATGTGGAAATGCTTAATTCATATTCTAGTTAATCGACGACAATAGCCCGGGGCACTACAATAAGGGTCTTTTTTTAAGGGTGGGGTGGAGATGCAACCACAAGTCCACTGGCGATTGTGGAATCAAACAAGATTAAGACCAGCACTGGAGTTCTTTGAATGACAGTCCTTTTGCTGCTTTGACGAATAGCACTGCTATGCTAAAGCGCTCGACCCCCTTCATGGCCCACCCCCTACATTAACAAGGCTGTCCTGGCGTGATCTGCATATTCATCCGCGCCTGTGCAAATGGGCTCTCTCATTCGCTTAATGAGGGCATTAATTTGATATCAGCCTCTTTAACACCGAGCGGGGTTTATTGTCGAAAAACTGAAACTATGAAAGAGAAGCAGAGAAACACCCTTTAATTCAGCATCTATTTCTCATCAGGCAGTTTGGCCATGATTTATGATTTGCGAATAGTGATTTAGCAAGACATATTTAGCGATGTTTGTTGCAACATCGCTAAATATATATACAGAATACAGAAGTAAACTGTTGTTGTATTAACATATTGCTGTGAAAATAATGACAGCTTTTTACATTTATCAAGCTTAGGAGTTTCCAGATGTAATTTTTTTTTCACATTGTCAAATGAAATCCATCCATTTAAACTCTGTCATTTGATCATTAACAGTTAATGTCCACAACCCTTCTGTCAAAGGGAGTAATTGAAATACACACGAGGGCAAACAATCTGGACGTATTCGAGGCAAGTGGAGCACGCAATTCCAGCTGAATTGGCAAACTGGCATTTGATTAATATGATACTTGACCCCCATAATCGCATTCTTTACAAGGGACTGGTGACACCTATTAACCACAGTAATCACTTTTGCCGGTGTTGTGTGTTGCAGGACCATGACATATGGCTACCTTATTGAAATACATGCTCAAAGTGGGAAGCAAGAATTCTAATAGGCCTGCTTTTATTCCATCCCAAGGGAGAAATATCTGACAATATGTACAATTATTTAGCCTTCTGTGAGGTCCATGGGAAAGGGAATGTCCACCCCTTGCCCTCCCCCACCCTGTGCCCCTGCACGCTATTTTGTAGTGTGGACTGCACTCCCTCCATACTGCTTTCTAAAACAGGAAATGACATTGCTATCCTTGAGACTCATTTAAAAGAAAACATGTCTTTGAGACTGCTTGGCATAAAATAAAAAAAAATAGGATTGGAAAGTAGAAACACCTGGAGCCATAGACTTTGGGGACAATGTGAAGGCAACGTTGAATTTTAATCTTACTGTGTTTTATGTTTTTAATCACATCAATATGGTCTGGAACAGCCTATTTGCCAGAACTGTGCAACTTAAAGATTTTTAAAGGGTTGTTTTCTTTACCACTTCAACCTCTAACCATCCACAAATCTTCCATCACCACACTGTACCCTATTCACATACCAAACCCCAAACCCGCCAACATTTGTGAAATCATGAATCAGACATCCTGCAGCTTGTGGGTTAATACTGTGAGTGACTAGCAATAGTGCTCTGACTAGCACTAGCCACTGGCTAGCCATCCCTGCCAGTCCTGCTGTGCAGTCTCCCACTGCCTCCTCCAGGTGTCAGCTCAGGCCTCACCTCACCTTTTGATAGACTCGGGGAGTGGCCGTGGCGGCCGTTCTCCGGCCATTCATTTGTGGGGTAATGATTTTGGAACTGTGCCGCTAATAGGGCATTATGGGAGTCCCTGGCTCCCTTGACAGCTGATTAATGTCCACCGTGATGACATCAGCTCCGAGAGGGACTAGATAAAAGAACCCTTGTATTGGAGTGAGCAGGATGATGAACGAGCGGCCGCACTCGCGACTCATCTCATTACGGCCTACAGACCGCTGGCCATTTAGCTAATGTAGCGAGTCATTGTGTGCCCAGGGACCCCGGGCCGCAGGTTTGGAAATTAATGACACGCTAAATGCACGATATGGAGGTTGACCCTGCATAATACCGGCCAATGCGCACACACGCTCGCACGCAAGAGGATTAACCTTGCCTCGTCAGATGCCACCGCTGTTTGTGCCTGTGTGCTACGTCCAAGCAGGTGGAAAGAGATATTTATGTGCAGGCCATGCACACATTTGAGATCCACACCATGGGGCCCTGGAGGAGCTTGGGGCTTTGGGAGTCGGATCGAAACGGAGACTTTACACCCGGTAGCTTTCGTTTAGAGATTAAACAAGCTCTTGGAAGCAAATGGGAAGAGGCTGTGGGATGAAAGGATATCAGAAGTTTCAGTAAAAGCTAACTAAGCCATAGTGTTTATACCCATGTCACTGGGGGATTTAAATGCACATGGCATTGACAACCCAGGGCAATCTTTGTGTACATATTAGAATTGAAGCCAACTAGCACATGTGCTATTATGCAGTGTTTCTAACGTTGTAAATCTGTGAGTAATAATTCCTTCAAAAATATGTAGCCTAATGAATACCATGATGAGCAGAATAATTCATTAGTCATTATGTATATTGATATCATTCCAACACGTGATTACACTTCACTTGTAAGGATGAGACTTCAAAATATAAGAACAAAAGAGGATCATATGGATTAAGCTTGTTCAGAAGAGAGCTGTTAGATGGATGAATTCAGTAATGCATGCTCACTGGATCTGACTTTGAAAAATTCTCTTTGAATTCAAATTCCTACAAAATACACAGATACAAAATACCCTGAAGTTTCTCTGTCTTTTCCCAACCTTTAGAAGAGCTGAGGCCCCATTTCATTTATCCCCAAGGCACATATGGTGATCTAGGTCTTCTTCCCTAGATGAATTCTGGATTTTGTTGAAGAAAGGACTTTCAGTCTTCTCCACACGAGTCAAGAATTTGTTCAAAATGGAAAAAAAAGTAAAACAAGACAGTGGATCTAATCCTCATTGTAAAATGAGACCTTACCTGCATTAAACAGTTAGAGGCTACTAATGGATCCCAAGAGATCAGCAGAGATGGTGGCAATTTACAACCTATGGCTTCAAGGGACCAGGAGTTGGCTATTCATTGTACCAAACACACAACACTGGGAGATTCAGGTTTCGTAGAGGGGGCGAGAAGGTTATGGGCTGCTCACTTAGACACCGGTCACTCTTAATGGCTTCAAACCATGCAGAAAATTATTCACTGACCCCTCACGCACCTCCGCACGTGGAGCAGCTGTAAAACAACCCCACCCTTTGTCGGGGATTATAGCGGGCGGAAATCTGGCCTTATTATTAAAGAGCCTCCTCGTTTGGCTTTCTTTTCAGCCATCCAATATTCATTAAAGTGGGATTTCGGCACATTAGTGAGGGGGGTGAGGGTGTGGGGGTAGTAGCCCCTGGAGACAGTGTTTGCGTTTCAGTGCCGGCCCCGTAATTCTGTCAGACACTCGTGTGAAGAGGGGCAAAGTAGCAAACGGGTGGGGTGGGGGGTTTGGGGGTGGGGTGTTCCACTTACTGGCGATTTATTACCTCCACCAGCTGCCCTCTCTGTAAAAGGTAATTGCATCCAGTTGTAACAAGCTAATTGATTGCTAATTAGATAAATCAGCACTCGAAGAGTTGTCAGGCACTGACGGATGGGCGGCAGAAGTCATGTGGCCTGGTAGGAGGGGTGGGATTGGGTCTGGGTGGGGGGTGGGGCTGTGTGGTGGTTGTGGGTGGGGGGGTGGGGCTTTGTGGTGGTTGTGGGATGGGTGGAAGTAATTGGACAGAAGGATCGACTGAGGTGTAGTTAGAAGGGGTTCAGAGCAAGAGGAGGATAGAGGCAGAACAGGAAGATGAGTGCCAAGCAAAAAGAGAAATAGAAAGAAAAAGAAAGCAAAAGAATGAGAAAGGCATGGGGGGATCAGCAGAGGAAGGTGAAGGAGGTGGTTGGGGGGGGTTAAGCATTGAGTGACAACGCAAATCAAAAAGGGGCTGGGTAAACATGATTGATTCTGGTGGAGGCTGTCAGAGAGGGGGAAGATGGGACTGAATGGACAGCTGGATGTCTGCTGTGAGTCCCCAGCAGCCAGGCAGCACCCGGTACTTTCTCATGCTAATGGGGTTCGGGACCACGTAGCTGCTGAATGGAGCATCCTGATCTAAACAGGAACTAAGGGTGGGTAGGTGAGGGGGGAACTGCGGATGATGCAGCTCTTCACCAGCCTCCAAAACAACACAGGTTCAATAAATTGCCCCAGAAAGTCAGTCAGATGTTTCAGAACATCGGAAGATGCTGATGGGATGAGACATACACAGAGATTTCGGTGTCTTTTTTTTGGCAAGTGGCCTGCATTGGAGCACCTCTCCTTCCCCATCTGGGTCAGTTTATAAAGCAGCAAGGCCCAAAGGTAGCTGAACTGAGGCAGAAATGTAAAGCGAGAGGTTTAGCATGCTGGGCTTTCCAGTGATCATTCATCTGAATAGTAGGGCAGCGGTCACTTACAGTTGTAACCTGGGAGAAGCATTGTAAAAATGCCAGTGGTGTTCAAGGTTACTGACCTTACCTTGTAAGGTGTGTGTGTGTGTGTGTTTTTATATATATATATATATATATATGAGAGAAAGAGAATGAGAAAGAAGAGAGAGAAAGAATGATAGAATCATAGATAGATAGATAGATAGATAGATAGATAGATAGATAGATAGATAGATAGATAGATAGATAGACATGTTATTTTAGAGGAAGAGAAAATTATTTAAGTGGAGAGAAAAAGGTTAGTGGTTTAGACTGCCATACAATTATTGTGTCTGCATAATAGCTATTTTAAAGAAATGAAAGGGCTGTTTTCTCTGTTTGAACATCAGTATGTAAACATGGTCCTTGGGCTGTCCAATAAGACCCAGGCCACACCTCTCTTACCGTTTAATCTCCCTGATTATGCAGGCATCACTTAGGCGTTGCCATGGCCACGGAACCCTGTTGGCAAGTGAGGCCAATCCCCCCTGTGTCTGGTAAGAAACAGCCAGCAGAGCGGAGAGGAAGCAAAAGCGCTATCGCCACGGTGATTCCACAGGCTGGGCAGGCAGGACTCCTGCCATGCCTACCATTATATCACCATTTTTTTAGTCACCAGGGTAAATGCCCTCAAGCCTTCACAGATTTCTGTGACAAAACAAATAAACAAACAAACAAAATCTCCCATGGTATGTTGTCTGTCTCGGCCAGAGGGGAAGTCCGACAGCCGGCAGCCACTGGACTTGAACACATCGAGCTACAGCAGGGAATCAGAGGCCTGCAAGCCCTACCTACACTCCCCACACCCCCCTCTACATGTGCTCTCTCACTCTCTTGCTAAGACCAACCCCACCTCTCCACCACCACACCCCACCCCTCCCCCTGCCCTGTATCCAGTTGCCTGGCCGAGTCAGGGGAGGTTGAGGCGGGGGGGCTGAACACATACAGGCCTATTGAGTTCCAGCTCTGTTGGCATGCAACATGCCCATTCCCAGCATGCTGCAGTAGCGCAGTGGGTGGCATGGGCCTTGTGCAGTTGCCGCGTGATTTACAGCCTAAGGGGACCAGGGGTTTATTAGAATGAAGTAGTTAGCGAGAGTCTAAAAGAAGCCCATGCCTTCAACCATATCTGCATGCCTAAAAAAACACAGTTTGCTAAGAGCAAGACAAAATGTAACTAGCAAGGACTTGATTCAAATAAGGTGTGGCATGGGATATAACTTAATTAACAAATTCTCATGTCAGTTATTAATGTCAACTATCCCAAGACTCAAAAATATATTCCTTCTCCAGACATAGATGCACATAAAATCTCACAGAGAGCCTCATGAGTTTTTCCTGAGGGTGTGATTCTCTGTGTTTGTGTGTGTGTGTGTGTGTGTGTGTGTGTATGTGTGTGTGTGTGTTTTCAAGATCCCTGCTGATTCCCTTCCCATTTTTTGGTGGTTTCTCAGGCCACCTGTCCTTCATAGAAATGTAGTAGGCATTGTACCTAGCACACCACTAACTTATACAACCTGCAGTACACAGAAAGAGGCCGTTGTTAAAGTCATGTTAAAGTCTATGTACAAAGTCCTCTCTCCCAGACAGTCAGTGGACAGTGCCCCGGAACGCTGCAGTGTTGAGATGCAAATGTCACACACGTTGAAATACAAATCCAGCAATTCTAGCCACCATCGTGGGATGGATAACGTCACAAGCAGTCGCCGTCCACCCTTGCTTGTATCACACTGGCAAACGGCCACTGCGTGCTAATATGTGTAAGGCCTCGTCCTTGAGCGAGGCCCCGCCCTCATACATCTCCCAGAATGACATTGCATGCTAGCAGCTCCATCGAGGGTCCCTGCACTTTGACCCCATTGTATCGGGGTGGGGGGGCATCTGGGGGTGAGGCTCAGT
The DNA here is from genome assembly GCF_041902795.1 of Electrophorus electricus. Classification (NCBI taxonomy): domain Eukaryota; kingdom Metazoa; phylum Chordata; class Actinopteri; order Gymnotiformes; family Gymnotidae; genus Electrophorus; species Electrophorus electricus. The sequence continues at coordinate 15,721,505 of NC_137514.1, read as the reverse complement.
TCCTCTGCAACCCTCTGCACTAAGGGATGAGGGATCACTTTCGCACTTCTCTTTTCGTTTGTTTTGCTAAAAAAAAGCATGGGGGGGTACCCTTTGGGGTGGAACATCGCTGTCTAGACGGCCGGACATAAAGGAGGCGGCAACTGTTCATGCGTGTCCCTTCCTCACCATTGTCCCCACGTCCCCCCTCCGATCTGCGCCGGCTCTTCCTTCGACTGCCGCCCCCTGGCTTCATTGTTGGAGGACAATGCACTGTCAAGCGCTGCTTCCTAAAGTTGTAGGGGCCGCTGCGCATCCTCCAGGCTTGGGCCAATCAGCCAGAGCAGGGGCGCTGCGGGGGCGGGCTCCGGATGCCAGGCGCCGGGCCCCTCCCCACTCAGCGGCCGAGACGACTGCCAGCATGGGTGCGTGCGGGAGGTGTTGGCCTGAAGGTGGCGGGTGGGGCCACGGGGTGAGTGCCAACGAGGCCGGCGAAGGGGGGAGGATGAAGTGAGCTGCACTACGATCATCCCAGAGACAGACCCAGCACCTATACACCGATTCATCCAGACTGTCCTAAGCAGGCAATAAACCATGCCAGGCTTGTTATATCAAGCATGAGAAGGGAAACGTTTCTCACAAACTTTGTTTTCAATATGGACTACATGCTTCCAGATCACCACAAGTGCCATCTGTGTCAACAACATGCACAACATCAGAATTTACATCTTTCAAAATGAACAGCCTTTTTTTTCCCAACCCTTTCCCAAATCATATCCAGCTGTTCAGCAGCTGTATCAATACCTTATCGATACCTCGATAGCTTACTTTTTTCATTTCCTATTTAGGCCAGATTGTTTCGTCGGCATTGGATCACCATGCCGAATTGCGGAAGGTGGAGGGGGTGTCTTCGTTCCTCTTCTTTGCTGCCTTATCGGCACCCTAATGAGTACATCTTTTCTTCGGGCGAAGGCACGAGCCACCCGGGTAATTTATTCCGGCTCGCCCGAAGCATTCGCCTCTGTGAGTCGGCTCACAAAACAAACGCCGACAAAAGCCAGTGTTAATTTTCTTATTATCGGGCCCCTTAATTATTTGTTGTGCGTGATAACTGCTTTCAGCGGCCTCGATATCAGCAATAACCTTCTGGCTGCGGCGTCGAGGGGGCCTTGTTGAGCACTCTCCTCATTGCACACGTTCCCTTTATTAAGACAATGTGGCCCGAAACACAAATACCCTTTATTGCGCTGCCTCCTTCTCGAAACAGAGGAATAAATATTATAGATTAATTAATCCGCGCTGATTATAATTTAATTAGGTAGCCTCCAGAGGCCTCTGCATACTTTTAGTTTTTTTTCTCCATACGCCCCCCACCATCACTTAAAATTCGCTCCATGTCGTGCTGCACTGAACGTTTCAAAGAGAGCGCACAGTCACTCTTCTGAGCCTGGGGTGCTTTGTTCGTAAGATAATTCCTGTCACGTACTTTTGCATAGCACTGCGGACGTAGTACACGTTTCTCCATTGTTGTGCTCAGTCTTCGTCTATAATAGCCCACAATCTGTTGTTCAAAACAAACTAAATCAGTAAAGGTTGTCAACTTCTTCGTTATTTTATTGAACTACATGAGCATTTCTTACAGAATTATTTTTTTCTTTCTTTTTTTTTAACATAGGGTACATTTCAGAACTGTACTGAATGTTAAATGCTGAAATAGGTTTGTAAGCTTTATCTTTTCTTTTTTTTTTGTTCATATGAGAGTAAAGATTTCCATACCATCCTTGCAGTTGCAGTTAGTTTACACAAAATTCGAATCAAGGAATCCACAGTGCTGTTTCAGAGAACCAGCTTGCCATAATCAGCTAACACAAGTTATTTTTAAGGAGTGTGTGTGTGTGTGTGTGTGTGTGTGTGTGTGTGTGTGTGTGTGTGTGTGTGTGTGTGTTTTAAAGGAATACTGACCAGAAAAAAATCTAAGATCTAAGAGAGCTGGTCACCTAGTTGACCCTTAAACCTTTTTTTAGCGCCACTAATTGCACAGCCTGTGCATGTTTACTGGTGCCTGGTCCACACAGACATCTTCACCTGTAACATGTCTAGATTTGAAGATGTGCAAGTAAGTGGTTGAGTGTGCCCATAGAGTATATGCAAATATCCACTGCTATAAGTGCACACACATGTGAGTGTGTGTGTTTGTGTGTTTGTGTGTGTGTGTGTGTGTGTGTGTGTGTGTGTGTGTGTGTATGTGTGTGTGTGAATGAGCAAGTGTGTCTAATTTAAGCCAGGCTTGGGCAGTCCATCTGCTGTGGTCCACTGGTGTGGGCTTGTTTCAGAAGTGTAAGCGCACATTCCTCCAGTGGCCTTGGGCCACACTGTAACCTGACCCCCTGGTACAGGTGCAACGGGCGCAAGGTGTCCATGGCCCCCCACCCCCCTTTCCCACACCCATACATCAACGTCACCACTGCAGCATTCCCAGAATTCTAGCCCGTTTTGCCATGTCGGATTGTGGCCGCTGCCGCTGCTTGGCTATAAGGGCTGGGGTGGAGGGGCCTGATTGCTTTTCCTACCTCCCACATGCGGAACAGGTGCTTGCTCTCCCGGGACTGCTAAAGCCCCCAGTGGGAAAGCTTGAATCATGTGCTGGCTCGTCAACTTTGACCCTGCGAGCCACCTGCACAGGAGCTTGTGGAAAAAGAAAAAAACCTGTCTGGAGTGGTGGCAGTTTGACAGAATGGATGCCAGGGAAAAGCTTCCATCCTTCTAAATCAAATCTGACAGAGGATAACCTAAATTGGATTCATCAATCTTTTAGGGCGAATCTTATGAGATCTTGCATGTGCCACGTTGGTCGCGGAGCCTCGCTCACAGTCAGACCGTGTTGATTGGACCGAGCGGGCTTCCATGGTTCTTAAACTGCAAATTCTCAAAGTGAGAATCATGAGCAGGACAGCTGTTTGCCTGTAAAAAGAGCTTGAGCCTGTGATGATGTCACCATTATGAACTAGACTGCTGAGTTTGCCGCATACACGCCAAAGTGCACTGCAGTGAACCGTAATGTTTACAAACATAAGAAATGGATTAAGATGAAATACTCTGAGCTTCACATAGCTAATTCCCTGTTCTTCCTGGAGCATGAACAGAAGCTTCAGCATGAAGCTCTCTGTGCTTCACTTTTTTTCAGTAGCACAGGAACACAGATACTCCTTCTTTATTTTATGCACTTGAAAAATTTTCAAATTGATATTCAATACAGCCTAGTATTTGTTTTAGTTAAGCAAGCTCGACACTGGCAAACTAATCTTCAAAACATGCCTCAAATTAAACTAATCCCAACAAATTTTTATTCGAATATAAGTAGTACTTGGAAAGGGCACTGTTTTATTGTTTCAGTGCTTTAATCTTGATTCCTTTGTACAAATGAAGTTCTTCTGAACTGCCTGTTGCCTGTGATGTTAACCCACAGAAAGTGTTTCCCATGCAGGGTTTGTTTTTCACTCTGTGACACCTTTACAGCTGCTAGCTCCAAGCTAACCTAGTTAGTCCTTTGTTCTTAAGGCACACAACATTTTATTTTCCCTCCTGAATCTTAATTTCTACAGCCCCTTGTCACATGCTTTTAAAGTCAATTTAATTAGCTGGATAGGAACTGGCTGCTGATTCTGGTTCACTGACAATGCGTCTTCGTTCCGAATAAGTGATCCCAGCTTATGGGGAAAAAAGAAAACTCAGTTTTGTTGTAAGTTAAATACACATTTTGGGGTAATATATGTATACATGCATTTGTAAATAGAATTACAATTTATGTGTTTGTATTTCCATACTGAAAACAAATTTCCACATTTATTGCATTCCTTATAAATTTTAATTGGTCTCCCGGACCTCATTAGAGAATTATCAGTGTTGTGTTCACTTTCAAAAGCACTAACCCTTTCAAAAGCACTAACCCTTTCTGCACTACATTCAAGTAGTGCATTACACCCTAATCTGTAAAATAAAATGTCACAAGATAAAAATGTCAGGCATATTTTGAAAATGCAATGCATTTGATTGAAGGTTACAGGCTTGACTTCACCTCAATTGCCCTGCAGCTGATTTAGATGTTATAAAAAGCAGAGAGGAGTTCCTGCATGTTCCTTCATGTTGTTTGTTTGGAGCTCCTCCAGGAGTGCCCTCTTATGCTGTACTTTCTGCATATGTGGTTTGCTGATAGCTGAGAGAAACATTAAACGACTGCCACATGCAACAACTGCTGGGAATGAAGAAACACGAAGTACTGTGGTTGCTCAAGAGTTCAGCTGGGGCCTTTCTGATCGGGCTTCGCCCCATGTTGTTCCTGCGCAAAGGGACCTGGGTTTGTCTCCTCATCTGTTGCATCTCTGGGTAGGGGTGGGGGGGGGGGGGGGGGGGGCTCTGGGGACGTTGGCAGGCGGAGTCATGAAAATTAAGTAATAAATAAAGCAATTCCACGATGGCTCTCAGCTGGAGCCTGAACGTGCAGATCGTGAAAGAATGTGGAAGTCGACATCACTCTGCCACCACACTTGGCAGCTGCGTCACTTCTGAGGTTTCGTCTCTCCCTCTCTCGCCGGGCTCCAAGATGGCAGTGCTTTGAAGTGGATTGCAAGTGTGAGGAAGGCACTTCAACAGCATGCAAATAACTTAATATGCCTGGCGAAACCAAAAAACTGCAAAAGAACATCTTGCCATTTTTCTCATGGCCCTGCTTGTTTGTAGGGGAAGCTTTTCTTCATTAGAATTTCTTTAGCTCATGAATGGTTTGAACCATTTAAACGCTAGCATTCAATGGCAGGATGATCTAGCTCAGCTAGACATCCAGTTTTCTCAGCTAAACTTTGTTTGAGGTTTTCTTTGTTGTGGAAGAATGCTCCTCAGATGCCACAAGTACTTTACCTCTTTAAACATAGCCAGCCATGGTAACAGTGAGAAGCATTTATCCTGTTACTCACTTCTGATGATAGATTATTTGTCATCTACATAGTAGGCTAATGTGTATCTTTAAGGCTATAAAATGATTTTTTTAAAAACCAAGTTAAGGAAGAAAGTTATAAATGTAGCCCATAATTAGGTTTATATGCTCTTTCTTTGTTGTTGTAACTGGAGAAAAAACAAAGGTGGTTTATATTTTCCAGAAACAATCAGATTACTATGGTAGTGGGAAAGGTCAAGATAACATGGCAAACAAATAAGTGATTTTAGCAAATTACAAATCCATGCAGTGCCATGATAGCTCTGCTAGCCATGTTAACATTTTGGGCCAGTGTACCTTTAGGCCATGTCAGTGATTGCTTTTGTGCCCTGTTACATTTCATTACATTTCAGTGTTAGCCATGTTAGTATTTTGGGCAGACGTTTTTAGCAATGGAAAAGTCTGAAATGAGCAGTAACAAATAGAATGAGTTGGACTTTAGTTCAGATCCAGTCCTCAAAACCCAGCCATTTCAGTTCTCCCAAATCCACCCAAACTAGGCCTGTAAAAGTTGTAGTGCACCCAATGACTTGACTCTGGTGCGTTGGAAGCAAGAACAGACCAGGAATGTGAACTGGCTGGGAGTTCCCGAGGATGGGATTGGGAATCTCTGCTTTATATTATGTCTCTCTCTCTCTCTCTGCCAGTGTGAACATGCTATTTGACAGATGGTATAAGATATTGTAGCAATCAATCATCCTACACCAACACCATCCTACACCAACACCATCCTACACCACCACAGATGCTTCACTCTAAAATGGGATGGGAAGTGAGCAGTGTCACACAGTAAAATCAAAAATAGACTCAGACAGGGACAAAGTGTTTGTCTGACTGTCTATCTGTCTGCATATCTTTTATTTTTCTTTCTCAGTCTCTCTCTCCTTTTGAATCTATCAGTGATGGGTTCATCAAGTGAACATATTTTCATTGCAGTACATATTGGTATCCCTCCAAAGAGCATAAGAGTAGGAATATTTAGAAATATTTATGAGTTCATTCTGTGTCTCAAGCTCTCCCTTTATGGTCGATTGTTTTTCAAAATGCATCCACAATGCTATAGCCTGTTAGCCGAAATAGCTCAGTATGTAATACTTTTCTTTATCAATTAGAAATTTGATGTGTATTTAATCTATTAATCTTTTTATATGCTGCATACTTTTATCCTTCACTATGTAAAGCTACACAATCTTAGTAGTATTCAAAATGTTATATTTTAAAAATTTTATAGATGTACAATATGTTGTATGAAGTCCTTTGCAGCTAGGAACTAATCACAACTAATTTTCCACTTTTCCTACTTAATATTGACAGTCAACACTTCAGTTACCCTGTTGTACTGGTTTAACTGCGAGTTGGGTCTAACTGTAAGTCTAGTCTAACTGTGAGTCTAGTCTAATGGCAAGTCAGATCTAACTTTGAGTCTCAGTGGCAGCTCTTTAATGATATGTGGCCACACGTTTCTCGTGCTTTCTATTACATACCTAAGAACCTGACTCACTGTTAGACCTGACTCGCCATTAAACCTGACTTGCAGTAAGACTTGCAGTCATTTCTGACTAGCAGACTAGCTTTGACTTTTCCCAGAGTCTTTTCAGGTGCTTCACCATGATTAAGTGAATCATGTCAGGCTCGGCAGGTGCAAAGAGACTTCCACGGATGGTGAACCTTGGGTTGGGGTTGGAGATGGTGGTGGTGGGGCAGGGTTGGTGTGAAGTCCATTGACACAGTGAGGTTTGGTCATCCCACACAGGTGACAGGAGCCCGGCTGACAGGATCATCTTGATCCAAACAAAGTTTCATGTCTCTGCTCACTTTGCTCAGCCCATGAGGTAAATGCCCTCATTAGTCTGTGGCCCATCCCACAAGAGAGAGCATGTTTGACATTATTAATTGGCTTTTCTGCAGAAAGAGTCAAGTCGCTGGAAAGGATTATCAAGCTGAAATATATATATATATAATTTTTTTTATAATTTTTTTTCTTCTCTGCAGAATGTGCTGACACCACTTTTTCTGGCTGGGGGGCAGCTCACATAATTTTAGGATTTTGGTCAGTTTTGGTCAGGTTTTTCATTCTGCCTTCTTTTATCCTTTTAACCAATCCTGTTTCTGTGGCTCTAATTTTCGCCTCGGATGGGAGGCGACGTTTTAGCCAGAGATGAGGTGAATTTCGAACAGAAAAAATAATTAAATGAAATGTAATTAACTTTAACCTGAATAAAGGAAAGGGCTGGTTTTATCTCTCTCCTTTTCAGAGGGCAAAGATTAGTCGCCTGCTTTGAGATCGGTGTAGCATACAATTAATTCCAATTAATTCAAATTAGAGGGGAAATTATGTACTTTGATAAAGGCAAAACCATGACATAATGCAGCCTTATCTCCTTAGTCATCTGTGCCCTCCGTGGTCTCATAATTACTTTAATTAGTGTGGAAGAACATTATGCGAAATGGAAAGCACCTGAACTCTGGCAGTGTCAATATCTAACTGAATGAAAAGGAATCCCACACAATACCACTATTTCACTCTGAATACATAACAAGGCCAAAGTCCATTCCTACTTCAAGAAAGCACAAAACTTCCTGCCTTATGTCTGTGTGAACCCACCGTTTGAATATGCAAAACGTAGCTGAACCAACCCAGTAGATCAACTAATCCTTTATTTGTTATGTGTTTATGTTTTCATTTTAAAAATTACATAACTGTCATACCTTTAAATGAATGCAATTAATAGTGATTGACTCAAAGTAACTGTCATGCATTATGCATCTTCAAAAACCCTCTGGGGCACTTGATCACTGAATGAAGCTAAACACTATATACTAAGCTAAACACCAAATACTGTTTTATAAGAAAATGTTATACATTTTATAAGACAAGTCACAGAGCACCCACCTCAACCATATGATATGAATATTTACCAGAACTCCAAATCCATTTATTTACTTTTATGCACAATGGCAGAACTAGAAATGACTGAACTTTTTTTTTTTGTACATTCTGTTAATTTACATGGATCATGGTGACAGTTTTAAATGTCATGAAATACACAAAAGCCTGTACCACATATTTGCCAAATCCTTTTTGTTAGATTTAAGTTGTCTCCTTGTAGAACAAGCCCTAAATCACCCTGACCCAGGATCAGCTCCTTTTTGTCCTAATCCTGACCTCAACTGCAAAACTGATTTGGGATCTGTGCTAAAAACCTTCCTCCTTGGTTTACAGTGACTACAGAGAACCTCAGCAAAGCCCCTCCCCTCCCCATGCGATGGAAACCGAGCTGTGAGGAAGGAGAGGCAGCAGTAATATCCCAGCAGCACTCGCTAGCGGTCTATGCAAGAGCGGCAAGTCATGCGACCCCAGAGGTTGAACTCAGCAATGGCAGACAGCATCAGGGATCGGAACACATGTTCTCGACAGGCTAATGCTTCTCCACCTCTGTCCCGTTAAATCAGTCTGTTGCAAGGACAAGATTCCTCACTCATTTTACACTGATATGTCATTTTGCATTAGGTATGGAAAGAAAAAACATCCAGCCATGTGGTTCAGTGACTTTTACTGCAGTGTCAGAATTTCTAAAGCTTTTTTTTTTTAAAGAATTTGTCAGAATTGTCTTTAATGTATTATGAAATATAGAGCATTGAGAATACAAATAAGATCACATTTAAATTTATATTTGTCAATGATATTTTGAATATGTATGTATCAATATTTTAAAGTAGGGAAAAGCTAAGTAAAAGTGAGTTGTTAATATCTATGTTGGAAACATCTCCAGTACAATGCAAATACAAACTGAAGGAATTCCAATGTTCCTGTCAAAAGTAAAGGGACATAAAACAAATATCTTTCTTCTTCTGTGCTCTCCAAATGAATGCATATGTCAGTTGAGTTCATATTGCTCAGAAGGTGTGTTGCGGTGTGACATGCAGAAGGTGAGCAGCGCGCTTGTGTGGGACGCAAGCACTGAGCGGCGAGAGCCCGCTGGGTGAGTCCACGTCAGAAGGGGGCGCGCGTGAGCCCGGCAGGGGCAGGTTGCTGGCTGCCCCGCTTCCTGCCGCGACCCACCACCGTTCGACCAATCTGTCCGGTTGCCGCGCGGCTCTTCCAGGTCACAGCCCGCTGCCACCGCGCCTTTATTAGGTCACGGCGTGGCACCAGCCGCACGCGCCGGGTCGTCCTGGCAACGGCGGGCCCCTCGTCACCCCCGGCGCCCGCCGGGCACGCCGCAACATGCCAGAACCCCAGAAAAGCCATCGAGGTGATGAGTGCACAGGCACCAGAGTATCAAAAGGAGAGTGGGAGAGAGACAGAGAGTTTGGATGTTCAAAGAAGATGGCTATGAGGGTAAAATAAAAGAGAATAAACAATAATAATAATTCAATCGCAAGCAATATTACATTTGAGCTATTGAGCCACATGTTTTGGCTTCTCTAATTGTCATCTAATTGGTTTTGCTATTTAGTATCCATCTTAGGACAATGACAATGAGATAATGGTAATTAAATAAAGGAACTTGTAAAACACTATAGAATTCTCTAAATCACTTAGTTTAGAGAAGTTGCAGAGCAGAAGTTGTTGTCTTCTCTCCCTAACAGACGCCTGATGTTGTGCGTCATTCTAGTTGGCGTTACGATATTGGGAACCCTGGATCTAAAGGGTCTTTCTCTACAGAAAAATGTTTCTAACCTGGTATGTTCTGTTCTACTTACTTTTTTTCCCCTTACAAATATCACTGGATCCTCTAAATTGTGAAATTGCTAAAAAGTCACAGTATGAAAATTGCTATGTGCAAGCTGAAGTTACTGCATTTTAAAATTACATTATTAAGTTGTTTGAAGCAGCCATTATATCCCTCTGTTGTTTGTCAGTCTTTTGCAAGGATGACCAGAGGAATACTAAAATGAATACTTAGTACAGAAAACTGCTCTCAGTCTAGTCAGGATGAGGAGTGTAGTTTTAGTGTAAATCAGATTGGAAGACTTGTCAAAGAAAGCTATGAACAGAAGGGAAAGGTCAATCATACCTCAGTGAGTATCAGATAAAGAATGTTAGCTAACTGCGTCATAGCTTATATTACATACAAAATAAACCTAGCTAACAAATTTACAACAGCTAATTGACTGCACATCAATAAGAAGCTGGACTGAAAATAGAAATTTGAAAATTGAAGATTAAAATTTGAAAAAAAAAAAAACCTACAAGTGACAAACTACATGAAGGTTTGCTACTCTTGTGACACTGGTTCAGTGCACAGTAGCTTTGGCTGACTTGTAGCAAATTTTGGTTTTCACCTCATAATTCAAAGTATTCTATGATATTTGGGAGAAAAATGTAAAGTATGCAAATTTTGGCAACACTATTCATTTTCTCATTGACAAAAAAACCTTTAAATCCAACGTACTTTATATGGGTTTAAGACCAATGTGTTGGTGACAGAATGACACCATTTCCATGGTCTATAGCTGATTATACTCATGTCATTTCTGTTTGTTATTTATAACACTCCTTTAAGCACTTCAGTTCAGCTATTCAGCTGTCTTTTTTGGCTCCAAGATATTCAAAACAGTTATGTTTTTCATGAAGATACATGGGCCAATGAGTTTTCAAAAGAATTTTTCATAGCCATCTTTAAAACCGCAATGACATACATGACCAATTGTAATGTTAAAGACATCTATCTCAGCTACCCTTGAATGTTACATGTGTGACAAAACTGGTAATAGGGCTGTTAGACTAAATACAAGTTGTCTCTAATCAAAAATTTAGCATTTAAATATTCTTGCATATTCTTGCAATCAATTTGCACAACATTAGCAATGTGTATCTCCATTATTAGTGGCCCAATGTTGCTTTGATCAGCATAAGTCACCAACCCATCCCAAATCTTGGTTTTAATGTAAGAAGGAACAGATGTGTAACTAGCTAGTAGTTTTACAATGTAGTGTCCTTTAGACCCTATCAGACTTTACAAAGAGGCACACATATTTTGGCCAGTTCATTTATATACAATATCTTGATAAATTGTGTTTTATTCTTTGCTTTCATTATTAATTAAATGGCATCAACACTGGTTTGACGGCACAATTTGCACAACCTTTTGGTGATGTGCATAACTTTTTGTGATGTTTCTCTAGAAACTTTCCATATGCAATGCTCATTATCATGCTCATTATATATTTACAGATACAAAAAGTCTAAACAAAGAACAGCTTAAATGAAAAACTCCTATTCTCACTATGTGGATAATTGAACGAGGTGAAGTGATTAGCTGGTCTTAAAATGGAGTGGGTTAGTTAAAATAATCCAGTGTATTCATGAAGATATTGAGAATTTGTTTTCTTAAATCATCTCAGGAGTTTTTAGGTGTGTTGCACATTAAATAGCATGTGTGGTCAAGAACTGCTGAAAAAGCCTGATCAACACTATGAACATAAAACATGGCAAACAACCATATTGATGATTTCAAATTGTATGTTTTCAGTATTATCAACTAAAAACTGATGTGCCAATTGCAAGTATTCTTGATTAGTTGCTCCCTAGTTGCACCCACTCAGACTCTGAGTCAGGACAATGCTAACAAACAGACCAATCACACTCCATGGTCTTGAGACACCCCTAAATCACTTTTCTGTTCCCAGTCGCCAGAGTATTAGCCAATCACTCACACCTGTCTTACATTTCTCCACTCGTATTTAATCCCACAGGTCTCCTTCCTCAGGGATTTGCGTTAGTCTCCACTAGAGGCTAAGCAAGGCAACGCCAACGAAGCCTGTGAACGATTTTTTTTACTCTTTCCTTGTTTGCCTTATACTTTGTTTTGCTTTCTGGTTTGTAATAAACTGTCCTGTCTCATAACTCATGCTTTGCTCCTTTGTTTTACGTGGAAATATCACAGTAATTTAAAGTTTTAGTTCTGATTGTATGAAACATGCTCTACTGGTGGTCATCAGCGTGATACAGGTGAGATATGTCTGCTGTTGTCAGACATAACCACTGGTATAATTAGTGACTTTCTTTGTTGGAGCGCTGAAGATATAACAGCATGGGTACTTAATTATACATGCATAATCCCACTGACCCCCAGTTGCTAAGTAACATTAATTAATGCTTTAGCCTGATGCTAACTACTATTCTGGCAGAAGATTAAAACAATGCTCGGATGGTTATTGTCCTTTTCTTTTCTTTCTTTACAAAACAGTCTCATGAATGTGATGGTCTAAGTGTTTACGCTCCTTTGTAAATAAGCTTCTTTGAGCTCTGCATCATCAGTTGTCCATGCTTAAACAGTGCAGTACACATAGCTTTAAGTATTGTACTAACTTCAGATTATCTACCAGGTGTTACACTTATGTCTTCACTGCGCTATAGTAAAACCGTTAATAATGCAAAACTGTATTCTGCCAACATATAACTGGTTAAGGTATGCCACATTCACTAGTCCTGAGTCACTGCAGTGGCATGGGTGAAAAATTAAACATGTCTTATGTAAGACTACCTCAGCATGCTGGATGTATTAGTTTACACTAATTATTCAGGATTGAATTTTACACAACAGTTAGGCTGCTGTCCATTGTTCTCTCCTCAGTGACATGGTATGACCTTTCTTTCAAAGCCACCCCAACACAAGCTCACTTAATCAGTGGCATCACATGCAAAATCCAAAACTCACTTTGCTGTGACCTCTAGACCTCCAGACTCTGAGAACAACGAAATGACTCCTGCTGCCATTTCTCCATCCCTCCATCACTCTTCCATGTATCCTCTATCATTTCCCCATCCCTCCATCATTCTCCCATCCATCCACTATCGTTTCTCCATCCCTCTCCTCTCCACCCAGGGGGTGGTGGCAGCGGTCTGAAAGGTGAGCCCAGGCTGGGCGCTGGAGGGCCCGCGTCCCCACGCCTGAGCAACAATACTGCACTCACTCGCCCCATGCATCTTCCTGCCATGACATGGGCGTCCCAGGGTGGGCTTATCACCATCGACCAGAGCAAAGAAAAAACAAAAGCATTTGAGCTTCTTGGGTGAGCCCTGTCAGGTTGGGTGGCTCCATGTCCAACATCTTTTTTAAAACACAAACGCTTCACCTTGTACTTTGGCATCTCTAGGTTGTTCTAGAATCCTGAAGAAATAAAAAAACAAACAAACAAAAAACACATCAACAGGTTCATTGAGGCTTTTCCAATGTCAAAGAAGTTTCCTTTTTCCATGATGAAGGAATAACTGCTCACTTTCTCATAATGCGATATTTGCACATCAGAGTATGGGCATCGTGCAAAAATAATAGATATATTATAAAGAAATAAACTTAGAAAATGGATTTATCAAGGGTAGTCATGAGGGTGCAGGCTTATAAAACATGTTTCTATAGAGTGGAATGTGGAATACCATGCAGAAACACCATGCTTATCTTGGTAATGCGCCTTGGTTTTTGCTGCAGTTCTGCTTTTGCACTTTCAAAGATGTATATTGGTATTATTATTATTATTATAATTATTATTATTTAATCCACTTAACCTTCCAGCCACCAAAGGCATTTCACAAATGTCCTAAATTTCTGCAATATTTGGTTAAGTGAATGGAGTCTGAATGTGTTATAGTAACAAGTTGCCAGCACACACACACACATACACCCACATCTTGCAGAATCACACATCCTATGAACATCCCATCCAAATGGCGCAGTGAACCTACATCACAAAAAGAAATCGTACAGTGGGGGGCTTTATGGCAAAAAATACGTCTACTGATGGAAACCGCTCTATTGAACGCTATATAAGCCGACTTAGCCGCGCGAGGCAGATACTTATTCAGGCGCGTACTTTTAAAGCTCCTGCAGAAAAGAAAAGATGCATTGGAGGAGGTTGGTGGGGTGCAGTGGGGAGTGGTGGGTGGTGGTGGGGGGTGGTTTCGCCTGCAGGAAGAAATTCATTTCCTGCAGAATACGGCAGGAACGAGTATCAGCGCGGAAAAGCTGGCGGCCCGATAACAGAGATCCCTTCGTTACATTGATAACCGTTTGTTCATTTCCTGACGACAACAAAAATGTTGAAACCTCTCCTGAAAATGAAATAGGGGACAGCTACTCCCCAACCCCACTGCAACCCCCCACACCCCTGCCCTGGTCTCCATTTCTTCATTCTGGTGTTATTTCATCTGCAATGTGGCAACAGAATGATAATCAAAGCATCAGTTATCAGGGCAGAGGGGGGTGGTGGTGGCTGTTCCTTATGGATGGAGAAATTGTGTATGTGTGTTTGCAGTGGGGGGGGGGGGGGGGGAAGGGGGGTCAGAGTGAGGCACGGTTTGACTCTCTCATATTTGTGCCCGGCCCCTGTACTTTGGGCCAAAGGGTGGATTTGCATTTTAATGGCTGTGGTTTATGGAGTTCGTCCCGGCGTGCTCGACGCCACACAAGTGCCATCATTAAGTGAGCTAATCCGGATTAGCCCAACGCGAGGGGTCAGACAACAGGAGCTCTGAGCCAGCGCCTGGAGAGGAGGCACCAGAAAGTGTGTGTGTCTGTGTGTGTGTGTGTGGGTGTGTGGGTGGGTGGGTGTGGGTGTGTGTGTGTGTGGGTGGGTGGGTGTGTGTGGGTGGGTGGGTGGGTGGGTGGGTGTGTGTGTGTGTGGGTGGGTGTCGGTGTGTGCGTAAGCTTGGTGAGTACAGAGAGTGGAGGACTATGCTCTGTGGTGCACAGTCAGAAATAGGTTATAATGTAATAGCTATAAAAGCTTAGGTTTTAGCACTTCAGGAAGAGTAAAAGTCTGGAAGCTTTTCTGTGAATGTTTGGGTAACTCAAACTTGACACTTCCTCATAAATATTTTGCAATGTGCAGGGTAATTTAAAGCTGGTTGTAAAAAAACACCTACTTCAGACAGATTGGCAAACATTTGCCATCATTATTTAAAAACAAAAAACAAAAACAAATTAATGTGTGGAATTATTATGGATTTTATTATGGATAACAAGCATCATACAAATGTACAAACACTGCGCTTGGTACATTTTGATTGCTGGAAGGGACACGTCAAGGAGAACGAAAATAAACATTCTCGGTACTACAAGTGTTTGGAGTCTTTGTGTAGCTTGTAATGGAGGGCTGAAAGTGAGAGGTTAACAGTGCAGACAGCTGCCTGATCCAGAATGTACCACCACAGCATTGTGGGTAAAAGAGGTGCAGCCTGTCAGTCAAGGGGTCTCGGCCTGTGGAGGTCATGCCTCAGCGGACACGTAAATAAGAGATTATGCATCTAGCAATAAAACTGCAAAGTATGTCGGATTCTGTGGTGTTTCTGTGCGCATGCGTCCATATATCTGTATGCGTGTGTGAGTAGGGTATTATCAGGGATCCAATATTCACGGCTGAGTTTGCACTTTCATGGCAACCCTTGCCAATAATTCGGAACATGACTATGAAATAGCATGTGCCAATTTCATATCCTGCACGGAACCAACCTTTACTTTACCTGTAATCCAAACACTTGTCCCATGTATCAGTTGTCCCCTTTTAATAAAAAGAAGTCTATGTAGCTCACTTGACTGGAGATTATTTCATAAAAGGAATTTGTCCTAGGTGAAAGGTTGGGAAAATACTTTATTGACTGTGTTCTTCAAGCAGACAATGGTGGAAAATGAAAACCTGACAGACAGTATAATGATAAAATTTAAGTCAAATGCTATTGTTGTGTTAGAATCTCAGAATATAATGCATACCCAGTTAAATTCTATGTATCAAACTCTATTAAGTCCTCAGATGTCCACAAATTCACCTGTCAACCTAGTATGCTTTTAAGGACATGTAAGTTATTACATTAAGTTATTACAGTTTAATAAATGAAAAAAAAAATAATTTAATAAACAAACATCACCTACAGGTCCAAGACTTATATAGTATGCTTTACTGTTGGTTTGTTAAAACTTTGAGTATTATACATTGCATGCTGTTATTAACATGTTCAGACCACAGACAAAAAAAAAAAAAAAAACGTAGCTGAAAGACAAACACCAAATTGGTAAAGTAGTCATAAAGCCGACTTAATAAAATCAATCAAATAATGTTTTTCCAACATTCAACGAAGCTTCTGTTGGTGCATAATACATTTGAGCTTGAACACTGTGCATACATTTAACCTCCAAAAGTCTGTCTTATTAAAACTCTTCCCCATTCCCCATTATGTTGATACACTGGAGCCTGACTCTCCCCTAATTGTGTGTATTTTAAAAGCCATTTTCTGTTAGACTGCACAAATCCATTACATCTGCAACCTTAGCGGCAATAATGCGATCGAATTAATGCGCCAAAACAGATCCCGTGGTCGGCAGTGAGAGACAATGACACATACCCTCATTGCCATTTCTGCAGCCCTCCGTTATGTTATCGATACTATTATCACTGGTGTTAAGGGGGGTTAGGCTCTTGAGCATGTCACACGGCCAGAGAGAGGTGAAAAGGCCCACGGCGTTGCTGATAATCTCAGAAAACTCCCACTAGGGTCAAGACAAGAATGACAGAGAGGAAAAGAGAGAGAGAGAGACCGGTGATACAGATATCGAGAGACAGACAGGAGGCTCACTGTATCATTGAACTGGAGGGGGACCAGTCCCACTTTTTTTTTTCTGTTGTTGTTGGTTGGGGTGAAAACCTTTTTTGGGGGGGGGTTATTTTGTGTTGTGCAGTTTGTGAACTGCTCTGTGAGACTGGATGGCAGTCTCAAAAACAAATGACAGTTTTAAAATTAATTGGATGGTAAATTTCTAATTTAGAAGAATCATATCTCCATGTCCCTAATTGGAGGACAACGCCTGCAAGGTATGCATTTGGATCTGACCCAATTTTTGTCCGACTTGTAAAAAGGCATCTCTCCAGGAAAAGGTAATATACCTGTTTCTGTAACAACAGAAAACAGGACCCAAAATGACACAAAAACCCCCAGTAAAATAAAAAAGGAACAGTAATGGAAAACATAGTCGAATTATATTTATTTTTCTGCTTTCAAATTAAGCTACCACCAAAACAGAGCTACACCTGCAAAGAAGCAATGGAAACTGGATTGTTTATTTTTACTTTCTTTTACTTTCGTATGCTCTATTAACATTTTCAGATACAAGTCTCATATTTCTTAGTTGTCAGAGGTGTTCCCTCTGTCTGCCAGTTACTCTGTAGGCTTCTGGGCATTTGACAGTGGCTACTAGCGATAAATAATTAGTTAATGATCTTATGCATTATATTAAATGAATATCATTAATGCATTATTAATAACTGGCATTAGTGAATAACAATTCCAACCCACATAAATGTTTAATGAAAATAATATCTTCGGTATAAATAATTGCACACTAATTACATTCCAACGATAGATTAATTTTGTTTACATTGCAAGACTGTAAATAAATGGACTTGTACTGATACTATGTGTATATGTGTGTGTGTGTGTGTGTGTGTGTGTGTGTGTGTGTGTGTGTGTTTTTCTTACCCCTTTTGCTCCCTCTCAAAGGGTCCTTATCTCCAAGCTCATGATCACAGAGTCTATCTGTCTAATTATGTGGCAGGTTTCTTCTTAAGAGGGCTGAACTCATGGGAGATCATGAATGAATGTGTGTGTGTGTGTGTGTGTGTGTGTGTGTGTACGCGTTCTGTTGATAGCAAAAGCATTCTGATCCTTTTCACCTAATATCAGGCATCTTATTCTCCCACACCACCACCTCCCCCAAGCCCTTTAGCTTTGTATCAGGACCCCTGTGTAAGGGAAATTGGGGTCTCCACTGGGTCTGCGGTAGCAGACAAACCTGGAGATAAGATTCCCCAGACTCATCCCCCTTCTCTAGCTCCAAAAAAAGATTTGAATTATTGGTCCAACAGTATTCCCAAGCCAGGCTTACTTATGCTATCTATCATACTTTTGTCACATGGACTCATGATACATACCATATTCATTTCATACTGGCATGGACTATAAGCTTTAATAGATTATATGCTCAGGATACAGGTTGGATGATAAATGTGGTTTGTGAGTCATTCATTCATGATATTTTTTAAAAATTTCATTCATGACCAGAGGCGCATGAGGCTCAGTAATCAGTACCCGGTAACTCAGCACTGCAAAACAGCCCAAATCATGTTTGAGACGAATACTACCTTTTAAAGATTTTCCAAAAATGATTCCTATGATTTCTGTACTGCAAATGTACTGATTACACCTTTCTATAGGTAAACGGGATTTTGGTTGGAGAGTAAATTAATTAAATGACTTTAGAACTGAAATGATTCTGTAGAACTGAAATGAAATGAAAATCAACAAGTATGGAATTAACACAAAAGTGTTCAAATAATACCCGGCAACAAGATATTATTATTTTTTAAAGTGAAAGGGCAATTAAATTTCATATATTACTTTTATATTATGTGTTATATAAGTATATATTATTTATTCATATGTAAGGCTGTTATTACATTTAAAATATGTACAAACATACTTCTAAAATGTGCATTGCATTATTCTTTGCCTATGTTTCCACTCAGGAACATCCCTCTTCAGTGTCCAGCAGTAGTCTGCCAGCATAGAGGACACCCACTTTCCTTGGTACCACTTTTTCATACTGTACATTATAACATTGAATATACTGGAAAGAAAATACACACACACACACACACACACACACACACACACACATATATATATATATATATGGATGACAGAGAAATTGTGAAAACATTTGGATTCAGCATGCAAAAATACAAAATAAACAGGCATTTTTTGCAGGCAGTAAAATCATTGTTGACTTGTCTAATTATAATAACTGTCACTTCTATTATGCAAGCAACTATGATTTTGAAGAGTGAATGTCACTTGTTAAACTAATTGGAATTATCACAACTTTCATTTTGCATACAAATAATTTAAAATCAACAGTTACTTTACAATGCATCCATAATAACACTAAACTAGCACTGATCCTATCAGCTACCACAGGTTTTTAAAATATGAACTCTTATATGAACTGGTTATAAATGAGGCAAGACAACAGAAGACAAGAGGTGATGCGTTTGTTTTCTCAGAAGGCAGGAATGTACCATTAATAGCACTGAAAGCATGTTTTCGCCTACAGAGTTGCACCTTGGAAAATCAATGGTTTGGTCTTTGACACTTGCTCAATATATTTCCTAAGGTGAAACTTCAGAGTCCTATGCCACTGAATGCTTTGTTTTGGCGGCCCCTTTACAGTTTAACATTAAGGCCAATGGTTCGATGGATCAAGTGATCAGTATAAGTAATCAGTCATGCCGCACAACTGAGTTGGAATCCCAGACCACACTATACATTATGGGCTGACATGGTGCCCCCTTTAATCTACAGTATATTTCATGAAGTCAGGGAGCACGTGAATTCCATCAGGGATGGCAGTGCTGCGTCTCCATGGCGCCACAGCGGTTTAACTCCCTAAAAATGTGTCAGTGAAAACCTGTGGCTGCATAGGGGGTAGGTCACATTGCTATAAGCTTTCAGTGTTCACACATATATTTTCAATATAGCATATGTTACCAATGCAACTGTCTGCGAGGTGTAGGTGTACACATAGAAAAAACACAGCTCCACAGAAGTGATGAAAATAGGACATGGGACTGTTGTGCTTTGAATGCTGTGTGTTTATGTAACGTGTGTTTATGTTTATGTTTCATCCCCCTGGTGTCCGGTTTCCAAGATAGCCCATTAAAAATTATTATTTTTTTCCTCCTTGTCTTGAAAAGGTGCAGTGAAAAGTCTTCATTAACTGTCTCAGTGTAGACACTGCTGCTTGGGGTTTTGGAATGTGTGGTGATTAGGCAACTCCGCAAGTCACCCAACGCCCTGCCCGCAACACAAATGAATACTGTTTTATTGTTTTCCTATGCAAAATATTGTGTCTGTTATATTCAGGAGCCCTCAGTAGGAGTCAGAATACAATCCTGGATGGCAGGTTAAGGGTTAAATGGCTCTAAGCGCCGACAGCTCTAGCTGTGGGTGGTGGTATTAGAGAGATAACCCTCTGACACACACTGACACACACACACACACACACACACACACACACACACACACACACACACACACACACACACACACACACACACACACACACACACACACACACACTCTCTCACTTCACATTAACCCTAATGTAAAGCCACCCACACCAGTACAAAGCACACCCTGGTCAGGTTGACACAAAGTACCTCATTAAAGTGTCTAATCTGTAAGCTCTCTCTGCTTATCTGTTATAACCTTCATGAGCTTAAGCCTTATCTAGCCACATTTAATCATGTTGCCATAAGGGCTTGTCTAATGCTGCCATAACATGCTATAATGCATTTAAAGCTCTTTAATATTAATTTTATTGATTTTTTTTATTGGGCTTGAATGATATACAGGTCTAAACCATATTCAGCGGAGATGCTTATATATATATATATATATATATATATATATATATAGTTTTCTTATATATATTCGTATATATATATACCTACAGCATTTCAAATGGAAAAATACATGAATTATTTAATTTAGGTCAAGATTTAAAATTTTGACTGTTCACTGATTAAAAAATAAATAAATAAGTAAATAAATAAATAAACTGTAAGACATCCATCTATAATAATGTATGTTTGATGGCTGAATCCTCTTTTTTGACTCAGGTTACCTCATCCTCTCAGATTGCTCCTCTTTATGAGTTTTGTGTGCTTGTTCATTCAGAATACACAGCATCCAGATGAGCAGGGTGCGTGGACATGTTTCATGCTCTTGATTTAACTGTTTTTTTCATTTTTTTTTCCTAGAACCATCTTTTATGTTTGATGGCCACACTGAAAGCTAGCCTTGTTTCCAAACTGTTAACAATAATCAAGACAATGGAGCATTGACATTACTTTCCCATTTTACCGATAACATCCAACCTCTCAAGAACAGGCCCACCACTCCCCACATTACAGTGATTCCCATCTTTACATGAGCAGTGGGTCTCAGAGGAACTTTGGTACTCACAGGGAGTCTCGAAAATGAGATCCTCTAGTGTGTAGGTGTCTCATGTCTTAACAAGTGAGTTTGGACAAATCCAGACTGTAAACCTGGGACAAGGGCCAACTACCTGCAGGATGCTATCTAAAGCCATTAGAAGACTGGGAAATGTACAAAGTACACTTCTGTCCACAACAATCTCAAAACAGGGACATGAACTTATACAGTAGTACTAGCACAATAACCTTCACATTAAGCTGGCTGACCCAGTATGAACATGTATAATAACTCTTACCTGATGTCGCATGTCTCCAAAATGACCCACCCCTGGTACCTTCCCAGGTGTTTAGTGTATACAAAGGTTATACGGACCCATGATTAGACTCGGCTCAGGGTGTGAAGGGCTTTGAAGAGCGTCGTGGAGGTCTGCAGATGGAGTGGTTCCCATTATCCCCGCCTGCAGTGTAGGTTTTGATCTGCATCAGAGATGATTCCTCCAACCGGACCTCCACGACTGCAGCAGCATGGAGGGTTATGTGGATGTCAGCGCTGCAAATCACGTTCTAATGACTATCCCATATGCTCCTCACGCACACACACCCTGGAGTGAATCCCTTCATTGTCTTGTAAGCTGTCCATTCCTTGGCCCACTTATTCTGTCTGGACTGGATGTGCTCCACATCTGATAAACTTTGGTCACAGCTGTTCCGCTTTGCAATCCTAGCCCAAAATATACAATGCTTCTGCGCGGAGTCCAGCACACAATTTGAAGGTGAGTGAACTGTGTTTTTTTTAAGATTAGTCATCATGATTATTATGGCCGCATGGGAAGGAATGCAGAAGTGGTCGTTTTTATGTTTCGAAGCTCACCTGTGGTCACTTTTATCTTAGATATCCAAGCCTTTTGTAATGCACATAATGCTGTATTTATTAAGTTGGATTTATTAAGACAATGAAAATGAAAAATATATAGTTCACAACTGCTAAACCATAATGATCGGTGTCCCAACAGACTTTTGTAGTCCTCTGTTGAAATGGATGCAGCATGGCATTTTTTTGCCTTTTTTCGGCAGTTCCAGTTTCGTAAAAGTATGACAAGCAAGATATGACACTAATACTAGAAACTGTCATGCTTAGGTACCTTCAAATACAATGTTTTAATAACATTTGGTAGGCTACTTATGAAACGTCCTCTATAAGTAAAATAGCATTTGTATCAGATATCAAGCAGTATGATGAAGACTACCAGTCCTTTCACCTATTTTTAAGACCAACTTTTTTTGTGGAGAATATTTTTGAGGCATGAAACAAAGAATGGGGGGGGGGGGGGGTGGGCTTGTTTTGTATTATTTGTCGTTTTGTCTGGGGCGTGTTTTCGTATTTATGCGGCATCTGTCGGCGTGATATCTCAGTGATTTGCAGGCCTGCTGGGCCTCGGGGAGGGCGCCCGCGCTGCTCGGCTTTCTCGGCCGTGACCGCTCTGGCGCCGCTCCGCCGAACCCGGTCCTCTCGCTGACGTTGAGCGCGTCGCCGCCTCACGGGCAACACCTCCCGCTTTCAGGCCTCAAGCAGCCAGAAGGCCCGAATAGTGCTGCTGTTCTCGGTTCCACCACACGGTCTGTTTGCTGAGAGGATAAATAAAAAAGAAGAAAAAAATAACAAGGATTAGGAATTAGGATTAAATTCTGGCACTAGAATATTCAACTACTGAGGTAAATTGTAACCTGTTCAAAGTCACACTGACAATATAGTCATATGGTACGTGTATAGCCAAGAGTTTGTTTTTGTATGCCTAATAGATTTTACAGCCTTGTAGCCAAACCAATTCTGGCATAAGCAAATTTAGCCAAGCATCTGACACGTTATCTTAAAGGCCGGCAGTACTACAAGCATCCCTGTGACTGGTGAACTATTTATCTGCATTCAGAAAGCATTTTAAAGTCTGGGTGTGGAAGTGGGGAGGTGGTAAGGGTGTCAAGCTGAGGTTTTCGGGATGGAGTTGAAATCCTCAGTAGGGTCAGGCTCCAACATGACCCTCTTTTTGTCCTGTCGCTGTGACAACATGAGTCACGTTCATGGCTGTGACCACTGGGGTGATGGCAATGAGGTGAGCAGGGGGGCATGGAGCAGGCTGCATGTTGCTCCTTCACCCATAACCTGTGTCAATCACTCACGCCTGCGTAGCCTATGCAACGTGCATGCAGTCTGTAATGAGCTCATTGCTGTACCTCGATTCAGAATGCAGACCTCTACAGTTTCTTGTGTGCGAGTGAAAAAAATTCCCTTGTTTCATGGTTTGTGTGCATATATATATATATATATATATATATATATATATATATATATATATATATATATATATATATATATATGTTTCATATGCGTTTACAATAGTTTTAAGAAAGCAAAGGTCATAACTGTACCTTCATATATATATATATATATATATATATATATATATATATATATATATAGTGAGTGAATAATTATTGGGTTAGATGGGTAAATATGTGAAAGGAAAAGAACTACAACACCACTAAGGTAATAATATATATTGTCAACAACAGGTGATCTTTGCGATAACATTTCAAGGTTTGCCTAGTACATATGCCCCATCTTAGTTCAACTGACCAGAAGCTTTTTTTTTTTTTTTTTTCCCATTGCATAGTAAATTTCAATAATGTGGTCTTCCACAAGAAATGTGCCAACAGTGCTGTTGCAGATGGTCCATATAGCTGTTCTAGATACCTGTTCTTTTTTTTTTCTGGTATAGTGAGTTTTTTCTATGAGTGTAGAGTTTGTTGTGAACCTTTTGGTGTAAGATTCATACTTCTAGGGAGGAGTGTTATGTCTGTCAGCCTTGTGGGTGCTGTTTGTTCTGAACTTTCAGATATCCATTTCATTCTAGCTTCTGATGAGCTTCAGTCTGAAATGGAGGGACTACAGAGGATGATAGCCAGGATCTGAGTCCAGTTTTAGGGAAAATACGAAGCAGCATAGATCACCTCCATTACAAAGTCATAATTACAAAGTCTAAATCAACAAAGGAGACAGAAATTACTAGAGCACCTGAAACACATTTTAGCTTTTTATTTATATTTAGTACAAGGAATATCCATCTTAGATGGACCCTGTGGCCAAAATTATATGGAACTGATAACCTAAACATAGCCAATAGGTGATAACTGCTATTATTTTAGCAATATTTAGCAATTAATCTTCTGGATATTGAAATTCTAATAATATTAGTTCCTCTATGGTGATATCATAAGCCATTTATATCTTTAAAAATCTGCTCCTAAACTAAAATTTAAAGATGACCCAGTATCATCTTAAACAAAATACAAAACAAAACAAAAAAAGTTTTCTAGGCAATTATTATTGGTTATCTGTTAGGTGAAGACACTGTTCAAAATATAAAAATAAGTAAGTATGTGTGAGTTGATATATATATATATATATATATATATATATATATATATATATATATATATATATATATATATATATATATATATATATATGGCATCATGATTTTAAATGATTTATTTGGATTTGGTGGGGTCAATTCAGCCCTTTGTATTGTTAAAAGTATTTTTATTTTATTTTGACATTATCAAATAGAAAATAGAAAATTAGTCCTCAGTTTGCAGGATAGAACTAAATCAAACCTTTAAACACCAAATTAATGTAGACTACTGTATAATGTTTAGTTTTCACCCTTATATAAATATAGCGATTTCTTAAAATAACTAAAAATATTTGCAGGCTGCATGCAGGATTGTAGAATAGTTTTTTTTTTCTTCTTCTTGGTTATAAAGGTACAAATAGCTATAAAATAATAGCCTTTTTTTTAGAAAGAAAGAAGTTTACAAATAAAAGTTGATGTTTATGTTAACATGTAAATGCAGGAAATATTGTGCTTTCAGATTTACTTTAGAGCATCTAAATAACGGCAAGTGGAATTGTTTTGTGAGTGCCCAGTGAGCCAATAAGGTCTGCTTGCCTAATAGGGTTTCGCTGCTATTTATTTTTTTATGCACGTCACCTTCAACATGATTCCGTCTCCGTCTGGAGTTTGTCAGGAGCAACGCGGGTCAAGAACAAATAAACATTTAAGGTTGCCATCCTAGCGCGTCTCTGTGGATCTTTGTAAACCAGTGACTCTGCGCCACCTGCTGGAGCTTTAGAGACAAACCCGTGGTAGTGTGCGTATTTCATTTCTGAGTAAGAGACTTAATTTGGAAGAGATAGCAGAGAAACAGCAACGGAGGAATAGGTTTCTGTCCCGGTGGTAATAGCCTGCACTACATTGGAAATCACTACAAACCGAGGTGTTAGCTAAGGACTGTTTATAGGATTCTGAACATTTTTATTTTTCACACGCAGTCTATGTAGTACTTAGAGGAATAAAACCGTCACGTAATAACATCCCCTTGTGTCTTTAGTCAACGTTTGTGTTGCGGTTGAAATTAATATGGGCAAATATGCAAAACCTGTAGCCCTCAAGCCTGACCTCACATTGATAAAGGTTCTAATTAGGGTGCCTAGACTGTGTCGGCCTGGCATGTTCATTACTGCGCCTCAAACGAAGCCACTTTGAATTTATCTCTTCTTAAAGGTCTCTCTCTCAGTGCGGCAGCTCGTCGTTTAGGGTTGCTAAGGTGAAAAAAGAAAAGAAAAGCGAGTTAAGATTCCAACAAGACCTTGACACCCTAATAGACTACTTCTTTTTCGCCAGTGCAATCGAGATGGTCAGCGGAGTAAAAATCATTAGGTAAGCAAGATAATCAAAACCAAATCCGTTCCGAGGCTATCTCCACCTTCCGTCTATGTATTCTCAGCTCCGACAGGCCTCTAGCTACTCTCTCAAGTGTAGGCGTATTTTCTGTGACTCTCTCCTCTCCTTCTTACCTCTGCCTTTTCCTCGGAAGCTTGTCAAATCCCCCCCCCCCCATATTAATTTCCGCAGTTAAAAGAGACGCCGACATCACGGGTGTTTAATCTAGGTGAATAAAATGACCTCTTGGATGTACCTGGTCCGCTATCTGCAGCTATAGAAGTATGTTATCACCGTTATTAGAGCGCGTTAAGCAGCGGCTGAGAGCGGAGAGACACCGGGCGAAATTGGAAGCTTATTGTGATTGATGGGTTCCTATTAGGCGCGCTGTTATCGCGGTGGATGGAGGGGAACGGGGCACTGAGTTGTAACACAACAGATTACCTGAGCCTCTAGTCTCCCGAAGGATGTTTAAATAAAACACAGTCACACACTCGCTCTCTCTTCCTTTTCTCCCCCACACCTTCATTTTCGGGCTACTTCGACTATCACACGTCATGTGTAATTTGCTCGAGCCTCTCCACTCAATAACGCGGCATTTTGCTCTCATGCTTTCTTCCATTTTCCCGCCGTTGAAGGAGTGCGGCCACGAGATTCAGAGAAGAGGAGGGCGAGAGGGAGCAGTATTTTCATCTGCTCCGTTCTCCACTGACTTTTTTTTCTTTTCTTTTCTTCACTTTTCCCTTTTTTTTCAGTACGCAGTGCCAAAATGATTGATTGTGACCCGCAAACTGGGTGTCCAGTTTTACCCAACAAATGACTTTGGCCCCTACCAGTAGACCTTGGCCAGACAGAAATCAATATTTCACCATTAAAATCTATCAAAGAGGAGTTCAGGCTGCAGCTGTCCAAGCCGGCCTTTTGGCGCGCTGTGAACATTAAACCCGACACTTGTAGTACACGAGTAATCAATATATAGTGCTTCACAGATCATTTGTGGTCACCTTTTTGGTCATGATGGATACCTGGAGGAGTCGTGATTCATTTTGTCACCCCATTAAACTGGATTGTGTCAAGTTCTTCTTTCATTTCATTTCAAAGACCCATTCACATTCTTCACTGAGAGAGTGAAAGAGATAGATAGAGAGAGAAAGAGTGAGTGAGTGAGAGATAGATAGATAGAGAGAGAGAGAGAGATAGATAGAGAGAGAGAGAGAGAGAGAGAGAGAGAGAGAGAGAGAGAGAGAGAGAGAGAGAGAGACCAAACAAAGAACGGCAGCCTGTAGTTACCCATTTCAATAAGAGTATCTATAGAGATTTGGTGTCTAGTGGAGTGTGAAAATCCCTTTGAGGTAGGACAAACATGCTTTGAGACCAAGCCACATGCCTGACACTTAGAATCCATGATAATACATTTATCTTCTATTACAACGTGAATTCAGCCACCACATATTATTTTAAATAGCTATAAATAGTTTGAAGGCAATGCACAACTTTGATGTTCTTAAACCATTTATCATGTCAGTGAATGAAAGTACCACAGAGAATAACTGCATCATTGCAGAATGGCCAAAATAAAAGAAGAACAAGAAGATAATGAACAAATAATAATAACAATAATTTAAAAAAATGCAACTGCATTGTCTCTGAAAAAAATCTATCAAAAAATCAATATTTCATACATGTCCAACTGTGTTTTAGTATTAATTGGTTGATTTAAAAATCTAACACAATGTCTAAGAAGAACACAATGTTTAATCCCACTTGTAGAAATTTACTCCAATGAATGTATGTGTCTATATAACTAATAATAATAATAATAATGATTTGATTTTCAGTTCAAACTAAAATGTAAAGTGGTGTGATATTTGGATCCCAGCCTCATTTCCTCTTCAGCAAACGTCACTGTGATACTAAAACAAACCACAGGAAAATAAAGTGCTGGTATGTTTCACTTTTCAGAATTATACCACTGCAGAAATGCAACACAGGACTGATCTGGAGGCTGCAAGAGAGAGGTGTTTTTTTTTCACTGCTACTGAGGCTCAAGGACAGCCTGCTGCCTGCATGGCAGGTGCTGGACGTCAGCCCACACACACACACTCACTCATTTTTGCTTCCATACCTGATCTCCCTCAAATACACACCGACATATACTCACACACCCCTCACATAACCCCCCCGCCCCACAAACACACACACAAAGAGTGACAAGAATGACTCCTCATCACAGTCACCCCATATGCTGCAGCCTACCTGCTGCAGGGAGGATTATTACTACAAGCAACTGTCATTAAAAATGGATTTATTCACCCTCTACAGGGGGTAAGTCGCCCTCCTGATCATGTGTGTGCCCTCACCCTATGACACATGTACAATCACATGCCCTCTCACACACAAGCTCAAAAACTGTGCTACATTCTTTCGGGCAGCATCCATTAACCTACAAACATTTTCATGCTTGCAGTTGCCCATGACAAATAATAACTTTGAATGTAAAATATTGTAAATTTATAATTTTTTTCTTTTATGTTAAAGAAGGATACCATCCATCATCCATAATACAGTACGCAAAGACATTCTATAAGCCCTCAGCTAACATTTGTTTACGCCTTTGAGGCTGGAACAGATAAAAACAGTCATACATGGTCATGTCTCTGAGATCTGTGATATTTGAGTGTCTAGCTTTTCAGAACCTGTGTTTTCTTCTCCATCCTAAACTACTGAATTTCATTAGAGGGAACTCATTGGAAACTTTCTTTGAAAATTGGCTTTGTGCATGTAGGGAGATCTCTACTGTGAGATATCTCTTTGAGGAACCTCAAAAATCAAGAATTTGTATCAAAAATGTGTTTTTTAAGTGACATACATAATGTAAAGTGACATACAAAACAATGACATAATTGTTGCTCATGGTTTACTAAACTTGACTGGTTATGTGCATTCACATTAGCACTGGTAAAATAACAACATGGCTCAAAATATTATGATGCCAACCTAGTGTATGTGAATGACCTTACTAACTTGTGATTGGACATACTTTTGAACTGGATGACCTTTTCTCAAACTCCTCTAGATTCAGCAAACCTTTTTCCAGGGTATTTATATCAATGCTCCTGTCAACTTGGTACTATTGATTATCACATCTGTAAACCTCTAGTTGTTTTGTGTAGTTATTCACTGAATATAAGTATGGTGAAGAAACTTCTAATGAACTGTCTGCAGTTGGTAACCACCTGGATTGTTGTTACCACCTGCTGTAGACCAAAGGGAAATGAGCTGAAATCAAACAAGCAAGTACGCTGAAGCCTGGAGTTGCATTCTTTATTGGACGTTACTAGCAGGTGGGACATGGCAAAAGGCTTCCACAGAAGATGATGCTGAAAAGAAAGGTCATGCCAAAACACCAAATCTAACCAGCCTGTGTAGCCGCAATTCACAAGTATTTGTAAGTCCAGCGACTCAGACAAATCTGCAGTTGTACAGACCTCCTCTCACTGAAGAGCACCATCCATAAAGAATCTAATCAAAACTGAGAGCACAGAAGGACCAGTTATGTTCCTTATATGAGCCCTCATTTCCTTACAAACACCCATTCAGAAGCTTCGTGACAGCCCATGAATGCTCTATACACATTACTCTACCTTTTTAATCGGAGCTCCATAAATTAATTTGTGCTGCAAGACAACGCACTATAATCGCTTATTGCGAAAGCACGGCTGCCAGTTTGGGGGGGGGGGGGGGGGGTCTGGTGAAAATGAGGGAGGGCAGGGCTGGTTCTTCTGTCGCAGAAAGCAGGAGGAGGGAGGGGGAGAGAAGAGGCTGAAACGATAAGTAATTACGGCCAGGCACTCCATTCATCATCCACTGCTGAGCGCAGTATCCAGGGTCCTCACTGTTATCAGCAGTATATAGACCGAGTGTCAGCGCCCCTGAATAAATCTCCTTGCAAGCGCCTGCCTCAAACTGATCCACCATTACCAGACCTTGGGGCTGCTTGATCATCACGTCAACCCCTCCTGTTTGGAGAATGAGCTTTAAACCTCTCACGCTCCCATGCAAGCCGGTGCTGGAAGATCCCCTTGCACGAAACAGCTGCTCGTGAAAAGCAAGGTGATTAGAAAAGAGCCAGTACAAAGGCATCGAAGCCGATGTAGCCATGTTCCTTTGGTCAGTTCTTTACAAATGTTACATGACACTAGGAGACAGCACTGTTGCAGGTGATGAAACTGACGTGGCAACATCACGAGCAAAGACATGACAACATCACAAGCTTTGGAAGACCATTATTACATCAAGCTTTGAGAGAATATCCTTCTTGTCTTTCATATTAAGATTAGAGCACAGAAGCTGATCTCAGATCAGCATTCAAGGAGTTTCCCCATAGAGCAGCTTTGGTGTTCCACCTAAAGCTTGTGGTGGTATTATGTTCATTTCTTGTGATGGACGATACAGTTAGCAAATTCATTCTTTGCTATAAAGAATCTTAATGTCCTGTCAGCATATATCTTTACATGACGACAGAGAATGCTGGTTGGCTGATTTTTTTTTTTTTACCAAACCAACTGGAAAACCATGAATTCTTTTGTCAAGGAAGCCTTACAGCTGGGTTAGCCTTACAGCTCTTAAGTGAAACAAGATGGGAAGATGGATTTTGTGCTGGTACAAGCAGTAATGGTTAGGAAAGCCCACTTCATGGTACAACATATAATTTGCTGCGGTACTACACACAAGCACATCCAAGTTTTGGATGCTGAGACATGGACCCAGAACAATTAATTTCACAAAAAGACATCATACTTACTACTTAATCTACCTATTAATTTTCAAAGGCATCCATGCTCATTTGTAGCTACTGATTTTTAAAGCAAGCAAATGAATTATTTTTTATATCAAAACTGTGTGTGAAAGCCCTCATGCCAGCATTAGCAATGACTTTGTACTGTTACTGTGTGTGAAAGCTCAGCTATTTAGTCACTGTAGAAGGGTTCTGCTTGCCTGCACATCCGCTAGCTGCTAATTGAGTGAAGAAGAGAACAGGCTCGAACTAAGCAGGCAATCCTCGTTGCCCGACTCTACGTGGCTTTCTCCCGTTACCAGAACTGTCAGTGTTAATCAAGCCTCATCTCTTAACACCAGCGGCGGCTGGAGAAGAGGTGAAGATTAATATTCTGGCCGAAACAGATGATAAATCATTTGTACATAATTAGCGCTCAGCAAGGTTATAGCTGACATGAATTTTTATCTTAATTACAGGGGAAATTTGTTCCATTAATTTAATTTGTCGCGCACGGACGATTCCGCGCCTAACAAAGTTAATCTTATACCTGTCAGTGAGAAGCTCAGGTAGCCTTTGCAATGGGGAAAAGTCCATTGAAATTCAGATGTGTTGCCAAGACCACAGGTACACACCACGCCTTGATTGGTTTAGAATCTCAAACAGATGCCAATGAGCAGGTATCTGAAAATCTATTTGAGCAGCATTATATGATCTATTTGCATGGGCTAGAATAAGCACACAGTATTTTACACAGCACAGTTCAAACCTATTCACACTTTTGCATAAAGGAATTTACAACCTTGGTGTAGGCAGTTCAGAATGTTGGTGCTATAGAAGCCCTCTAAATGTAATACATCCTTTTATCACATGGTATTCCAATAATAAAAAATTATACATCTTTACATGATTATAAATATATGGAGGACAATAAACATTACAATAGGCTGTTATTTTCCTCAGTCAAACACATAGCTTCCAATGGTTAATTTTCTGCTCACATTTAGTATTTATTGTGAAATATTTTCAAAAGTAACCAATAATCACTCTTGTACTAATGTAAGCTTTAAGTGAAAGTATGGAATGCTTTAATAAACCTCTGTTGTAATGACTTTATTTAGTGGCCAATAGTACAGTAAACAGCCACGAAAGTCATTTTAAAGCACAATCCATGGATTGCAGAATTCACGCCTCATGAATTTTAACCAATGCTGCCCCCTACTGGACATATTCTGCAAAACGTAGTGCTATTTTCATAACCCCCCGCCCCCGACTTTTCTCTTGTAACCTTCGTCATAGCTAAAATACTTCGCATTGTTTTTTATGAAAGGTGCACTGATTAAGTTGTCACCTCGCATGCAGGTTATTGCTTTGGTTTTATATTTCTTTACCCACTGCCCTCAAACTTTTTGGGAACCTTATTGCACAACTCTTATGATTAAACTTAAGGCAAATATTTTTACTCAGCATTACAACGCCTATATTAATAACTGATTATAGTATATTTAATATACAAACACATACCACATATAAAAATGCATGAACTTGTTTTATTTATGTCTATTTCTGCTGCTTGTGTTTTTATAATTTTATATAATGTAATAAATACCTTTGTTGTTCTTGTTATGAATTTTATGTTTCTAGAGCAACCTATACACTATACAAAGAAATGTATTATTATGATTGTCATATGATTGTGGGATTATACTGAGATTTTTATTTTAATGATAAGGCGACTTTCCAGTTAAAGTATATAGTTATGGGTATGGTTCTCTTCTCAGTCATGTTAAACTCCTTTTAGGGTCAGACTTAGAATCAAACCCAGCAAGATTTCAAATCCTCTACATCAAGTGGTCAATTGTGTCTCATATTTTCTAAACAATGACCTTATTATAGAATTATGTGTCTTATTTTGTCTTTTTTGAGAATATACTGACAGCAAATGGTGGAAACCAGGGATATTTCCCTGGAGATTTCTTATATTTAGTCCTATACATTTAAAGCCAGTTTACCAGACCACTAATCCTACACTAAAAATAACTTTTAATGCTCCGTCACCAGCGACATTGCAATTTAGTACAAGCCTATGTCCAGGAAACCTGCCCTAGTCTATTATGAAGATTACCGTTGTGAAGTTTTTGAATATAACAACGTCATTCAAATAAATTAATAAATGTTTTCTGTAGTTTGGCATGCTCTGTTCACAATTCCAGTATAAACTTTTAGCGCCCTCTGCTGGTAATGGACTTATAACTTCTTTCCATTAAACTGTTATCTTTTTTATTGATGGATACAACACTGATTTTCCCTGGTATTCTGTTTAATTGTATGATATATATATATATATATATATATATATATATATATATATATATATATATATATATATATATATATATATATAAAGTTCAATTGAGAAAAAAAGTATATCTTGATAATATATAAACATAAAATAATGGGAAAAATAATACATGTAATTCTTATATGTCATAAATCTTGTGCAGGTTTATTTTCACATATAAGCAAAAATTAAAATGTCAACTATCTCGATATTTGCATATCACATTAACACTCATTCCATGTCAAGTATAAGCAGGTATGAATAAGATGAGAGAGTTGATCAGTGATCACTTTTGCTCTCGGGCTACTTTCCACTACTTTAGCAGCAGAGGTGTTCTAACAATACCCAACCTCGACAATGGCCGAAGGTATTCAGGCATTCTGTTGGTAAAGACAGGACTGCTCCTGAGTCAGCCATAGAGATGCTTTGGGATTTTCTGAATAGGTTTCTGAAAGAAAAATGAAATCTGAATATTGCTTAAGAAGGGGAATTTAGTATTTTTATTTTATATGTACTTTAGTACTTTTGTACCATATTACTTATATAAAGAGTAGAAACAGGAAGTGTGTGGAGGCTATGGATTGGGAAAAGACTGATAGTTGAACCAGTGTGACTGCTTTGTGATGACGTTAAAAAGAAAGATATTTCAGTCCATTTTATGTACTTATTCTGTCGGTTAGTAAGTTACAGTTAGCTATTATAGATATATAGAGAGTAGATATTGTAGGATCCAGAGGTCCAAGTCCATTACCAAGAACTGTTTTTCATAATTTCATCTATAACTAATACAAAATTTTAAAGTTGTTACTTATTCATCAATCTATTACAACTACGTTTTTTAGCTGCTTGAGAAATCTGAAATTAAAAGACTCTACATGATTATTAACATCCCACTCAGCTGTCTAGCTCAACCAATAGGAGCACCTCGCCATTTTTTCCTGTCTAAATCACACTAAAAAATGTTTGCTTTGAATAATGTTTCTGTTGCATGGAAAGGTTCTGTTCAGTTGTTCTCATTCTGGAGAATCACTGCTCTCTTCCATAGCTCATTTTCTGAATATCCTGTTTACTTCATTTTTAATGCTGTAATGCAACGTACATAATTCAAGGTTTAACATGCACCAGTGTTAATTGTTCTCATCTCTTAATGACTAACACCTTCTAATGACTCAGTTAGTAGAGTCCTTTGTGTTATCATTGCTAGGCTAGCACTTTGACTTTCAATGTTAAAAATTAATGTGAAGGGTGGTTAATGAAGCAGTCTGAGTCCAAATTGTTCTCCTGAGGTGTTGAAAAATGCCAGCACCAGGTTCTTCATTAACATTGTCAGCATTTGGCAGGCCACCCTATGCAGAGCAACTTACACAACAGCATGAGGGCTCCCTGGGAACTGAACCCATGACCTTGGTATCACTAGCACCTTGCAATACTTGCTCGACCAAGTGAGGTACAGAATCAGTCTTCAGTGCTTGCTTTTGGAATCAGACCTTATGACCATTGCCTACATACCTGTAAACAGGATACATTGTGTCTTTTCGCAAGGCAATTGCAAACACCTGTTTGTTCTTTTTATTTGGGATAAATTAGGACTCTTTTTCTCTTTATGTTTGACTAACATTCTTTTACTGTCAACCTGCATGAGGCAATACGAGTCCAAAATTGTATCTCTTTAGAAATGCTTTCAAATCTCTTTTCTGACCCTGGATCTAGAGGAGGTGAGGGAGAAAAGGCTGCTCTGAATCTCTGAGCATCAGTCATGCTGTGCTTTTGGCCTACTCTGAGTGCAATATGAGGTTAAGAAGAGAAGACACTGAGTGTCCAGTGCTGTGCTTGTTCTCCTTCTCTCTCCAGGAGAAGGACAGTGGAGCGCCACTTTTTTGGCCCAGGGACTTGTATAGCCAGGGGGTGCAGCTGGGCTCATGCAACCTGAGGATGGAGCTTGGTTTATAAAGCCTGGGGGTGGAGCTTGGCTTGTAAAGCCTGGGGATAGAGCTTAATTTGTTCAACCAAGGGGTGGAGCTCATTATGTAAGGCTTGGGGATGGAACTCAACATGAACAACTTGGGGGTGGAGCTTGAATCATATGCTGTGAGGGTGGCACTCCACTTGTTTAGATGGGGTGGAGCTTGGCTCATTCACCCTTGGTGTGAAGCTTGACTCGTATGCCCTGGGGGTGGAACTCGACTCGTAAGGCCTGGGGTGGAACTTGACTCGTAAGGCCTGGTGGTGGAACTCGTCTCATTCAACCTGGCGGTCGAGCTTGAATCGTATAGCCTGGGAGTGGAACTCGATTTGTCCGGCCTGGGGGTGGAGTTAGACACGTACGTCCTGGGGATGGAATTTGACTCATATGCCCCAGGGGTGGAGCTTAACTCCTAAGGCCTGGGGGTTGAGCTCAACTGTTTCAGCCTGGGGGTGGAGCTAGACTCATAAGTGCTGGAGCTTGGCCTTGGAGCAAAGGTCAACTTCTAAGGCCTGGGGGTGGAGCTTGACTCACGCATCTTGAGGGTGGAGCTAGTCTGTTTCAACCTGGGGTCTGGGGATCAGACCTGCAGCCCTCCTCTCTTTATTCTCAGCAAGAAGAGGCGCTGATCTTCTCCGACACATCGGGATCAGACTTGGCAACGAGGAAGCGGAGCCGCCCCCCACCCAGTCTGATCAAATCCACAGCACTGACGAGAAGGAAAAAAGAGAAAAAGAGATTGAGTGTCAATTCAGCACATCTCTGGGCTACACATGTTTAAATTGCCTTACATGTTTAAATGGATATCATATTGATTACTTCCTTTGTCAAGAGCACAAGCAACAATGACATCATGAATGCGGCAAAAGCTGAATACCATCACTCCTGGTGATTTTTAATTATAGCTATAAAAACTTGTGTGTCTGTGTGTGTGTGAGAAAGAGAGAGAAGGAGAGACAGTGTTCTTTTAGAATATGTCTGGGCAACAGGATTAGCCTTAATAGACATTGTATTGATTACTTTATATGTCAAGGACAATAGCTACAATGGCACCTTGTATGTACCAAACCATGCTGGCTTTTAATCAAACCTATCAAGCAATCATACCTATCATACCTATCAAGAGAGAGAGAGAGAGAGAGAGAGAGAGAGAGAGAGAGAGAGAGAGAGAGAGAGAGAGAAAGAAAGAGAAAGACAGATGGAGAATAAGACATGCATGAGTGGAGCTGACCTCTGGTAATCAGCTCCGATGAGACTCGTTCCGTTCACGGCAAGGATTCGGTCTCCGATGTGCAGACGGCCATCCGAAGCAGCCGGGCCATCGGGAATCAGCGTGCGGATGTAAATTCCAGGCGAGTTCAGAGGGGTGTGCTGCACGTAAAGAGTTTGGATCATGGCAGTGTGAGGCTTTAAAGGCGAATCAGTGATTTAGAATCTGGTTTGGTGGATGTTCGGGATGCGCAAATTACAGTTAGAGCATCAGGTAGCATTAGCAAACCATAACTGTGTGTTTTTTT
This sequence comes from Electrophorus electricus, assembly GCF_041902795.1. NCBI lineage: Eukaryota > Metazoa > Chordata > Actinopteri > Gymnotiformes > Gymnotidae > Electrophorus > Electrophorus electricus. Next base: position 15,685,164 of record NC_137514.1, on the reverse strand, counting down.
ATAACAATGCTCATTTTTTTGTTGTACTGCAAATTAGAGATCCGGAGTGTGTTCCATGTGAAGAGCCTAATATCATTAAGGATACAGAGATTAGGGACTTAAGCATGTAGAGTGGCAGCTGTCGATTGCCAGGGTGTCATTTTATTTATTTATTTATTTGTTAATGGGTGAGGCAGCCAACTCACAAGTCCGTCAATAAGTCCCATGCCCAGGCCATAAGGTCCTTTGTCCAGGTCCACTAGAAAGACGGAACATACAGAATCAGAGTTGGGGCCCAGGGTTTGGGACAAAGGCCCATGAAAAGAGAATCCACAGCCGCTCAGAGGACCTGGAGAAGGAGACACATAGCCACACCCACAACCACACACATATGGGACTCAGGGTTGGCAGATCATGCATGCATAATTACATATTCATACAAAACACAATTCCAACGAAAAAAACAAATGCCATAATACAAGCTCCAGATACCTTTACACAAATATACAGATATCCATGAACCCTGACCTCAGACAGATAAACTTATGGTATTTGAAACAGTAAGAGGAGGAACACAGACATGGACACACACACCCCCATCTGACTAACCTTCAAGGCCATTAGCAATGAAGCCATTGATCCTCTTATGTTCGGGCGTGGAGCGCACGCACCCATTCGCTGGACCAGGCGCTCGTGGGTGCAACAGCTCGGGGTAGAGGGGTGTGTTGGGGGGCGTCAACAGGCTGGATGAGTCCGGCGCATGGGGCTGGCTGGCATGCCGTGGACCCACACCGGGTGGCGGGCGTTCTCGTGGGCGCTCCTCTGCTCCAGCCCCATCCCCACGGCCGCCCACCGGGACTCGCACCTCACCCTCCCCCTCCCCGCGCTGATGGGTGCCGGGCCGTGGGATGCACTGTGCCTGGGCTGGCTCCCGCTGGAAAAGCGTCTGGCCGTGACTGCACTGACACTAGTAGATCACACACTTGCCACTGATATACAGGGACTTAGATGCCTGTTAAAGCTGGGAAACCCTAAAACTGTGGTACTGGGGTACTCTCACTGAGCTATTGGTGATACATTCAGTGACTGCAGGGGTCAAACTATTTTCTTTAGTACACTTCACCAATAGGGACCGAAGCACAAAATTAATATTGTTCTGCTTTGGGAAATAGCACTAAATGTAATTTTCAAAGATTACTACATGACTGATTTCAAACTTTCAGTGGTGTGCAGGGGTTAATCTGTTTAATTCCAAAATATTTAATTTGTTAAAAAACACTGAAAAACTGATACTGTTAAACATAACCCAGTAGATTTATTGATTTCACAGGCATACCAAGCAATAGGCAAGTTTGATTTCAATCTTATCATTTGAATTTGTATTATTCATTATTTTTAGATTTCCCTACGTTGAACTGCACATCTGATAATTTTGTATACTAAAGCTGGCACAAATTCTAACTCCTAAAGTTTCACATGCTCTCTCAAACATCCAAATTGATTAGCACGAAGGGTTAGGGAACCAAACTGAGTTGGTGAGCCCCCCTGCTGGACAGCCTAACATACTACCAGATATTGTGGAGGGTTTTGACATCATAGCTATAACCATACTCTTTAGGTCTGACCACACATTAGTTACAGCACCAACCACCTTTACAAAAAACAAACAAACAAATAAATGGAAATAATGAAATAATCTTTCAACAATATTGTAATCTTCTAACAACTGCCATTGCAGAAACCCAGAGGGTTTGTCTGCAAGGGAATAAGATACATATGCTTCAGATAATGTGGCCTGCCATGAGGCGCTTGATTACATAGATAATCCTTTAAAACAGATTAAGGACAACTCTGGGGTCTGCTGGCTTGGTTAAGACTGAGCCTCTGACTTTGTCTTGTTCGTTGTCTTCAGACCTTTATGAGACCGAAGCAAGCATAGCAGGAGAGCAGGTGCAAAAACTCCACCTGCTTCTGACCTCGACCAAGCAAGTGCACGTGACCTTGGCCCAGCATGCGCATGTGACCTCGGCCCAGCAAGCACACGTGACCTTGGACCAGCGTACACATGCGACCTCAGCCCAGCATGTGAACGTGGCCTCGGCCCAGCATGTGCACGTGACCTCATCTCAGCATGTACACGTGACCTCAGGCCAGTATGCACACGTGATCTCAGTTCAGCATGTACACATGAAAGGGAGGGTTCCAGCCTCAGTTTGACTAAATGTTAAAGGAGTGTTCTGTGCATAAAAAAAATATACGTTAAATACAACCGATGCTTGTTTTGCGGTCTGGGGAGAAATAAGCAATAAGCAGTGAAAACAACTCCCTTGGTGGGATGCTTTATCACTCTTCCCCATCACCACAGTGCTACTGGAATGCAATGCTGCTCTGGGGGCCAGCTGGGGGAGGCATCAATAACCTGTTATCTACTCTGTTTTTTTACATGGATGTTATATAGATATTTGAGCTAGATATTGTTAGCTAGATATTTGCCAATAATTGAAAGCAACCAGTTTACTTTAAGGTAAAACATTTTCTACAGTGAATTAAGTAGCTGGCACAGTGTGCTACAGAACTCAGAAGGTTCATGCTCTAGAAAGAGTGTGAAGGATCCTGTTCTGGAAAATTGCAGTTGTGATGTTACTGCCTCCAAACAAAGCCTGTTAATCTAGATAAATTGACTTATTTTGTGTTTAGTACAATGTTATTTTTTGGGTTTAGAGAAAAATAATCCTTTAAACACTGTTAAACAGTAATGCAGAAGATGAACTTTCCTTTTTCAAAATACAAATTCCATGTAAGCAATACAGCTACAATACTACCATAATAGGCAAAATAACTGCTAAAAATAGATAATATAAATGGGAACCTCTGGTAAAAGGGACCATCTATAGGATTTAAAGGATTTAAAGCCCCAAACTAGCATGGAGTATTTCATTGGCATTCATAAAAACATTTCCAACAATCCTTCATGAAGACTGTTGGGAATGAAAATAAAAGAACATTATAGAATTCCCACAAAAAGGTCATTCAAACCAGAGATACATTTCTGAGACGCACCTGGACTTCCTGTCTGTCTGTGTTGCCATTAGCCGGGTGTGTCTTGGTGCGGAGGCCCCACAGGAAGTGCCTGATGTAGAGCAGTTGTCGGTAGATGCTGTCCTCTACACACTCACTCTCCAGGTCTACTTTAAAGCCCGCACTGGGAAGCATGATGGGTGGGTGGTTCTCAAAGGTCTCCAGAAGATCGACTGGAGAGCACACACATGGGTGAACGTTCCCTCACACACATTTACAGGAGCCCACATATTCACATGTTCTACATCCACCTACACATCGCTAATTGCTAATGGATTCTCTAATAATTCTCCAATGGATTCTCTGAAAAAGATTATTCAAAGGAAGTGTGCATTATAGTTTGTTGAGGGAGGTATGTCTGGATAATTTTCTGATGTTTGCTAACACACACACACACACACACACACACACACACACACACACACACACACACACACACACACACACACACACATCTACCCGTACCTGTTCTATAGATGAAGGCTTCATCTTCAGTGCTGGGTTGCCAGATAGGGAGAGGTCCCACCTCAACAGTCAGCTGGTACTGTGTGAGAATTCTATGCAGTTGGACTGGTTTCAGAGATGGGTGTTCTGCACACAATGTCATCCAACTCATCTACACACACACACCCCCACACCCCCAACACCCCCCCCCCACACACACACAAACAAACACAAAAGTAGTATGTATGTTACAGGTTAGTTGGTAGCCAGGTATTCCTCTTTTAGTTTGTCTTACGGAAACTATGTACATACCTTTTTTATTTCTGATTAAGACTCATGCATTTGATCGCCACTGCTAAAGTTTTCATTGAAGATAGCTTTGAAAAAGCCTCAGAATACTGAGAAGGGTCAGGATACTATAGGCCCACCACATGGTAAAAAGCATACATTTCATTGGTCAGATTTCCTGTCATTTTGCTAAAATCCTTTACAGAGCCCTTCAAAATATCACCAGTAGGTATGTACGTAGCAGCCATATTAATGAACTGTTTTGATTACCTCCATTCTAGATAGAAATGCCTTCTATATTAACCAATAGAGCCAATATGTTCATGGTTTTATTTAGCTTTATTTATTAAATAGGTTCATATTATTTTTTCCTTCCACTTTTTTATCATCCCTTACACATATACACTTACAAATAAACAAATGTATTAAAGTGAAAAAATGAGGAAAGCGAAAATGAGAACATACTGATGATAACTTGATCACAGCTGCCAGGTGTTTTCTGATCTCTACTAAACACACACGCGCACACATACACACACACACACACACACACACACACACACACACACACACACACACAATTCTCTCTCTCTAGCTATCCTCTAGGGCTCACCTGGGAAAGCTGTGAGGCAGGCGTGGTGAGGATGGTGATGGCGCTGCACAGTTTAGCAAAGAACGTCTGGGCGAGCTGACCACGCCCTGCTCCTTTGGCCCAGTCCAAGAGCATCCGCACACATGCCTGGATCTGCAGCACGCGAGAGCGCTGGAACCAGCCTCTCGCAGGGCCTACACATGCACACACGCACACACAAACACACACGCACACACACACAAATACCCACCCACACACATGCACACAGATGCACACATAAGCACACGCACATACCATATTGTGCTGAATAAAAGTTCTGATATATTTAGTATGGTTCACTGTACTACAGCAAATAAATTATGGGCATGAATGTGTGTGTGTGTGTGCGTGCATGCGTGTGTGTGCGTGTATGTGTATCTGTATGTGTGTGTGTGCGCATGCGTGTGTGTGTGTGTGTGTGTGTGTGTGTGTGTGTGTTTGTGTATGCATGGACACATGTACATAAGCACCTAACCCTAACCCTCTGATCCTGTCTATTAAAACACAAAAAGAGGATTATGGGCATCTGGAGAAGGAGTTGCTGGCCGACTTTACCCTCTGTATTATGTGCATGCACACAGAAACTTGCAACAGGCTGTCCTTCAAAAAGTAAGCAGGTGGGTGAGGTACATAGTAATAAAAGATGATTTACTTAAGCTTGCTCAACAAGCACCCAAATAACAAGATATCCGAAAAGCAAAAAATCTAATTTAGTAAATTCACATTTTGTATACCATGTGCAATTTTCTTATCAGATGTAATAATTATTTAAGTAATACTTTTACATTTACATTTTTTGCATATAGCATAGGCTCTTATCCAGAGCAACAAAAATGATTTGTCTACTACTCAAAGAATGTATCCTAGCCAGTACTGTAGTTTACAGTTCAAGATACCATTGAACTAGAATATTGCTGAAATACAAGAATCAATAAGCTCTATATTAGACAATGATAACTGCAATAACAAACAATACCAAACAATAAGTGCTAGAGTTTCAGTCACTCAACAATAGTATGAAATTTCATAGGTGCAGGTTATTTAAATATTCCAAAAACAGAAAATTCTATGACACTATTTCCAAAAGATTCTGACACTATTTCTTTGATATTATTCTATTTCTTCAGTATATATATATATATATATATATATATATATATATATATATATATATATATATATATATATATATATATATATATATATATAATGTTTTTTTTTTTTCAAAATTTAAGTAATTAAACTGCATTAACTGAACCCACTACACAATTTAGGATGTATAATATAATTTTGTGTGCTGCAATACATGTGGAAAAATTGTATTTTTATATTAACATGATATGACTATTAACATACTGGTAAAATATCAACATAAAAAGGTAATCACATTGTCAAGTCAAGTCAAATTTATTGATATAGCGTTTTTTACAACAGATGTTGTCACAGAGCAGCTTTACAAATGTCTGAGTCCAAGCCCCCCAGTGAACAAGCCAAGGGTGACAGTGGCAATGAAAAACTTCCTAGAGCATGAGGAAGAAACCTGGAGAGGAACCAAGACTTAAAGGGCGGCCCATCCTCCTCTGGCTGACAACAGTCACCACAATAGTAACTATATGACAATAAGGAGCAGATTTAATAGTGAAAGAGAAAAATAAATAAATAATAATAAAATGAAAAAAAAAAAGTAATTCATGTCTAGTCCGGTTTTCTAGAAGTCCTAGGCTGGTCCCAATGGTGTGCACATGTCCGAATCCTAGTGACTATGACTACATTGTAACATGTAGTTAGAGCACCCTTTATATTCTGTGTTCATTCCCCATTGATTCACCCTAACCCTAACCCAATCCTAACCCTTCCTTGGCCAGTACAGGCTAGTACACAAAAGGCTTTCAGGATCCCCCAAATTAAATATACGGGAATTCAGTCGAGCAGAATGCTTTCAAATAAATGACAACAGAAGAATCCTCAGACTTTTCACCACTGAAACCACCACTATGGAACCTGTTAAAACAGTCCATCTTATTGCTTTGAGACCTTACTTGAATTTTTACCCAATGCCAACACAAGTCACAAACAGTTTCCCCAAGTTGGGACCCGTGAAGTACAGGCTGTGATGCACAGTGATCATTTGTCTCTAACCTCATTTGATAATGACCTTTGGCTGGTTTTTACTGACCTTAACAAGGACTTTGCTGCAGTAAAAATAAACAAACAAAAAACTTTTGTAGCAATCTGTACTTTATGTAGGAATCTACATATGTATTTGCCCTGAAGGATGCAGCAAGTGAGCAATGAGTTGTGGCTTCCCCACAACAATATGGGTGGCGCCAGCCCCAACAGTGTATCTTCAGGAAGAATAATTCTCTTCACACTATTGGAACAAGCATCTTTGTAGGTCAAAAAGATCTTTTGTGGGGATTTCCTCACTGGATTTCGGGAGCCATGGTAAGTATGCGGAGGCATCTCTCCAGTACCAGTGCTATTTTAAGGAGTGAATGACAGCCCAAGAGCATGGTTGATCCCCATGCCTTTCTGACTCCTCTTCCCAAAATTCCCCCTGTCTCTTGCAGTTTGCCTTGATGTTCCACCTACCATACAGCTCCTCTCCCTTACCATGCATTGGAGGTACCTACTGTCTGGGTGTTTAATGATGACATACGACATGGCCTGGGGTGGTGTGTGTGTGTGTGTGTGTGTGTGTGTGTGTGTGTGTGAGAGAGAGAGAGAGAGAGAGAGTCTCTACTAGGTGAAATACAGTGAAATGCTCATGTTTTACCTGTTCAGAGAGTGGATGCACTGACATATAAACAATCTACTATTAAGAGAAGAAGAATTCCTTTGGTACTGACATATCATCCTATCTGTGATTGTTATTTTACAAATAAAACAGTGGCTAATATTATACTTAAACATTTCAGAATCATACTGAATGATGCAGTGACCGTATTTCTTTTATATATGTGGCAAAAACTTTGGCACAATAGGGATATACTATAATTTTATTGTTAAAATAAAACACATCCTAATTTGACACCACATATTTAAATATTGTATATCTGATTCTTATCTTACAGGCTTTTGGCACATGCAGACGATCAGCATGGCGCTTGCACCTTTGTCGATGAGAAGGTTGAAGAGGGAGACGTTGATGAAGAAGAACAGGTAGGCAAACATCTGGCTCTGGACCTCGGCGTGGACGTGGCACTGATGCAGCAGGTCGGCGGTGGTCTGCAGGACGCTCACC
>NC_137514.1:15360000-15672500 GCF_041902795.1 Electrophorus electricus | reverse complement strand
AGGTTCAGGCTGGTCTCGCTCAGGCTACGGCAGAAGGGTGGGCGGGGCCGCGGGGTCGCTGCCCCCTTAGCCCGGTTCCGCTGAACCTTCCGCGCCTGAGCATTTATATCTAATACATACAGACAACAGACAGTTAAGCCACTGAACTTCCAGATATGAATAAGGGCCTATTTTCCAGACATGTTTTAAACCTGAGCATGGACTAAACTACGGAGTCAATGGTCAACCATTATTACAAAGTCTTTTAAGTCTAGGCTTAGGCTTAATATCGGTCTGGAAAAAGGTTTTAATGGTGTATTAACCGAGGCCCTTCCTACAAAGCAGTGCAGAATTCAACCTGACCAGCACATTCACTCACCACTAAGTTATGGCATGGAACAGTTACTGATTCAAGATCTGGATGATGCAGACAAAATGCAGGAATGCATCTAATAAACAGGGCCATTCTCAACAACTGCATATTCAAACACAAACAGCAACAGCCTTGAGTTAAGACAAGACTGTAGTTTACAGATGATGGCGACACAACAAAAAGGCAACTAAACAATAATAATAAAACAAATAAAAAAAAGAACTCTGTACCATGAGGGAATGAATCCAAGGCAACCTGGAATTATTTCAACTGAAACCTCTAAAAGATAAATGACAAACATTACAGTAATTACAGCCATGATTAAAAAAAATTAATCTCACAATGATGACCTTCATCATGCTCTCTAAACAGCAGATGGCCAGGGCTTTGACTTATGAAGGACCTCTAACATGATGAAAGGCTGTTGGCAGACTGCAGTGGCATGCAACTTGCGAGTTGCTGCATTTTTGGTTAAAACCCCATAAACGTTTACAAGGCAGGAGTGCTCACTTATTAAGGCACTGGTCCATCGCATTTCAGCCTATCATGACGTGGTCTTTTGAGCAAGATAATGCATGGAAGCCGTGAACCTCGAACAATCAAGAGTGCTTCCTTGAGTTTTCTCCCAGGGTTTTGGGTCAAATGGACTGGCATGACAGGGATACAGCATCGCAAAACCATTGCAAAGGGAGGCTGTCAGGGCTTTGCATAAATGCTCAAGCATGCAAAAGTACAATGTCTCTACCAATCCTATGCAATATAATGTGGGCTGTGTACAAGGTGAACAATGACATCGGAGATGCTGTGGAATGTGTAGTGGTAAACAACATAGCATATATTCCAAGATAATATAATATGGCTCTCAGAAAACAATGAAACAAACAAACAAAAGCAGAAAAAACATATAGAAAATATGGGTTCATTGCCTTGCTCCCATAGCATTTCTACAACAGCATCACTGAGTGGTCCCAGGAAAACTCATTCCTGGACTAACTACGAAAATTTCATAATGCTGAATGTTCAGATTTCAGAACTCAGAAATCAACTAAGAATGTTGAATGGTTCACTAGAAATGAAAAAACATAAAAACAAATAGAAAAACATAAAAAATAAAATGCAACAAAGTGCCGGGAACAAAAACATTGTACTCAGTAAAAGGTTTTCTTGTGACAACATATGGTGGAGGATTTCGTGATATATGAAGAGCAGTATAGAGCTGTGTAACGTGGTTGCAGACGGTTATGGCGCTGTAAGAGGCTTAATACAGAATATGATAGCAGCATTTCTCAGCCTTTATTTACCTGGGTTGGGAGACCTGGACGCTAGAACAGGACAAATGTTGGCATATATATTATATATCTCTGTACTGGAGTATATTACATACATTGATATTTACTTTAATTTTATATACAACAAAAAAATAAATCATATAAGAGGATTACTGTTAAATACCTCAATAGGGATGCAGATATATTGGGTAACATGAATCAAATGTTTACATGCAGCAATGGTATATTGGGTGGTTGGGGGCAAAAATATAAATGGAAACTGAGTATACTAGGGCTGCACTATTACTCACAGTTATATTAATCACTGTTGCAATTAATGTGCCATAAAAGGCCCAATTATGGACTAGTGCTCCTGCTATGGCAGTGCTCTTTATTATACACAGGAGCACTGAGCTGAGGAACACCATGGTGTGCACTGTCAGACTGAGAGAGAGAGTGTTCTGGCTATTCTCTCCCCCGGCTGCTCCAGGAGACAGTCAGGCTGTTCCTGAATCCTCAGTGCCATTGTGACTGGAGTTGTCACTATGGTCATGTGCCTTAATGTGTGATCTCCATTGTAGTTCATTAGCACAATGACAGTGTCAGCAATAAATCAATGAATAAATAAATATACAAACACCCTCATCACATTGCATTTTTGACAGTGAATGTGCAGCCCCAGAGTATACAAGGTAAAGACGGATTATGTAGTGGGATTTCAGGAAGAGAGGTGCTGGGTGGGGCTGGTGGTTGACACCATACCTGAATACAGTCCCCACCTTTAACAGTAGGAGTGCTGGGCAGTACCATTCGCCAGCACCGGGGGGAGCTCCGGTGGCTTCTACCATGCCCCCCTCTACTCAGGGTAGTTAACACAGGGGAGTGTGTGTGAGACCCTGGGAGCAGGGGCACATCACCACACAACAGAGGAAAACGCATTGATAAGACAGTAAAAAAAAACACAGAGAGACTTCATATACACACGCATACAATCTGATATTATGGACCGCAAACACTATCTAGTAGTGCTACTGCTTTTTTTCAGTGTTAATACGAATAACAGGATTAAATAACACTAGTACAATGAGTGAGTAATTATCAAGTACTGCAAAACAGTTTGGTTTTTGTTAATTTCATAATTTTATTGCTTCCTTCCTTTCTTTTTTAGATGATTTGTTTCTAAGCTGCCACCCACACAGCACTGCTGAGGTCAAATTGCTCGGACGAGAAAACACACTGCTTGACTCTCTCCCTGAGCAGGACTACATCCCTTTCACTTAGAGCAGAGGGAGCATCCTACCCTCCAGCCCGATGAGAGAACAGTCAGTGCTGGGAATTCAGTGGTAAAGAGCCACCAAATCTTCTGATTTGAAAAAGGTGATGTGGGCGATTGTGAAACAAATTAAAGTACAATAGTGAAACATTAAATAAATACATAATTAAAGCCAAACATTTTACAGCCAATCAATCCAAAAAAAAAAAAAAAAGAAAACCCCCCCACACACATTACATTTTTTTTTTTAATCAGTCTACTAAACTCAGGATCCAGAATATAATGCAATGTGTATATTTTTCTTTATAAGCAGACAATAAAAAAACAGACTATTTAATTGTTTAGCTTTCAAACAGTGAACAGATTTTAAGTTTTGTTTTTTTGTTTTTTAATGAATGAACACTCACTATTGGTTAGCAGTGTTATTACTTCATATTGTCTTACTGAAAATTCAAGTCATGCATAATTGATTACATTCTTGAGTGGGTGGTATCAGTGTGTGCTTAATATATCAACACAAGTCATATCAACCACCACCTGGCATCTGTCATGCAGTAAGTATTTGTGTGTGTGTGTGTGTGTGTGTGTGTGTGTGTGTGTGTGTGTTTGTGTGTGTGTGCATATGTACAAATGTGTATCTGAATGTAGGTGTGTGTATGGTGGGTGGGTGTGTGAGTGCATGTGGGACTGAGTAACAAATGTAATTTTCACATCTATACTCACTTGTTCAAATTGGTATAAGCAAACGAATTTTCAGCTTTATGTCAGAAATGATGACAAATCACTCACTGATAGAGTGGCAGTTCTCCACCATGTGAACATGGGGGATTAGGCTGAGGCCAAAGAGGCTGTGTTAGAGAGGCCTGTTCATTTATACCTTCCTACCTTATTGTTCTCCAATTAAGCCATATTAATCAATATATTGTGAGCACTATGTCAATGTTCTATATCATTCAACATTTTATTTTATTTGTTTATTTATACATGCCTACATGTCTGTTAGAATCAAGGCCTACTGAATATTGAAATGAAATTCTGACAACAAACAGATGTGATATATTTGCATCAAGCTCAAAGCATTCATTAAATCTATTTTATGTTTTCTCTTTTCATTCATAAATAGGTTGTGGAGAATGTGTCATGTTTTTAAATCAACTAAACAAAACAAACAGGCAACCAAAGACATTGTGGGCTAAAAAAAATGTACAAATGGACATCTAATCAAGGGGCATTCCACTGTGTGCAATACATCAAAACAAACTTGCCAGATAGTATGTGTGTATCTACAGCTTGTCCTATATCAAAGCAGCTCCTCATAGCAAATTCATATTTTTTATGACCTTTAGGTGGTGCTATTGTTCTTAGGTCCAAAGATGTCCAAAAACAGCTGCCACCATATGAAGCTATCCACTGATAGATAGATAGATAGATAGATAGATAGATAGATAGATAGATAGATAGATAGATAGATAGATAGATAGATAGATAGATAGATAGATAGATAGATAGATAGATAGATAGATAGGCCTCAGTTGCAAAATATTCCCATTCCTAAAGTAAAATGACATCGTACATCTGAACATTTTTCAAAATTAACCTTTTTTTGTAACTTTCTTGTACATTTGTGTAAAAAAAAATGAAAAAAAAAAGTCAAGAAGTTTGGGAAGAGTCAGCTGTGCTATGTTAGGGGAATGTATTTATTTATTTATTTATTTATTTAGCACAGCTAAGTGACAGATAAGCAAAAAATATATATTAAACCAAGAAGTCCAGCTTGTGTACTTAAATGACAGATATTTTTTTTTTCCAGTAGCTCGTTAGCAGGGTTAAGTCACACAAACCCAGACTAGCTTTCCCCCTTCTGCTTACACTGTGTACTTCTAGAGTGTCAGTTCACAACAGAGCTCCAGACAATCCACACACACACACACACACACACACACACACACACACACACACACACACACACACACACACACACACACACACACACACACACACCAAGCCTTTGCATGTAAAAGAGGAAATGCAGATCAACCTGAGGATAAGTTATCCAGACCAACGTTACTCCTGGTATTGATTTACCCTCCACTTTGTATTTGGCTCAACTGCCATCTTGTTAAATTTGTAATTTAGCACAACAGCAAACAAAGAGAGGGAAACAAGGTGAAATAGATGATTTCTTGCTTATTGATAGTCTGCAGTGTAATAACTTGGATCTTGAGAGTTACAGAATAATTCATTTTCTACCATATTTCAGTGTCAACATAAGGAATGATTCTGTAGCTGTTCCAAATATTGTAATAACAGTGCAAGAAGAAAGAGTCAAAGTTGATTCTCCATAGCACCAGGAGGCCAAAGCAGAATGAACATTGTTACTCATTAAGCAATTAGTTATTCATTAAATTGTGTATATGATGCATTTTGAAAACAACACACCTTGTATTTTTGTAATGTAACATTTATATTATTTAGCCACAAACATTGATAAAGCCTTAAATGTTCTAAGAGTCTGAGCAAAGAATAATAAGATTGCAAGGGAGCTGAGAATGTGTTGCCAATTGCTGCTCAACTGTAAACAAAGCCGTTGGCATTCTCAGTCCCTTTAGCAAATGCTGATGTGGACAGTACAGGGCAAGAGGATAGAAGGATGGAGCGGGACACAGAGCGGCTAACGGCAAGGATATAGCTTCTCCGCCTTCAGTCTTAGACTCTATCATATCTGAATAAAAAAGCTGCTACATTGTTACAATAAAGTATTGCACTTTTTTATATACCCTTGCGTTAATTAAATTTTGCGTTCTCTAAATTCATATAGAGACTACGACTTGTGCTCATAACTGTACCATACATTATATAATATGTAATGAAATTTGTGTGAGTATTGTCACGGAACGCTCGCCTCGCCTGAGTCACATAGTTTGGCCCGCCACGTGCAGTGGGACGGCTGTTTTGTTTGTAACCACACCTGCACACACCTGCACCTTGTTCGTCTAAATGTATATAAACCCGTGTCAAAGTGTGTAGGGTGTTGGTTATTGTAGGCGTAATGTAGAATGTTTCGTGTTAATGTAAAACATTGTATCTGTCTAAAGTTAACCGTTTCATTTTCCTTGTGTGTGAATCTTGTGAGTGCTGTTAGTGTTCTATGTTAATAAATGTACATCCCAGTCAGTGGAGTCTGTGCGTCCTGCCCCTCGCCCTGCGGCACTCAGGCCACCGCACGTTACAAGTATAAGGTGTTTACATTATTTAATATTGTTTATTAAATGATTCTTATATAACTGGTCTGCTTAAACAGCAGCATTTTGTTTGACGAGCAAACCTCAATGCTAAGATTTAATTCTGCATTAATATTAACACACTTCATAACCGAAGCTTAGAAACTTATACTGCTCTGGCCACAGTGTTGAAGGAAATATTTTACACAGTAAAATTACTGACTGCTAAGAACAGTTTCTACATCCTAGAGAGTGGTTTGTGTAGTCAATAAACTACATTTTCATTGTGACCTCTTGGAGATCCAGGCCATGACCGTGTCAGGGTTGGAATTAAAATTGGAACTGAAAAGAGAAATGTTCTACCCAAAGAAACAATAGGAAAATTAGGCAAGTGACACTAATTTGCTTTTGTCTTAGAAAGTAAGTTATATCTTTATAACAGTCCTGCAGCAATAATTCTCATTTGTGTTTGTTGCATTTAAGTGTACATATGTGTTACCTGCAGTCACTGTGTCTTTCTCTTTGGCTGCCAGTTCTTCCACCTCTGCTCTCCGCCTCAACTCAAATCGCCGTGCAAAACCTTCCTTCGGCTTCCACAGATCTTGCAGTAGGAGGGGCTTCTCATTGTTACCTAATGCTCGCAAGCATTCAGTCTGCCATCGCCGATCCAACCCCTCAAATCGCCCGATTACATCGCACAGGACATAACTGCTGGCAGAAGCCTTGTTTAGCGAATAGCGCTCCAGTGCCTCCTTAATAAGCTCCTGTGCACTGGAATAAGGTGTAGCCAAAACACTCTTGTAGTTAGCACCTGCACAAATTTCATCTCCGAAGATCTTCAACACTCCTGGTGCAGAAGTCTGAGTAGAGAGCTCAGCGGGATCATCCTGCATCTGGTCCGGGAGGTCTGTGATGGAGCGGCGGTCACGGTAGCTCAGCGTCCGGTACAGGACCTGGGTGAAGGTGCGACTCTGTCGCTTCAGACGGCTCTTGGAGGGCAGGGACATGCTGGCAGCAGAGGAACCGTAGAACATGGTGCCAGGATGCTCTGGTCAACAGAACTAGAACTGAGAGGATCATGCAAGTCAACAAGAGCACAGAAAAGTTTGGGAGCGTGATTACCAATCCCAGTCTTAGGAATTCAATGCTCTTACTTTTATGCTTTTACTTTTATATCTGTGGTTTTGATCAATCTTACCCACATTACACAAGTTTGCTAATTAGCTGTGCAGTTGGTGTATTATGCTATGGAAGACAAAAATGTGCAGTGCATGAAGTCCACAACATTTCCAGAAATGGACCTGGGAAATGTTCTTCTAGGCCATATTAGCAGTGTTTAGTACACTAAGAAACATAGCCCAATCTCAACAAAAGGCTAAAGAAAGTTGAATTTTGTATGCATATTAACCATCATGGGAAGTAATGGGACATGAACCCGGAAAGGCTTATATGAATATGCTAAACTTGTAAGTAATTAACACCCTAACCTAGGTCAGGCAATTTTTCAAGAACATACATGTTATATATGCTGATTGTGAGACAGACTAAGAACAAAACATTATAATGCAAATTCTTCCACTCAGTCAGAAATGTTTGTATCATAGGTAGGCTGATCTCTTATGATAAGAACAGTGGCCATGTAAACTGCAATATTAGCTTCTTTTGTTGATTTGCTGATATATCATAGTTTTTCAGTCATCATGATCAGTTTATGATATTTACCTTGGTAAAGGGACTCTCTCTCTCTCTCTCGCTCACACACACGCACGCACGCACGCACACACACACACACACACACACACACACACACACACACACACATACACACATAATGGGAGACAGGATGGGCCTAGCTGAAGTTTGTAAAAAGTAAATAGGGATGTTGCCAAGCATCAAATGGAAAATCTACTGATGGAAACTGTTATATGTGAACAACAGTGCTGAACAAAGATTGTATAGAAGTCGACATGCTGTTATCTCTGTATACAGGAACTGTTTGCTTTTACAAACATTCCTTTCAATGGCTGGCCTAAAATGAAATCATGGGTATGTCATTAGGTAGCTCACAAAAACATTAAGTGTGCGATATGATAACAAACACACACACACACACACACACACACACACACACACACACACACACACACACACGGTTCCAGTTACTACACCCATTGTAGCTAGTAGTTAAATCCTTACCCTTTCTTCTGCTTCACCATCCAAAGCATTTTACTATACAGAAGTTCAGTGCAGTTCAATGGCCTTACAACCCATCTTAAGGTCAGGATGCTATGGCTCCTGGCATCTGCTACAAAGTGGTGGGTAAATCCAGGGAACAGAGTTGTAGAAATAATACAATTAGACTGGCTGATCAAACTGGCTGTGACTCATCTTCTCGTGTATTGCATGTTGAGTTGCAGTTACTACCCTTAGGAAAGTGTTTAGGGTGCCAAATTGTAGAAGGAATACATATATAAGTATAGGATCCCATATAAACGCAAACAGGACATATTATACATTCATGATACTGCAGTTATAAAAGAAGCAGGCCCTACGCGTGGAACAGAGCGAGCGAGCGAGCGAGAGAGCGAGAGAGAGAGAGAGAGAGAGAGAGAGAGAGAGAGAGAGAGACAGAAAGAGAGGGAAACTGCATCAGCTAAAATCTCCACTACTCGGCAGTCTGACAGAAACTGTGACTATCTGCCCGTGCGTTGAAAGACTATCATTCGCTCGCTCAGCCTTTTCAAACATGGCACGTATTTGCACGTTCTGTATATTTCACGCGCTTCATTATATTTTTGATATCTATAGGCCCGATTATTTCAAACCCCGAAGAGTTTGGGTTCCTCTTGGCATGCCATGTGTTTATAAGCAGGAGCGTCAAATCCCTAGTGCCTATCTGAATGTGGAGTAGCATTAAAGAATACAGTTCTACCTTTGAATGCCGATTGACAAATATAATTCCGACAGACAAATATAATTTAGTCTGTTACAATTTATAGCGAGTGTATAAATAAGTCCAAATATGATCGGTTCAGCAGCGTCATTACCAAGGTCAACATTTTCATCTAGGAAATTGAGTCCCCTTGCAATGAAGGCGGAATCATTTTAGGACATTTCATTTTAAAGAATTGTCGCCCCGTTCGCTTGAGTCCAGTTAGTTGGGCTATTGCGGGTCTCCACTAGCAACGCCGCGAGGCAACAAAGGCACCTGCTCACGAGCCCTAATCCGCTTCTGCGTCTTAATTGGTCTTAGACAGCCAGACTCTGAACACTGATCCCTCACAAGCCGTTCGCTTGAGTCTCATTGCCGACATTTCTCAAAACACTTAAAACATTTTCAAACTAATTCAGTGGGCCGGCGAAGTAAAGGGGAGTTCCGCCCAGCGGCTGCTATGGAATGCGACAATGTCTACCTGTATAATAACATTAAGGTAACAACGTAATACAAAAGTTCGTCATGATTACTGTATGTCACTAGTCCGTTTCAAAACGCAATCCTTTCGCCTCAAACAACCAAACCAGCAATACATATCGATCCGACATGGTGATACTCACGTTGATCGCAGGAAGAAGGCTCATTCTGCGGCGCTCTGTCAGTTATATGCTCGTTCTAACGCGGTGTACATCCATCCAGCATCGAAATTTGTCGCATATGTCAGTTCAAAGCAGTGTTGGCTCATTTCTCCTTTTCACTAGCACCCCATTCATCCCGCTTCGCTGTTTTATCGTTTTACCTCTCGTCTTTATTTGCCCGTTTCCATAGGCTACGCTCTGCCGTCTGCAAGCTTTTCTGTCTGCATTCACTGCGCCGACCGCGTCCGGAGAAAGACGAAGTGGGAACTTGGAAGACTCGCGCTAAAAAAAAAAGTCTCAAATAGGCCCGCTAATCAGGCTCCAATGGATGGAATATACCCCTGCATCAAGAGGGAGGGAGAACGTGTGTTGCAGTGAATAGGTAAAACAAGTGCAGGCTGTGGGGTAGGTTTTATTAGCTACTGTCAGTTTATGCTTAATATATTTTATAGTAAATAAATAATAAACACAACAGTTAATAAACAAGGTAGTCTCACAGTTGTTATTTCTTGAATTCATTTTTGACTTTGGTGGTTGAGTTTATTTTCTATTGTGCAATGCTCTTTAGAACCTCTTTCTAGGAACATCAGGTCTAGAAATAGAAGGCCTCTGACTTCATGATCTGAGAATCATGTTGGTTGCTGTTTAAATTGTATCGGTTCTGTGTAGAGACAAGTCTCCTTCTCAGAGCAATGTTTTTGCTCCAATGATCTTTGTTTTTTATTATTTAGGATGGGACTGAGAACTAAATTACCTATGTTATTTTTGTACTAGTCTTTAAATTGACAACTATTAAGCATTTAATAGCATTTAACTATTAAGGGACTTGGTGCTGTGCTCCAAAGGATTCAGAATCACATTAATCACACTAGAATTATTAAGATTTTGTGCCTTGTGGTGTATGTCTTCAGCATGCAGAGATGCTGGCTTGAGATGAACAGGACATTCCAAAATTGTTAATAAACACCAAAATGATGACAAAAGGGCAAGTTATCTCCTTGATAAAAAGCATTGTTAAATGAGAAGACATATAAAATACACATGTACAGACACATTGTAAATCAGTGGCAATACAAACATTGCAGCAATGTCACAATCACAAAAGTCACATTTGAAAATTTTACACATTTAATTACTCTTTTATAATGCATGGTTTGGAAGGGCGGCAAGCTCCACAAAGCTTTCAACATTTCAAAAACTGTTCTGAAAGAAGGCAAATCTGGAAAAGGCACAAATGTTATCTATAATGACTTTTCAGTAGGTTTTGACATTTCAACTTAAACCAGATTTGTGTTAATGCCAAAAACATGGACTAACAACAAGATCAAATGTAGCTTGAATCATCCTTCTAATTACATCATAAACTAGTATTGAAGTAAATATCAGTAACCAGGTTTAATGGCAATAAGGCAACCCATTTTAATTCTCAGTTATGGATTAATCCACAATAAAGTTTATGATTAATTTTATGTGATATATTAATTTGAATTAATCTATATTTGCAGTTGGTCCAAGTTTGCCAACTCAATGCTAGCGGCAGTGGGAGCTGTAGTTTAAAAAATTGTTGACAGACTTTGCCTGAAGGAAGTGTCCTCTTGCAATGCACTAAAAAGGGGAAGATAGTGTTTTCAAATGGACACATTAACACCAAAATAAAATTTATGAAAGAGAAAAAAAGAATCACAATATCTAAAATTACAGCACTCTAAGAATCTAAATGTATCAGACTTTGTAGTGAAATGTGACACTTTATGCTTGTCAAAATATCTGTCTACTTATGTCATAATGATTATAAAACAATTCTTAAAAAACATTCCAGATCTTCATTAGGGTCCTTGGGTTCTTATACACAGTACACAATGCATCCTGTGCTGTTCATCATAATTAAAAACCTTTATCACACGTGACAGTCTTGTGATGTAGAAAACTTGATTTGCCTTTTGGGTTTGCCAGAGCCTGAGTTTCCATGGTACCATATGCAAACTGTGGCAAAAAGCATAAGAGGATATATGGAAGTGAACACTTAAGCATAGGACTTACACATTGTAAAAAATCTGAGATTTCACAGTACCTGAAATTTAAATAACTGATTCATTCCTAAATAAAACTTAGTATTTACATACCAAATCCCAGGAGGAAATAATCACAGCTATAAAAAGTAACAATACCTATTATATTTGAAGGTTTTCTTTATATTAATTATAACACATGAAAATAATTCACCATTTTATGTAACATGTTTCTAGAAGGAGTATTTTCCTTTCCATTCCAGCAGGTTCAGTATAAAGTAAAAGCCCATCAGCTTGCATGCTTTTATAATAATCTATCAGCCCCTGCTGGCCAACCCAGAGAAACTTTTAGGCTCTGGAAAAACCCTTAGTCTCTGTCATAATATATTTATTTTTCAAGTGCTGAACAAAACCTTTGATGCTATTAACCCTAATGGTGATCAAACTCAAACTTTAAATCATCTGAGATACAGTGAAATCTTAACTGGCCCTCATAACTGGCCATAGTTAAGGATAATTCTTCCAAAATGACCCACAAGACTGAGATACACCTTTGTTTAATCTCCGGCATCTTAATAACTGTCATGAAGCATTTCAGTTCATATCTGTGGCACTGCCTGAGAAGCACTTATTACTAGATGCAATTTCTGTTTTTCATTATGATTTGTTTCACCTCTGACCTTTCTATGACCTCTATCATGGTTTTCTCTTTTGTTTCTTGAAAACTGTTTGAGACCTCTTTGGGACTTAATCCAACAGAAGACATTTCTTTACATTTTTTTCACCATATTCTCATAATATGCATAACAACTGATGTTATATTTTAGTTTCAATTGGAATTTGATTATAGCAAATTAGCCTTTATATGAAAAAAAAAAAATCCTTGAATTTATCTTTTAGTAAACACAAATAATATTCTCTGAACTATACATCATATTCATAATCATATACAATAAACCTGCCATGGTCGATAGCAAAATCATCATTGTACTTAGACATAATAATCATAATAATCAAATATTAAAACATAGCCCAAAACACATATCAGCTATTTACAAAGTAATAAATTAACATAAAAATATGAATTGACCCATATTATGTACAAAATTTATCCACTCTCTATGCAAGTGATTCTATCCAAAACAATACTGTGTGGTCACTACTGATACTTTGAACAATGAACACTAAATATTGCACACCAGTATTATTATTATTACTATTATTATTATTATTATTATTAAATAATAATAATAATAATAATAATAATAATAATAATAATAATAATAATAATAATAATAATATACACTTAGAAATTACTAAAGGCATAATAAAAATTTTAATAAAACCATTAGTTATATGTAATTTACCTATTAGGAATTTTAGTTTTGTGTACAATAATGGCTGAGTCTGTTTGCACCACAGGGGAATGTTAGAGAAATGAAAATGATACAAGCCAATGGGATTCCCCTGAGACCAGCCAATGGGAGTCCCCTGAGAGCAGAACTTTGGCTACTTTAACCAACCAAAAGCATGAACTTATTCCTGATAGTCTGGCCATTCATTATTAATGGTCAACAATGGCCCTGAGAAACATCATGTTATAGCATTCTTGGATCACGTATCAGGAACATCTTGGTAAAATGGAGAAATAAAAAAGTTTGGGCCAATTGTATGGGCCTCTGTTACAAAGCAGGGATTGTGATAAAGACAAATTATCTGTGGGTCAACATTTCTGGTAAAACAGGAAGCAGCAGAATTGGACCAGATGCTCAACCTTTCAGGGCAAGGTTTTGAAGTGACAGCAGCTGCCTTTAGTCTTGAGCCTTTGTCACTGAAGCACTTGTGGCATTTCACACTAAAATGAACACTGAAATATATTAATGTAAGTGGGTGTATGATATGATATAGATATAATGGCACAGGCCATTTAATGTTCACAAATGGCAAACAGCACTGAGTAAACAGTAATACAAGATAAATCCTTCTCTCTTCCTCAGCAGTAGAGAGAGGGCCCCTGTCGGCAGTGTCAGACAGAAAAGAGAAATAGAAGAAGAGAAATACTTTCTTTGTCCTAAAACTGAGGTGATGGTTCAAGTATCCTTATACCTCTAAGATCCGGAGTTTTACCTTGTATTTTAAGAAGCATTTCTAAATAGCAAAGATGTTTCTTTCTTTGAATGGCCAAATTATGCTTTACATTCATGTGTGTGTCTTTAGTGAAATCTAACTGCAGCTATGTTGCCTGCCAACAAAATGCAACCCGATATTTTTGAATGAACCATTTTCCCATCCTTACTCAAATAGATTTTCTCTGAGATTACAGTGTTTGTACTTGAACATTTCAGTAATATATTTCACCACACTGCAAGGTAATTGAATATATAGATGTGTGTATAGATGCGTGTGTGTGTATGTGTGTGCACATGTTTGTCACCGAGCTGTGCTGGTTTGTTGATTGACAGGTGTGTACAAGTACTTCCAGATGGCGTAGTAATGGATGCCTGCTCCCATGGCAACAAACAGGTGCCATATAGCATGAGCGAAGGGAACTACTCCATCACTTTTAAAGAATACCATCCCCAACACGTAACACCCACCTCCAACCAACAGCTCATACAGACCTGCCCTATCCGTCTGGGAGAACAAGAGATGGGAAGAAAGAAAGCGAAAGAGAGAGTGAGAGAAGGGGAGAGCACAGGATGAGTTCCTATTTCTCAGAGGAACCATTTATCATCTGTTACAGTAATGTGATGGGACGCCTCTTACCATGGAGAGGACCACTAAGGCAGGAAACACTCCCATTGCTGTGTAGCAGACCAGCTCAATCACTTTATACCTGCAACAAATGCCAGAAAGCATCAGAAACACTAATGTTTCTTGACTTTAACTTTGTTGGGTAGCTAGCAACCAAACAAGAGTGAACAATCAGTTATGAAACTATATCTAACATCTATATAATATCTAAGATATTCTTCTAATTTCATAGTGGAACTGCAAACCATGGACCAGAATGCAAGACAAGGATTAAGACTTGGATTAAATGCGGAGTGACAATGGTGAATTAACCTTTTATATAATCTTAGGCTATATTTGGGTCTGGGAACATGGCCAAATATGTTCTATTTTATATGCTACTGTTTTTATAAGAGTTATTGCAGGACTGCCTTTCCAAAAAATTACATAATTGAAACAGTAACGTGTCAAAAAAACAACAGCTCAGGGTGTCAAAACATTATACATGTCGTTCTTACCTAACTGTAAATATTATATTTCCCTGGGAAAAAGTTGACCTCCATCTGTCACTGTATAATTTGCACTCTGCTTTCATATATTTTTGCCTTTTTCATTCTCAAAAACATATAAACAAATGAATGGTCATGGAAGGTAAACAGTAATTTTAATATTATTGACACCAATGTATCGTGACATTTGGTCAAAAAAACACAGTAATAGAAAAAAGCCTTCTACAATTCTGCTCTGGTACTACTTCACAAACATGTACTAAACACACATTTATACACACACACACACACACACACACACACACACACACACCTCTCATGAAAGAAGAAGACATATGTTGTTCCTCCAGAGGCCATCACCCAGACAACCCAACGCATGTGAGCAGCCCACGGGCCAAGCTCTCGTAAAGTTAGCCTGACAACACACACACACACACACACACACACACACACACACACACACACAGAGAGCAATGATTCCCACACTAAGCCAAAAAAAATTCAATGGCTATATTTCATAGTGGTCTGTCTGGACATATAAAGATTAACAATCACCCTAATTGCTGAACAAAATAACAAAAGCCAGTGTCTATCACAACACTATTTCTCACGGTCCTATTGGGCAATCCAAAATGTGCTCACCAGGGGGTGTAGGATGCAGCAATGAAGAAATATATTACTATCCTGTCACACATGTGGAAACAATGCTCGACTGATCTAGTAGGAAAAACAGATCAAGTAAGAGTCCATGAAGTACAAAAGAAGAACAACAATATCCAAAATGCATACAGTTTTTGCCAAGTTCTATTCCCTTTGCCACAAATGTGAAAACAGGCCTAAACAATTTCTGTCAAATAAAGTATAAATTCTAACCCAACAAGATCTGGCGATTTAATATCTATAAGGTATGAGTACACCATCACTGCCACTGAAACTTACATTTAAACCAAATATTAACCTAGTTAGATTTACAGATAAAGCTTTCTATCCTGTATCTGTAAAAAACATAACACATGCTCAGCATCATTACCAGGCTAAACAGGATGATGCAGACATAGGACCTTCATCAGCTTTGCAAGTGAAGTGCTTCTGAAGCTAGTTTAAAGAATTTAAGAGACCACTCCAAAATGTAATGACAGCCAGTTCATTCCATTCAAATATTTCATTTTATTTATTTTATTTTCATTTATAGTAAAACCAGAGAAAAGTATAATTTCTCTGAATTTATTTTAAAACTGTATATAGTTTTAGCCACGTTTGTTTTGAAATTCTAGACTTTTATGGAAGAAATAACTGGAGCATATGCTCAATATTTTTCCTGTTTTCTCTGTTTTCTAGTAGTTTCTAGGAAGTGGCTGAGATGAATGCCTGAGAAAAAATGAGTGCCTGAGAAAAATGTTTTTGGATTAAACAGTGTTTTTGAAAGAATGTTTCTGAATGAGGGTGTGTATACCGTAGATGACTCTTCTTCCAAGTGATGATGTGGAATGCTGTGGATATGGTAAACAGGCTCGATAACCCCGCGCCATACAGCCATGCAGATGTCTCCTCCCATTGGTCATTGGAGAGGAAGTACAGCAACACTCCACCCATGATACTGGGAATGATCCAGAGCTATGAAAAACAAAATTACAAAATGTCTGCATGTGATGTATAAAAATAAGCCCAAACACCAGCATATAATAATGTCACTCTCCAAACAGCAAGAGTTAAAAAAAAAAAACAGATATGGAATTTTAAAACAGTACAAGGTTAAACTTAGTCAAGACCAGGCCAAATACACATATCTAATTAAGAGAAGGTGCACATGCTCACCGCGTGTGTAGCACAGTTAGCTGCATGTTCATATTCCGTTGGCTGATACCTCTTATTAGCGGGTGCTCGATTGTTCATATATCTGCAAATTGGAGAACATAAAAGTATTGGTAAAGGGAACTTACTGTAGTGAGGGGTCACCAACAAATTCTCTCAAATCAGGACACAGGAACAAAATACTTATTTTAACCTGACCCAAACACTGCTGAAACCTAATGTGTAAAATATTCCAGAAGCAGCTTATTTACATCATTCTGATAAGTCATTCCTACAGTGAGCACTTAACAAGCATAAGTGCTGTTTCTTCTCAGTTGCAAATAAACGAGTTGCTGCTGGTTATGTGGCCATTCAACAACAGTAGAATGAGCAGAGTGCCTGTTTGATCTGGTAGTGGAGAACAGCATTTGCTCACCTCTTAGAGCCTTCATTTTGCATCAGCTATTAGCCATGCACTTAACTCATTTTATCAGAAAATGTTTCTCCCATTGGAGTACTCCCTTCCAAATAATCATATGAAATGCTTGAAGAACTACAAATGGGGACCAGTAATTTGTGACTATATGTCAAGGAAGCAGCCACGTCATTTCAATAATAATTTAGTCCTGTAACCTTTCATAATTAAGATGATTCTGCTGAACACTGCCATGCCTTTCAGTTGCTTGGCAACAGCTGGTAACCACAGAGAACCATGAAAGATGATTCTACCTTCCTTCACACACGTTTCTGTGGGGGAGTGATGTCACTGTTGCCACAGAAACCAATGGATCTACAGAGCCTGAGGCAAAGAGTTTCCCAGAAAACCTTAGTGAAAATGATTTCCGCTCACTCCTTCATTCCACTCATCCCTCTTTCTCAAGGGGAGTCCCCTGGCAAGACCACACCCTCGTTCACAAGGGAGTTACCAGGTTCCCACATTAATAATTAATCAACACATTCAAAACTGAGCATCCTGCTGAATGTCTTTGCAAGGTTCAGATGTTTTTTTTTTAAGATATACTCCTTCCTGCCTCACATTGGTATCCTGAACATCTCACTTTGCTTTGATCAAATGTTTGTTACAATGTTTTCTGCTTCTTGGCATGGAAGAGGACAGGGAGATGACTCATGTTTTCTCTTCCCTTATGCAAAATACACCAACTGCTTCCTGCAAATTTATACACTGTGAAATAATAAATTATCATACAGGAAATAAATAAATAAAATCATCATCAAATAGATTCACCTGCAGCTCATGTAAAGAGACAAAATTTGATTTCATAGTCAACAAATCTTGTGCATTCACTCATTAGTTCATCCCACATTGGTCTTAACCCTCAGTATGACCAATGAGTAATAATGTGCCTTTAACCACCAAAGGAATTAAAATGTGTACTTTTTGACATACAATCTTGGGTAAATCTTTTTTTTTTTTATTACTAAAGATGTTCTTATGTGTAAGAAGACCACACATAAAAAGAAAGCTTATAACGGGTGAAAGCAGCACTTAAATAAAGGGGGACAGATAGAACCGTTGTAACGCAGTGCACTATTGAGCCAATGTAGGTCAGACGGGCCCAATGTAGCCTCTCCCTTCGGAAGACCCAGCTCATCCACTACTGGGATCTACTGTCTCCTATTGCCAAAAAAAAAAAAAGACTGATTACTGCTGTGGGCCTCAGAAAACTGGAAGAAGATCAGGTTCCAGCTGGTACATTTGCTGCTGGTATATTTTACTTCAATGTCAAGAGGAAAAGACTCTAAGGTTATTTAGAGAAACCACAGATACTGTAGTCAAAGCAATAATCAAAATATGTTATGTCCAGATGTTATGAATATAGTTGTAATGTCTAAATATACTGGTAAATTACATGTACTATAAGAGGCATTATCAGAATGTGTTGCTGTAGTCTGTTAGGTACTGTATATCCCATATTATTTTGACCCATGCAGAATCAGAGAAAGCATTTCCATAATACACTGATATACCTTTAAATGAGATAGCTCACAGATTGCTATCTGCTCACATGGTTTCTCGCCCGGAGAGTTCACCATCAACTTAAACCATCATATTTAACATGGAAAAGGGAATTACCTTGTGCCACTACAAACAAGTGCAAAGAAAGCATGCAATTCATTCAAATGTCTCTTTGTCAGCCTATTTAGAGTAACTGCATTCAGTTAGAGTACCACAAAAACTGAAGACAATTGTTGTATACGAAAATCCACATCATTTGTAAAAAATGACACCCAGAGAGCTCATCTTCGCACTATTCTCCCATCCTAGACATGTTCTAGTTACTATTCTTAGTGACCCAATACAGCAGCCTAAATACTCTTGACCTAGCAAACAAAATCCCGCCATACCCAGCGAAAAGATATTATAACTTGCCTCTTCCAAGTAATTGAGCGCGTACGCGCCTCACAGCGGCGCTCCAGGTACTTCCTCCCCCTCAAAAAGCCGCTGTCGCCAGCCCCCCGTGATGCTTCTCACAAAGTCAATCGCAAAACGTTTGACGGACTGTTCGTTTCCGCCTAAAACCTCGAAAGCACTCGTGTAGCATCTGTAACGCTGGCAAGTGACCACGCTCTGTGTAATAAAGTCCATATGCGGTAAGCTCTCTGTGGTCGGCCAAATCATAGAATATGGATATAAATATTGCCCACTGAGACGAGAGGTAAAAGGAATTATGCATAGCGTTTTGCACAATCTTGAAATACTAAATTACTTCTGAATATTAAAACCAGATAAGGTTCATCATGGAAATAAAATTTGCTTCGTTTTCTTTGTTCTCCCGACAAAACAACGCCTAAGCACATACAGATGTTATTCAGGGGAACACGCGTGGGGATGGATCCATGTTTTTCACATCACAAAGCTGTTAAAATAAGCATGCGGAATGAACAGATATGTCGTTCACAATCAGGATGTAGAATGCAATACTGCCCGATTATTTTTGTACTTTACCGTTTCCAGAGGTGGGGTATACAGCCTACTTACCTTACAAGATTCATTTAAATAGTGCGAGTGCAACTGTTGCACGGAGATTTTAAAAACAGCCGGGCAGAGTAGTCCAGATATACTGTTGCGCAAAAATCGATCCCACCTCGCCCGCTCGTGTAAACATTTATCTGCGTAAACTGATGGTCGCTGTATATCACAGGGATGCTGCACAAAACGCGGGGCGATTCATCTCAGGACGAGCTACGATCCGGAAGTCTTGGAGGACGTAACGCTCTCAAAGGAAAACGGGCTTCCTATAGCCAGCTACAGAAGCTGTCAGACGCAGAAAGCGATCACGCTAGTGAAATCACTTCATTTGTGACCACTGAAGTGTCAGTTCACTACCAAGAAATGTAAAAGGTGCGGAAAGTGGTGTTCTTTGAAGTTGAACGGTTACAAGACTTGCATCATTGCCTGAGCGGTCCTACAGTATTATTTCAAATGCAAGTTCCACCCTGCAGGACTACAAGGTAAACAGATTTGGGAGCGAATTTAGATAGGATACCGGCCTGAATCAAAGTATCATGGTCACAAACGGCACTCAAAATATCGAGAACCAATTCAAAGCTCCCAGACAAAGGGCTTTAATCAAACCAAGCCACTAAGGTGCATATATAGCAACGTACCTAGATCCATCTGTAAATCAGAGACCACACTGAAACTACAAATGCAAACCAAGCCATTGACCCCAACATGTTGAGAAACCAACTTTATTTAGAAACAGGGCATTTTAACCTTCATACAACTTGTTGAATATTTTTCAATATTATCAATGTAAAAATGCTACTTGTTGAACCCATGCCATGGTCTTGGGCACAACCTTCATAAGCCATGGCAATGCGTGTGCATGTCAAGTTAGCCAACACCCACGTCCCTTACTCCAGTAATTTCCCACCTGCAGGAGGACAGTGTTAGCAGGATGTTAGCTGAAAACTTGCAGTAGGTACATAAAAATTCAGATGAGTAAAATAGGAAGTGCATAATCACTGCAAGTGAATTCTACTGATTCAGGAATACCAGTGACTAATGAGGTACACCGGTTCAATTAGAGTACCAAAACCAGCTTACCTTCATCATGATGCACAAACCACCAGGATTTTTCAATAAACCTGTGAAAACCCATACAATTATAAAGATACAAAAGGTTCCTACAAAACAGCATATCTTCATATTGAGAATGATGAACATTTGAGCCAAGTCTGCTTAGAAAGGGCTGGGTAGTCAACAATTCTGCATGTTACTTCAATGAAAAAAATACCAGCTGTTGCAATGCATCAGGGAGAGAGTTTATCATCAGATCCTTTTGTAAGGACCAGACAAACACATGCTCATCATAGCATTCCACAGCCAAGTACAGAATACCTCAGCACCAAAAAAGGCAAGGGGCTAAAAAGTGCAGAATGAATCAAGATGTCTGCTTTTGGCCCTACACACAGCTATGACAAGTGTTGACTCCTTTAAAAATTAAACATATATTTAAAACTTGCAGCAAACTGACTCACCTCCTGCATCATATGCTCTTGTCCATAGCATTCCAGAAAGCAGGGACCTGGTTAGAGGAAGAGAAAGCCACAAAAGCATTAAACATAAAAGCTCTTTGCCTAAGCAAGTCACTGAAAATGCAGGAGCATGAACCTCAGACTATAATTCATAATCAAGCACTGCTAGGCAGTGCTCATACGAGGTGTCAGAAAAAAATAGAAAGGTCATCAGTGGTTCAGGAGCACTCTACAGTAAGAATGCTAGATTATGAATGCACCGAAGCAGGCAAGCTTACCTTAACACAGTTGTCTTTGGGAACGTCCTAATGGACAGGCATCATCTAACGTAGTCAGTCAGCCACGCGGCATAGCATTCGGTCATCCATAGCCACGTGGTCCCGCAAGCCTACATATAAGGGGGGGAAAAAGGTTTGTTAACAAGGCATTTTCCTGCCACCTAGCAAGATATACGAGGCACTTAAATTCTAATTACACAAATAACGTTCAGTACAAGTGCTTGAAATATTTTCCACGCGCCATAGCTAACCGCTAGTAAACCGTTCAGCCCGCTACCACAGCTAACTAGCGCTAGGCTTGTATGCCACAGAGAATAAACCCGGCCTAATTAAACACACAAACTGTTTCTTACATGGACATGGACATGTCCAGATGTTGAGCAAGAAGGCGCCGAGATAACATATCACCCAAACCGAACACGGCTGGTAACTACAAGCCAAAAGACCCAGCAGCCAGGCGCGTTGCCCTTTATAGTTCTTCTTCTTTGTGGCGTCCGCTAAAAGTGTAAGTACGTACTCGTTATCGCCACCTTCTGGAAAAGAATTTAGAGACGTTTGCTATTTGCGTCAATTTAAGATTTTACCTTGAGTGATAATAAAATAACATAGAATAGCAGGAATGTACTATGTGCTCTTAATTAATTCGCGTTAATTTTAAAATAAATAATTAAATAAACACATACAAATAAATAAAATATTAACTGTGGCCTAGTTTGCACAAATTTACATTAGGCACACACTATAATAAGGTAATAAATAAATCATAATTGTCAATAGTCGGTAATCATTATGATGCAATAAATACACTGTGTTCTAAAAATGTTACTACATAGAACTTGTCAAAGCAATGTAGTATGACAAAAATAGTAGCAGTGTACTTCCTTTTTATGTTAAAAAAAATGCTCATAAACACAATCACAACTCAGTTTATTCAGATAGTACACTTGTGTTATATAAAGTCAGAAGCAGAAATACAGATGCTGTGGTCAAGAGGAGCAGAGCAACAGTACTTTCCCCTTGCCACACATCATGGGGTATGGCTCACCACGTGCTGTGGGAAACGCGTTCATTGACTGTTTGGATTGTGACTGCCCTCTTGTTTGTAACCACGCCCCCCCCCCCCCCCCCTTTGTTATCACACACCTGAACATTGTTGCTTG
The DNA here is from genome assembly GCF_041902795.1 of Electrophorus electricus. Lineage (NCBI taxonomy): Eukaryota > Metazoa > Chordata > Actinopteri > Gymnotiformes > Gymnotidae > Electrophorus > Electrophorus electricus. The sequence continues at coordinate 15,649,830 of NC_137514.1, read as the reverse complement.
TCATGTGTGCATGTACTTAAATCTGTGTTTGTAGAGATAGGTATCAGGCATTATTTGTGGTTCACATTGCGCGCTCTCTCTCTCTCTCTCTCTAAAGTAAAAAATATTTATTATTTAGTCATGTACTTAATTTTGTTAAAACTGAAATAAGTTGCCTTTCAGAGTCAAGAGGGGAAACAAACAAAAAATGTGCCTTTCTGGTCCTGTAAGTCACCCTGTAAAGCATGAGATATTCATTTAAAGGTTTAGAGCTGTCAGGAGTTTTTTAAAATGTTAGATGTCTCTACAAGTCAACGGCACGTGCACAGGCTCAAAAAGAAGGTCTTGTTGGTTGGGCTGGTTACCTGAGTAACGTTACTGAGGGTGAGCCACACAGCACTGATCTGAAGAGCCTTGTAAATTAGTAAATAGAAGGAGAGAGATATCAGTGAAAGTCAACACTGGGATGGAAACCCAGTTGTCTGTGGCTTCACCTGTGGTCAAATGTTAATATGGTACATATATAGAATATGAATATATATATATGCACTGCTGTTTTCTTTTTCCTCAGTTTGGAAAGAACACTCTCAACCATTTCACTGCGAGTTATACTGTGTATGACTATGTATGTGACAAATGAACTGATAAATTATAAAGTCAATTTTATAATTTTGTTTTCCCTACTACCTGTACATCTGCATCAGGAACAGGAAAAATAACTGCTTCTGATATCCATGGGAATAGTTTTGTGTTTTTTTCTGTTTATATCACTAGGGAAGTTATTTTTGCTTTTCTGTTGTAGACATGCATTTTTGTTTACTATGGCATGGTCAGCTCCTGAACCTTGCTCCAGTACTTCATTGCATTAAACATAATTTCATACTAACCAGTACAGCCTCTATTATTCATTGCTGCTAAACCCACAGCTTAGTGTAACAGGGTTCAAACCCAGGTCAGATAGATGACACCAACAATCTACTGGGTGAGCTACCACACTTTAATGATGGTGGGCCCATATGCAAAACAGTTAGGTCTTAGAACCGGTAAAACAAGAGAAGTTAAAAAAACCCAAAAGGTGGGGAGTCAAACCCCAGCCCCTTTGTTACGAGGCAAAGAAGCTTGCGCTAGACTGCGGCAGCCACTAAGCTGCCTATGGGTATATTGCACTTCAGATGCAGGGAGGACAACAAAACAGGCAGAAAAACTAAACACCATGGCAAGAAAGGTAGCACCAACACACTGGGGAAAACCAAACTAAAACTTCCCAAACAAAACATGGAGGAAACTTAGTGACTAAGGGAAGCCTCAGAAGAGAGACAGACTTAAGAGGAAAAACTGGAGAAGGCAGGGGACATATAAAAGCACAGGCACCCTCAAAGAGCAGTGTAGCACAAAGGCCTCAAGACCCAGCATTACCAGCTAGGCACTTGGCCCAAAACTTTAGCACCATGGAGTGACTGGCTCACTGGGCTTATATAGATCTAGCCCAGCTGTTGGGCATCAAGCCTGATTGGTAGTGTGCCTGACTCGAGGCCTCCCCCTGGTGGTCTGAGAGGGCCTCAGCCTGGTGCTAACCTTTCCACTTAGACTGGGTTGTAACAGTTATCTGTTGTATTTGCACTACATTAGTCCTATGAACCTTTCAGTGCAATAGGTTTTTAGTTCATATATATGTGTTTAATTTTGTTAGTTTTGTTACATTGACTTTATCTGTTGTATTTGTAGTGCAGTTCAGTTTGTTAATGTTTGTTACACTACGCATTTACTTCAGCATAACACTAATCAATATTTTTACAATAACAATACAATATTGTTAAATAAAGAGACTAAGAATTGAAGCAGTCTTCCTTCATTTACTATTGAAACACTTAATATGAAGTATATGAATAATACAGTTAATGCAGCATGAGTGTTTCATATTCTTCTTTGGTAACTCAGTCTCCTGAGTTCCATGTTTTTGCTTCCAAGCAGGAAAGCTGAAAATTTGCATTCCATTTACATGACATTTTCCAAGCAAGCTGTGAGAATGATTGTGGCAGCTCATAATACAGCAAGCATTTGCCATTTTGTTATGTTTTTATGGTAGATAATATAAACACCACTACTACATCCACCTTACATCTTGATCTGTACTGTAACTACTGTGTCCTAAAATCCTACAATGCCTTGTGTTGCTTACTTTGTCACAATTATATTCTCTTTCTCAGATCACTTCCAGTGTTAATGTCTGTCCGTCATTGTGTAAACAATGTTATATGTAATATGCATTCTTGTCACAAAAAGAGATAGAGTTTTTGAGTACTCCTTTAACACGCGCTCCATGATTAGATAAATCAGCTCAGAGAAATGAAGGCCCCCGAGCCACGTTGCAAAATTGTCTTCTGTATATTTCATGCAATTGCATATTTTCACTGAGGTCGCCAATTACACACATAGTTCAGCTTTTACATAAATAAATAAATAAATAAATAAATACCTGACTCTATAAAAGAAAGGCATACTGATATTTGTTCCATATTTGTTAAACAAATCATATGAAACCATTTAACTAATGAGTATGTATACTCTTTAACCTCGTCCTAAAGACCTGTAAAGAAGTAATCACTGTGGCATATCAGGGCTCATTCTTTAAAGACATTGCCACACACAGATCATTTACAGGACATCTATCAGTCAGCATGCCTGAGGAAGGGACATAAAATCACAAAAGACTGCAGACACCCAGCACAGGGTTTGGTTACCAAGGTGCCATCTGGTAGGTGGAGCCACAGCCTCTAGTCCTGTACTTGTCGACTAAAAAACAATTTTTTACCTACAAGCCATCACAATACTGATCCAGCTGATTATCATTCTCTAATATCTCATCACTGAGACCCTTTAATGTTAGTCAGGGTTGAAGCTCTAATACATGCAGCTGGCCACCAGAGGGCCCCATCTCTGGAATTCTAACAATCACCATAGCTACTGATCACACACACCTCCTCATCAGCACCACGCTATTTAAGACTACCGGAACCTCAGTATCATTGTGAAGTAGCGATGACACTTTCATTGTGCATACCAAGCCTTTGTTTAATACTTTTGTCAAAGTCAAATTTATGGGTATAGTGCTTTTACAACAGCTGTTGTCATAAAGCAGCTTTACACATGTCTGAGTCCAAGCCCCAGTGAGCAAGCCAAGGGTGGCAGTAGCAAAAACTCCCTAGAGCATGAGGAAGAAACCTTGAGATGAACCAAGATCATCTCCTCTGGCCGACAACGGACACTGCAATAGTAATAATATAAAGAATAAAGTGCAGAATCAGAATCAAGCTTTATTTCCACGCATACAAAGAATTTGTTCTTGGTTACAGTATCTCACCATGCACAGCTGCATGTACATAATACAACAAAAGACATTTCCACCACACTCACACACACACACACACACACACACACACACACACACACACACACACAGTCATACTTGGAACCTTACATGTCATAGAAAGATGAAGTACAATAAATAAGTAGATTGGCAGGTAAAAGGTATAGGGCAGAAAAGAGCAGATAAAGGTGAAGTACATGATCAAGATGAAATGTTTAGGTGTGAGATTCTGCATGTTATGGAGAGTTTATATGCATCAACTGTTCATGAGTGATGGCATATTGGAAAATATCTTCTCTGTAGCTGGGTTGTCTTGATCCTTATTTGACTAAAGCGCCGGCTTGAGGGAAGGCACTGGAACAGGTGATGACTGAGGCGAGATGGGTCTGCTGTGATTTTCTCCACACACCTACTGATTCTGGAAGTGAGCAGAACCTAGCAGTGTGGGCAGCTTAACACCAATGGTCTTCTCTTTAGACCTGATAATGCACTGCAGTCTGTGGATGTCATGCATGGTAGCTGAGCTGCCACACACTGTAATGAATGTAGTGATGACAGATTCTATGATGACAGTGTAGAACTGGACAATTGGCTCCTGGGGCAGGTTGAACTTCTTCAGCTGATGCAGAAAGTACATCCTCTGCTGGGTTTTATTGATGATGGAGCTGATGTTACTGTCCCACTTCAGGTTCTTGACCCAAGTAGTGAAAGTGAAGAAAAAAAATAAAATAAAAAATAGAGAATTAAGTAATGAATGTCTATTATTTTTGGTGTTTCTGAAGTCCTAGTCTACTTTCGATGGTGTGTGTCTGAAACCCATCTTGTATGCGAACGTCTGTCAAGGGCAACAGAGAAGTAGTTTGGGGGGGGTGGAAGTGTGGTGGGCTACAGCAGGGTGGCATCAGGGGGTGGTGGGAGGAGCCATGGTAGCTGAGACGAGTTGAGGCTCAGTAACAACATAACATCAGGAGTAGGTGTACCTCAGCAGAAAGAGAGAACAGATTATAACATTTACATTTACATTTATGGCAGACACTCTTATCTAAAGTGACTTACAAAACTGCTTTGTAATTTATTCGTAGAATACATCCTAGCCAGTAGAGTAGGTTAAAGTCCAAGATACCATTGAATTAGAATACTGTTGAAATACAGGGGTCAATGTTGATGCCTAGAAGTACAAAATACATAAGCTCTATCTCAGACAACAATCAATGCAATAATGAATAAGTACTAGAGTTAGTCAACATAGGAGAAGTCAACATCAGTGCAATAAACAATGCTCTACAATAGTACTATTATAGTTTTAGTTAGTCAACATAGGAGCAGGGTCAGTGGTCATTTAAATAATCCACAAATATATGTGCCTTCAGTCTGCATTTGAAGACTGCAAGGGACTCTACTGTCCAGACAGCAAGTGGAAGTTTGTTCCACCAGCTAGTAGCCAGGACAGAGAATAGTCTCAATGTTTATCTTTCATAAGACTTGAAGCATGGAATTTCAAGTTGAGCCATACTTGAGGTTTAAAGTACTCGAGGTACAGATCGGGCTTTAACCACTGACATCATATATGGAGGGTCTGGTCAATTTTTGCCTTTGTAGCCAAAGTTTTAAATCTGATGCGTGCAGCTACTGGAAGCCATTGAAGGGAGCACAGCAATGGAGAGACGTGTGAACTGTGGAAGATCGAAGACCAATTGTGCTGCTGCATTTTGGGTAAGCTATAGAGGTCTGATGGCTTTTATAGGAAGACCAGCAAGTCGTGAGATGCAGTAGTTTAGCTTTGAAATTACAAGAGACTGCACAAACACCTCACCAGCTTCCTGCGAGAGAAAGGGCCGAATATTTGTATGTTACAAAGGAGGAATCTGCAATACCTGGTCAGATTTGAAACATGAGTTGAGAATGACAACTTGTTGTCCAAAGCTATGCAAAGGCTAGGAGCAGCTTCAGATAGTGATACCAGGGAGTTTTCGAAGGAAACTGTGAGGTCATGGTAGTGCTGTGAAAAGCATGTTTGACTTTAATCCAAGTTCAATGGCTGTAACTTGAAAAGATTTAACAATTCAGTTTCTAAGAAGGGATAAAGGACAGGATAGAAGTCACATTCAGGTGAGTGTGATTAGTATGAAATGTTTATTTTCGTGCTTGAGGTAATTGGTTAAATCCATCTATCAAATTTGATGACTCTAACTTGGGATTTTAATGACTATCAAAATCAGCATTTGAGAGAGGGTTTAGGAATGAAGGATAGAAGGGTTAGTGTCACAGTTAGTCCCTCCTAGCTTCCCTGTCTTTTGTTTTGGTTCCATTCCTTAGTTTCATTTTCTCCACCCGGCTTGATAAGTTCAAGTATTTAAACCCTGTCTGTATTGTATTTTGTGTGAATGTCTGAAAGACTGTCTCTGTATGCCCATAGGTTTGTACTCCATCTATCCTAGCCTATTTTTTCTAGGCTTTGCATTTCTAAGACTCTTATTTGTTCCATGCCCTTGTTGTAGCCTGCTTCACCTGTTTGCCTTTGTGTTTTTGTTTGTTGGATTATGTATCCTCATACTCTGCATACTGGCTCAATGACCCTGGACTCTTAATCTGGATTTGCCCCAAATAAATCTCGCTCTTCTCTGCACATGCATCTGACTCCTTATAGTTAGATTTGTATGCAGTCTATGTAAGTGCAGTTTGGATCAGCAACTGAATCTTCATAAGACATATGAACTTTAAAATTCGTTATCAAAATTGTTTTTTTTTTGTTGCTGATACACAGTGATAGAAGGGTTAGACAGATGAGTGCCATCAGAACGGAGGGTATTTTTGTGATTTGGACCAGCAATTAAATCTTTAAAGTTTGCTGGTGGTAGTATTCAAAGTATCAACATTAGTTAGGTTCTACGGGTGGATCTAGAGATGGGCAAAAATAACTTGCTGTTTATACCACATTTGGAAATAGTTTAGCAGAATATACAGTTCCTTGAGTAGATAATATGGCAGGTTGGACAGAAGGGTCCAAATCATATTTTGGCTAAACCTACCCCCAAGAGGGGTCTTTGGAGGAGACTCATACGAGGCTGGTCACCGATTGTATGAGAGACATTCAGGGACACCCAAATTGAGATTATGACTGCATGAATAAATGCCTTGTTGCACAATGAATGCCTTGTTGCACAATCTTAAACAGACTTTAAGAGAATAAGGACAAATGTGTGTCGGATCTGCCACTTTGGCTCCCAAACTTCCATATAATTGTGATGTGTTAGATGTAAAGAAAACCGATCCTGTGTGACTCGTGTAAAAAAAGGTTTTATTTAATACAAAAATTAGACATGCAGTGTAAATAAAGATGACAAAGTTTGAGCAGTGATTCAGATGACAGACTGATTAATGGTAACTGAGGGTTGAACAGTACTCTAGTATGCAGACAATTTAACATGGTGGAAAAAGAACAGATATGCAGAGAAAGGTCTACAAGACTGCTGAAACACCTGGCTGATGGTTTTAAAATCTGTGCTTGATTAACTGCAATATTATCAAAACAAGCATCTCAAAAGAAGTCACAAACTCCCAGGAGCACAGACAGGCTATCAAGACATTTAAACCACAGTACTGTAATAACCGCCACAAGTACAGCTGTGTACTTAGATAATAGATAAATGTTAGTCATCTAAAAGATGTTAGAAACATTAAGGAGAACCCCCCCCCCACCCCCAACAAATTAGAATTAGTGTGAAGTAGTGTGTGCATGTTCCTTTTTTGTCTTGGTTACCCTTTTCTCAGACAACATGACCTGAGGGGGGTTGTTTACAACCTGCTACCCACACAACTATTTTCACTATTTCACACTGGCACTTCTGTAGCATTGTAGCATTTAGCTGATTTTTGTTACAACTGAAAAATGACAATTATGTGGACAATGAAAGTTGTATCATGAGCAATGTTTTAAGTTACATAGCTGGCATGCATCTGAAAATCTCAAAGACTTGTATTATCTCTACAAATATCCATGACATGGACGTAAAAATCATATGTGTACCCGCTATATCGAATCACTTATGGATTTCTCATTTTCTAACCACTTACATGATAATGATCAGGCCAGCGCCACCTCATTGATATGAAGACATTTTAAAAAGAAATCCAAACAAATATCTTTACCTCAGTGAAAATATGCAAGTGTGGAATAATATGTGTTTAATGCTACTTTTCCATAATTAGTGCTTTCAACTGTTTCAAATGGGTTCACCCCATTTATTTCCAGTGCAACCTCTGTGACTTCTCAACATTGGACATAAAAGAAAGAGAATGAAAAAAAGGGAACACTCTAAAAGAAATGACTTGTGGAAACGCCCCAGAAAAAAAGAAACTGCTGTTGTGTAAAGCCTAGTTTCACAAAAATATGACATGGGAAAACATTTTAAGTGCCCATTGCACTCTCAACATACTGGGGTTCTCCTAGTTACATTATAGCCAGGGGGAATAGTCTTTGCCAATAAAATCCCTCACTTATATAATAACTTTTGCATGCTAGTTTGTATTCACACTGCATTGTTCAGACTCAAACAGACCATTTCTTATTAGAGGTCTTAACAAAAAGCTATATGGGAGGGGTGACATCAGCCTTGTGATTGAATAGGGTAAGCCTACAAAATTGTACCAAAGATTACAACTGCCTTAGATTTTAATAAGCCTGCTAAGTGGATGTTCTGTTTGTTTCTCCCTGGTTTCTCTTCTCTTCCCACAGCCCCGACCGAGGCAAATGTCCCATCACTGAACTTCATATCTGGTGGCTGGATCTGGCTCAAGACCCACCTGGAGGGGGGATAAAGGGAAGAGCCTCTGAGTGTTTATCTGGATATCTGGTTGCTTGTGCCCCAATACAGAGTAACCTGTTAGAGAGAATAACCCGATACAGTTCTCTCTGTAAATTTGTTTGTGTATTTTGAGGAGCATTGATAGTTGCTGCACTGCTGGCTGTGCAACAAACCTCCCCCTTGGGGTTAATGTTTACCTTGAGAGTGGTCAAGTCTTCTGTCATGTAGAGCAGAGAGGAGAGTCAAATGCAGATAAATAGTACTCAGGTTTAATTGAAGTATAGACAGAAATACAAACGACAAAAGGAAAACCAGAGTAGTACTGTAAAACTGTATAAACAAGCAAAATACATAAGGGTGAAGCAAACAAACTCAAATTAACAGGCAAACAGGTTGGTACATGAGAAACTGAAAGGCTCTGAAGCTTTATGCAAAGGAGAAACAAGATTTTGCAAATCAAGTGCAAACATGGAACATGCATACAAAAATGGAAGTGAGGAACAGGTCCACATAATAGTCAAGTGATCTGAAACGGTGCATAGTTGTGAGGTTGGCTGTATCGCGGGAGGGGTGGAGAACAAAACACACTTGCGAAGTGGCGGCGCGTTGGATGTTAAGCAAAACTGAACTAACTAGGTAAACCATAATATATGGGGCGGATGGGATAGAATGTGTTTAACAGACAGACACAGACTAACCATACCGAATAGAACAAAGAAAAAAAGACAGACAAACAAGAGGAACTGGCTAACAGAACAATAACAGGTTACTAGGGTAAGGGCGAGACTAAGTTAGACAAAATATTACAGAAGAGGGAACAACAGAGAACTAAACAAGGATAGCAACATAGACAGCGAGGGTAACTAAACAGGAAGTGTGGGGAGAAAACATGAACGTTAGGCAAGGAACAAGATGCGAGATTCAACAGGAATATACAAACTACATACAAGCAAGGAGCAAGAACAAACAAACTGTGATCTGAGACAACCATGAGCTTAGTAGAGACAATGAATGACCAACAAACAAGAGACGCAGGAATGGGGTTTACATAGGAATGCAATTAGGGACAAATTCGGAACAGCTGGACACAAAAGGGAGAAGACACGGAACCATGGAGACGGACGAAAACCCGGAAGTGACTCGGTTGCTAGGGAAACGGGGGACGTTCAGGTCTGCGTACGTGACACTGGTGAGGAGTGCTGGGATTGGTTTGCTGGTGAGGGCATGACAGACACAAAGCATGACTAAACACTAATGTATCTTACAGAAGATCATTAACTGCTAATATATCTTACACAGCATCATTAACTACTAATGTATTTTACACAACATCACTAACTCTTTTGACTCTGCCAGGATGGCACCTCAACCCTATTATCAGTTCTTCAAAGCCACTCTGTAAGAAAGATTTATCACTTCTGCAAGGACACATGGCCATAAAGACCATAAACACAAAGACCATAAAATACCCCAGAGTTCACAGCCCAGAATACGTAGATCTGTAAGACTTATTAAAAGTCCATATTCTTAAAGGACGACTGGATTTTACTATTTCCCATGCAAAGGGCCTTTTTGCGAGTGAGCATTGTAGCCTGTTCGTGTTGCTTGTATTTTTGTTATAGCCTGCATCCCATTTTTGTCATTGTGTTTTGTTTCATGTAGTTTATTATGTATTCCCCAACACTTCGTATTGGCTCCTTGACCCTGGACCATGACTATGACTCTGATTATGTATTTGCCCTTGATAAATATGGCTCTTCTCAGCATGTGTCCGCCTCATGATCGCTCCACATTACAGATATTACAGGAGTTTACTGGTATTTTCATGGCTGGGAAAATACGTAGCCATTCAGTTTTCTCCTAAAGGGGACACATTCCAGATTTTTCTATGTTATAAATTATTTCATAAATTTTCCTCAATGATGTGTAATGTCCATTTTTGGTACCATGTACACTTTACAAGCCCTTTGTTATATTATATTTGTGACATTTTCTTGAAGCCAGGAGAAAGGGTTGAGTTAGTTGGTCGACACTCAAAAGAACCAGTGCTTTAGTAGCATAGCTGAGAGGGCAAATCATGCAGGATTGTCGGAACCATCAATGCAAAGCACTTGACTCAGGCACCTTTGAGGATGGAATAAGTGAGAGAAAATGATAATGAAGATGTGAAAATGAAGAACTTCTGTGCAATAGTCAATGAACTGATGCTTTTGAATGTGGAAGAGGAACGGTGTGACAATTACTGGGAGTCCTGGCTGGGTACCGGCCAGGGTAATTGAAACTGTATGAACAGTCCAAGGTCAAACAATCCATAGACAATCCAGTGTAAACTGGAGACTAATTTAACATGTAAATTTCATTATGTATGATCAGCTAAACATAAATAGGGAAGTAAACAAATGTCACGGGACACTCCCCACCCCATGAGTCACGTGATACGGCCTGCCGCATGCAGGGGGGTTCACGCGTGTTTGGAGCCACACCCCCGTGAAAGTACGCACCTGTACGGAGTTAAGTGTTAGTGTGTGTCTGTCTATTTAAACCCACGTCAGTGCGTGCCTCACCGTTGGTCTTTGTCTATGTGTCAGTCAGAACATATGTTAGCGTCCATGTTTGTAGCAATCTTTATCGTTAGTGTTAAGTGTGAGTATGTTCATTGTTCACTGATGTTGTGTGAGTGTCACCGTTATCTGTTACATGTTGTGTCATTAAATGTTTCACAATGTCGATAGAGTCTGTGCATTCTGTTCCACGTCCTGCGGTACTCGGGCAACGTGACAACAAATAAATGATTAAATTAATGATTAATTAAATTAATTATTTAAATAATCCTAATTTGATCAAATTATTAATTATGATGAAATAACGAAATAAAATCAAGCAGTATAAATTAAGTCAAAGCAGTTTATGGAAGCATGAAGTGATATAAAATAAATGAACATCAAATAGGTACATACTTCTGAGTTTCATTTTACAAGGTTGTAAGTGCAGTCGGGGGTTTTAAGAATTGGTAAGACGTTATGGACAATATGGTAAAAACAACGGTGTGCATAAAGGGAATTAGAAAGTGTTGTAGTAGGCTACTACTATTATTATTACTACTAGGACTTCTTTACATGTTAGTATTCAGAAAACAGGGCTTAGAATATCTTTCCATAATTGCTTACACTGTTTTAAGAGCTAGTTCAAATAAAAAAAAATGTTGATTCAAATCGGTGTAAATGTTTACAATTGGTGTAGTACTGTAAAATTGGTGGTTCCCTCTCCAATCCGGTGTTAATCAGGTGTTAAGGTGTTAATATTCAAAAATGGGTATAATGTGCTCTCAGCTTGCATTTGCCTATTATCCTCAACATGAATATATAGTTAGTTATATATAGATATAGTTATAGTTATATATAGATAGTCCTATATTGACTAACTGAAAATAGTACTTATTGTAGGGTATTGTTTATTTCACTGATGTTGTCTAACAAACTCTGAGTACTTACTGTTTATTGCACTTATCATTGTCTAAGATAGACCTTATGTATTTTGTACTTCTGGGCATCAGCAGTGATCCCTGTAAGTCTACAGCTCATTGGTATATTGGACTCTAACCTACTCTACTCGCTAGGATGTATCTTTGAGTAAATGACAAAGCAATTTTGTAAGTTGCTCTGGATAAGAGCATCTGCTAAATGCTGTAAATGTAAATGTAAACATGAAAATTTTATGTAAATTTCAGACTAATATGATATTAATTTTAATGCTTATTTTTTATTCTGTCGCATTTCCTATTCATAAATGTATGAAAATATCTATTATTAAACATATGTACAATTACAATTCACAAACATTTATATACAGCCTGTTTTGTGAATACTATTTGACTATTTGAGACACACCACCCTCCCTTAACCTCAGCAGGCTGCTCCACAAATTTTAATAAATATTCTAGGTTTTTGTATATTCATTAATAAATATGTATTGAAAGTCTTTATTTCAATCACTCTGCATCCCTGCGTAACTTGTCATTATTGCCAAAATGTCATTATGCTTAACATTTCTAACTAGGGGCGCAACCACCCATTTGTTAAGGGGTAACCGAACTGCCAATCCAGTATTGACAGAAGCCAGTCCTATTGGGTTGGACATATATGTACTGTGACGTGTGGAGGCAAAGCAGGATGCTGGGACGACTCGTGTCTAACACACCAAATGTTTTTATTTGACACAGACGACAACAGGGTTAGCGAACTAACCTGGTTCAAACATCGACACACCTATACGTAGACACAGGACTTATATGGGGGTGGCTGCTCTGGCTTCAGTGCGCGTGCCTCCAGAGATGCCTTAGCTGATTGGCCCGTCTCAGGGGCAGGCACCGATGACTCCGCCTTCTTGCTTTTGCGTGGCTGCGGCTTAGGCGCTTGAGCTCTGGTGCTGCGATCCTTCACTGAGGGAGTGTCCTCCTCTGGGGACAATACCCCCTGCAAGCCCCATTTGGGCCGCCTGCTTGTACCGGAGCGGAGCCGGTGGTACCTTGGGTGCTGCAGGCTCTTCGCTTTCAGAGTCCATCGACACGGTGTCCATCTCCGAAGGAGAATCCCTATGAAGAGCCTCCTCCATCTCCATCGCCGGATTCTTCTGCTGGTAGACCTCCGAGACCGATCGGAAGCTGACATCAGTGTATTCCGATTGGAGGTTGGTGTCTGTTTGGCACTCACTCCGATCGCGCTCCTCATAAGGGTAATAGGACACCGCGGTGTCCGGACCCTGAGACTGGTCTCCTCAGTACCAGCTCTCATGGTTCGTTAGGGGCCTGTAGGACTCCGTGGAGCTCCCCCAATTCCTGCGGAGCACTCTTCCCTGTCGTTGCAGTATTCAGAGTGCCCAGGAATGTGGAAGGATTCCCCTTAAGGGCTAGGGAGGAACCTTCTTCCCCTTCTTCTTCGTTTTTCCCGGCATCCTTCGATGGTCGATATTTCTGTGATATGCGGAGACAAGCCGTGTCTAGCACAACAAACATTTTTATTCGACACAAAGACGACAACGTGGTTAGCGAACTAATCTGGTTCAAACATTGACACACCTATACGTAGACACAGGGCATACAGGACATACAGACACTAACGACACACAATAATGAGCAGGTGTGAAACACAGAGAGGGAGTGATCATACAGACGAACACACGCACACGCGCAAACACAGAGAGACATTTGGGGAGAGGGGCTGTACCCTGACATACAAAAATGCAAACGCTGTTTCTTTGCTTGAACATATACATGTTATTTAAAAGTTCTAATTAAGTTACATTTCATAACTGTGCACTAGTATCTACCAAGCTTGAACTACCATAACATCATTTTTTACAACAAATTAAAGCTCCTATTGCATGCACAACCTCTAGCTGTTCTGCGGGTAAGACAGAGATGTCACACTCAAATACATCACTTGATAGCATTGAATATTCTAAAAATAAAGTCCATCTACCCGCAAAAACTTCTTACAACTAATATAAATACCTGCGTACCGATTTTCAGCCATTTACGTACAACTGTTTCCAGGCACAATTGGCATGATTGGCAACTGTTTCAACAAACAGGATGCTTAGACAAAAATGTAGAGTCCTCATTTGCTTTATATTTTCCCCACTGTGTGAGGTACATCGATGTGCTCAGCAAAGCATTGCTTTTAAAGTGCGTCCTAAAGTGTAACGCATGTATATGACAGTTTGGGGAAACTGACACAGTCATGGATTGTTTTTAGTAAATAATTTGATTGACAATACTTTTGGACATCATGGAAAGGAAGAGGCTTATTTTAGATGAAGTTTGTCTGGAGTTATTTGGGTGTAGTTATGAGCTGGAAGCTGAGAGATGGTTCAGTGGCTTCTAGCCTAGACTGGCTATGATATTTGCATAGCAAACCACTGGATGCTTCCAGCTGTAAAAAAATCAGAATCCTGCTACAAATTGTAGGTATAAATGAAAAAATATTAATTCTTTACAGTATTACAGCATTTACAGTGTTACAGTATTTTCACCAATATAACCCTTTAGCCTAATAGCAATGAAGCTATAATGAAGCTAATATTGTCTTTTAGTAAGTTGTTAATCATTGTTGTGATGTTTTAGAAAAAAAACATTGCACATTCAATATATAGTGACTAATGACTTTGTATGCATTTTGAGAGGTTTTGGGGCACTTTGGAGATATCTAGGACACCTAGTGGAAAATACTCTTTTCCACTATAACAAAAAAGGAAAAGGGCCCAAAGCAAAACTTCGGGCACACCACATGCTTAGTACCTAGTAGCACCCGTTTTGGCAAGCATCACATTTTGTAAACACTTTTTCTAGCCAGCCAAGAGTCTTCTGATTCTTGTTTAAGGGATTTTCATCCATTCTTCATTGCAACAGTCTTCTAGTTTTGTGAGATTCCTGGGCTGCCTTACATGCACTGTTCTTTTGATGTCTATCCACAGATTTTCAATGCTGTTTGGATCAGGGCACTCTGAGGACCATGGTAAAACCTTCAACTTGCACCTTTTGAGGTAGTTTATTGTGGATTTTGAGGTGTGTTTAGGATCATTATCCATTTGTAGAAGCCGTCCTCTTTTCAACCTCAGCATTTTTACAGAATGGTGTTATGTTTGCTTCCAGATTTTGCTGGAAATTCATTGAATCCATTGTTCCCGCTACCCATGAAATGATTCTGAAATGTTTTATGGCCTTCCAGACCCCTTATCTTGACTGCCACTATTCCTGTTAAGCACCATTTTATAATTACATTTCAAACTGAGGAAATGGCAAACTGAAAACACATTGTTGTCTTCCTATAGCTTTCTCCTGTTTTATAGGCCTGAAGTATTTTCATTTTCATTTTGCTAGGCAGCGGCTTAGAAGAACCCATGGCTGCTGGTTTCTGGGACAAGGTTAGAGGAGTCTGTGTATTTATAAAGCTATGAAATTTGCATCATAGCCTTTCCCATCAATTGGCCTTTCCTAACAATGTTTGTAAACAAGCCATAAGCCTAACAGGCTAATGAAGGTCTGAGACTGTGGTCAAAGTTATTTGAGTGGTCAAATCTCCAAGGTACTTTTTTTTTTTTTTTTTTTTTTTGCTGAAAATGTTGAAAAGTGTGTTTCATCTTTTAACTTGATGCCTTTTGGAGATAATTTCATCTTCAACTTGATTAACTGTTCACAGTAACATATTTTGTCCAGGGGTGCTCAAATCTTTGCATGCCACTGTATGACTGCACTTCTATTTTGTTCTTTCAGAAGACAGCTTAAATCTTTTTATTAACAATTTCCTTCTTTACCCTCACAATATGTTCTTAGCCAAATCTGTCTTCTTCTTGATTATGCGATGGTCTATTTTTTCTACTGTGGGTATGTGTGGGTGCGTGTGCGTGTGCGTGTTTGTCTATCTCTGCATTTCCATTTCCTGAAAGAAAAGGGATGAAAGAAATAACTACAAAGAATAACAATAGCACTGGAAGAACAAGTACAATTTATCATTTATTTATTCAGGGTTTGACAAATATTACTGACACATGGTTCTAAGCTATCACTTTTGAACATGCCTTCAAATCACTTTGGCATCCACTGTTGAAAACACGACTATCGTTACAACACAAGCTTTAAGATGTTCCACAAATTTAATAATAAATGGCTAACAGTCTTTGATTCCAAATGCAATTGTCCCTTCATGCCTCTTGAAGACAGAAATAAGTCAACTCTCATTTTGTTGTGGCTGGTTTTACAGTTTGGCCACAAGATGGTAGCGAAGGTCCATCTATCACAACATCCCAAACAGTATTGGTGGGTTTTACTTGAAATCATTTAGTTAATTTATTTTTCTTGTTATTTTATTTGAAATGTACTTCTATTCCTCCTTCTCCTCCTCTTCCTACTGTTAATAATAATAATAATAATAATAATAATAGTGGTGGAAATAATGTTAACAAAAATATTCATGATAATAGGGTTGTTTCCTTGTGCTGAGTTCAGGTCACCCTCCAGTACCGGTTTCAAGCTTTACATTTTAAGTAAAGCTGCTTGACAGTGATGATGAAATTCCCAATACAGCAGATGATTCATACTCTTTACAACATTTTTTTGAGCATTTTTTTAGACTGCAGTCTTTGAAGGCCTTTGAAGGCTGTATTCAACCTTTAGGGCATACAAGTGCGTTTTCCTATGATTTACAAGCGTAGTGATGTCCTTTATTAATGCTTGAAAAGTGTCCCATGTTCATTACTTTGGAGCGTTCTCTGTCTGGGTTTTCATGTAGAAATTGAACATACACATCTAGAACTCTCTTGAGACACATTTCCAGGTCCTCATGAAAGGTCAGTATGATGTACCATTGCATTGGAATATGTTCATTGGTCCTTGTTGTACAACAGTGGTTATCAGCAGCATAAGGCGTCAATGGATGAGGGTACATGGATGGAGTTATGGTATGTGAAAAAAGCAGTTAAGCTGCCACTGTTGCAGAGGAAGATGAAAGTGAGAAGACAGCAGATGAGTATGCATTGTGATAAAAAAAAAAGTTTACCTGTTTTCTGTTTGTAGAGGTCATATGAGGCTAGTTATAAAAGTAGGCCTAGACCATGAAGAATGGAATGAGTGACGTGCTATCAAAGCAGTTTGAGTTGCTTGCAAAGAATAGTTGTCCTCTGTAAACAGCACAAGGAGTGGGCAAATCACTAAACATCTCTTAACTGGACTATGTGGCTTTAAAATATGGGCCTTGACCCCACTGCCTCAATCTATTTGTGTGTTTTCCTAAAAATGTCATGCTCTGTCCATTTCTGTTATTAATTTGAAATTGAGATCTTCCAACCTAGCAATTTGAAACCCATCATGTTTCTCTAACCTGAACTACATGCTGTTCTTGGATTGGTGGGAACCCTAAGAGGCCTAGTGAACACACGCGTTAGGAGTGTGCATCTAATTCCTATATTTTCCAGCAATAGTCTTTAAACTTGGGGGTTTTCAGCACCCGTGCTGAGGACCTACTTCCATTCTGACTCTTCTTCTTATTAGTAGCAGTAGTAACAGTAGTAGGCCAGCTTATGCTGCACTGAATCTTTTGTTGTCTTTGCTTGTTTGTTTATCGTTCTTTTTCTTCCCTTACGTTGTTGTTCGTTATTATTGTCTAAGCTATCTTATATTTTACATATATGAATTGTCTTTTTTGTGAAATAGTATGGAGTTTTTATTCCAGTCTGGCTAAGTGTGGTGCTGGAGGCGTTTGGAGGAGCGTGGTCTTTAGCTCCGCCTCCTCGAGTGCTCCTTGTCTTCAACCAGGTCCTTTAGACGAGAATAATATGGGCGCACTGGGCGCGGAAGCGTCATTATTTCACTTTTCTTCGAGTAGTGCAAGAAGTCTATAAGGGATGTCTGGCAGAGGAAAGGGTGGTAAGGGCCTGGGAAAAGGTGGCGCTAAGCGTCACCGTAAGGTACTCCGCGACAACATCCAGGGTATCACTAAGCCAGCTATCCGCCGTCTGGCTCGTCGTGGCGGTGTGAAGCGCATCTCCGGTCTGATCTACGAGGAGACCCGTGGCGTGCTGAAAGTGTTTCTGGAGAACGTCATCAGGGACGCGGTTACCTACACCGAGCATGCCAAGAGAAAGACTGTCACCGCCATGGATGTGGTTTATGCTCTGAAACGCCAGGGACGTACTCTGTACGGCTTCGGAGGGTAAACACTGAGTTCAAACGAAACCAACGGCTCTTTTAAGAGCCACCCATACATTCAGTTAAAGAGTTGTTCCGTGCGGCTATGGCCGCCTAAACGCGCCCAAATGTTCTATATTGATAAGGGCTGTAACACGGTTTTAAACGTCTGCATGTTGTATACATGCAGATCGCAGCCCAAAATAAGTCACGGTAATGTTAAAAACATTTCCCAAAGTAAGAGAAAAGAAGCAAAGAATGAGCATTGTGGAGATTTGGCTTGGCTTTCTGCGCCACCTTCCTAAGAAGGGGCGGGAAAGTTAAAGCTAGACATGGCAGGGTGGGATTAAGAGGTAAACGCTATGGACTGGCGGAGCAACGATAGGAGGTTCCTGTGAGAGGCGGGGTTGTTTTCTAGCCAATGATGGCTTGTTATGACCGCGGAGGCGAGGGTATGTTCTAATTAGAATACCAGAGTCTAAATAAACTGGGTGTTCACACCCTGTTTCTTATTCCGTTGTGGTTTATTCAACGACGAACGTCATGCCCGAACCAGCGAAGTCCGCCCCAAAGAAGGGATCTAAGAAAGCCGTGACCAAGACGACTGGTAAAGGAGGCAAGAAGCGCAGAAAGACCAGGAAGGAGAGTTATGCTATCTACGTGTACAAAGTCTTGAAGCAGGTCCACCCCGACACCGGTATCTCTTCTAAGGCTATGGGGATCATGAATTCCTTTGTGAATGATATCTTCGAGCGCATCGCTGGTGAGGCTTCTCGTCTCGCTCACTACAACAAGCGTTCGACCATCACCTCCAGAGAGATCCAGACGGCCGTGCGCCTGCTGCTTCCCGGTGAGCTGGCTAAACACGCCGTATCTGAGGGTACAAAGGCCGTCACCAAGTACACCAGCTCCAAGTAAAGCGTCATAGTGCGACTTGACTAACCCAAAGGCTCTTTTAAGAGCCACCCACGTTTCCACCAAAGACTTTTTCCATCGTGTGAGTGCATGTACCGTAAAACGAGAAAAGGAAATAAGTTGTAGCTGAAGTAGCGCTTGTGGTGTTCTTGTTCGCTGTGCCGTCGTTTCTCTTCCCCTTTCCCGCGCGTTTTATTAATTTATTTTCGTATGCTTTATTCAGCCGCATGTATCTTGTAATTTAAATGAAACTTTGGAAGTGCTTGAAATTGGGATTTGGAAACCTGCTTCTCCCCCCCCAGAGCTGGGTCGCAGTCTTGTATGAGACTTTTTTTTTTTTTTTTTTTTTAATATGTATTGTCACTTTAGGATACAAGTATCTTTGTGTATATATATTATTGGGTCTGATGTAACCTACAAGTATGTCAAGTCACTATGACAACTGTTGTTGTAATCTTCATTGCCCACATTGCCATTTCCTGTTGTTACATTTCATTAGTAGCTATTAATATTCTTTTCACATGTTTTGCCTTGTTTGCAGTAGATGAAGCCTAGTCATCTGCTGAGAAGGGCTAATGGTCTAGGCCTACGTGACCCCT
Organism: Electrophorus electricus; assembly: GCF_041902795.1. Classification (NCBI taxonomy): domain Eukaryota; kingdom Metazoa; phylum Chordata; class Actinopteri; order Gymnotiformes; family Gymnotidae; genus Electrophorus; species Electrophorus electricus. The sequence goes on along the minus strand of NC_137514.1, from coordinate 15,630,486 downwards.
TTGCCCAAGGGGTCATTCGCAAGGTGCATCTATAATGTCCCATGCAACAGACTGAGAAGTCTTGGAAGAGCTAGCATGTGTATGCGCACATATATGTGCATGTGTGAGACACACAGAGAGAGAGAGAGAAGCTGGAGTTGTGCAAGGTATGTGTATTCTGGGAGTGGGATTACTGACCCACAGGACTGTGACTTATAGAATCACATCATATGGAAAAATAAAAAAAATGAATTACAATAATTGTGTAGATCTGACCCACTAAACAAACCTTATGCATGTTCTTTAGAACATTTTCTGCATTATGTCATAAATAAGGTGTTGACCTAAAATGGAAAAATCACAAGGCAAGTTTATCTATTGCCATTCAAAGTGCACAAAGCAATACAGAAGGTTTGTATCTGCTTGTCATTAGGGGTCTGATGCAGTTAAGGATTGCATCCCATCATATATTGCACTAAAGAAGTAAGTTAAGAGAAAACTGTCCAAATAGAATATCACTACAAGGCCTATTTGGAAGTAGGTTACACATGTGCCATACCATGGAAGTGTGGCACTGGAAATGTTATTGGGCTTTGCAAGAAGGTAAAGCTAGGAAAGAGATTAGGCTAATGCAGAATTTAGGGTTATGAAGAGGTCAAGTTATTTCCCATTATGGTTAAAGACAACTTGGGGTAATCCAATGTAGGGTTCTGATGAAGATATGGTTATTCACTTTAGGGTAGGCGTGAACTTGGGCTTACTCAAATAAGGGTTCTGATGACATCAGGGTAATGCCCATTAGGGTTGGTGTGAATTTGGGGTTATTCAAATGAGGGGTCTGATGACATCAGGGTAATGCCCATTAGGTTTAGAGTGAATTTGGGGTTATTCAAATGAGGGTTCTGATGAGGGCAATTCACGTTAGTGTTAGAACATAATTACCCCCAGCAGTGATGTGAGCTCGGACACCTGACGGTGCTCACGTGGTCGCCTCCCCTGATGAGGTGCACCTGATGCCAGACAAATAAGAGGACGACCACGTGTCGAGGAGCACCAGCCCGAGCGAGAGTGCCAGGTTTGGGGGCTTCCTTTGACTAAAACTGGGCTGATTTGACAGACACTTGTGTTTTTAAATGATTCTATTACGTTTTCATATCACAAAAACAAGCAATGAAAACACTATATATGAATGGCATTATAAAGCAATATTTCATAAGAGAGAATCTATACTTTATAATAATTTTTCATCTGTCAGTTCTCATAATTTTCATATGAAAAGTGAAGTAAGATTACATATGGGCTAAGTCACAGATAAACATCTTACATGAAACTCTCCAAAATTTTTACACTTCACACAAATCTGTAGTACAAACATTTTTTACATTTCCCACATTTTTCACCATGTCATCCTTTTGTCTCTTTTTTTTAAAATTTACTATACATTGTTTCACTACTTTTTCACTAGACAAAAAAAGTATTTTCCATAGTCATTTTAGCTCTTGTAGACCAAATTTGCTTCACAATTGTGCGTATACCTATCTAAAACAAAATTATCTTTTTACAATGTATGTTCACATTATAAGCACGATATATTATGTTTTTGTGATTAAATTCTATGTTTAAATCAAACCTCCTGAACTGTTCCCATATTTCTTTAGATCTATAGCAGTCCACTAACAGATTGTTTCTTCCCTATTGTTTCTTTCTCTTTACAATTAAGCATTGGACATTCGGCCGTCTTCACAAAGCAACTCCGTTGAACCACAGACATCGTTGGTAGCCTAGCCACTTCAGCAAGCCACATCCTAGCCTTTATTTTCTCTGAAACATGTTCTCCTGATAGCAAATTCAACAGATTTTTATTCTCCCTTTCATCGCAATCCCCAGACTGTATCTGCCCTCTGTACTTATGATCTGCTATACTTTTATAAATAGTTTTATTCGATTGCGTTCTCCAATCGATCTTCCAACTTTTACATTTATCCACAAAATCTGAGCACAAAAGTTTATAGTATGGTACATTCTTCCTTTTCTTTCCTTTCTTCTTTTCCCAGTCTGAGATTTCACCAATCCATTTAGCTTTCCTACCAGTGCTTGTATTGACATGTCTACAAAAACTTATTTTTAATTTAAGCCTCCATTTTCTTTATTCTTATATACACATTCCCTTTTTGTAGCTTCTCTGTTATTACCCCACATTGTTCTAATACATATTTTATTCAGTTCGGTCACTATTTTTTCCGCTGGAGGAAAAACGATGGACAGAAATAATAGTTTTGATAAAATGAATGTCTTAATTAGTTTGATCTTCGATTTGTAGCTCACACCCCAGTGTATAATTCTCTTTGATTCCTCTTTGATTTCCTGTAGCTTCCTCTGCCAGTTGCTCTCAACTAAATTTCTGTTACCAATATAAATTCCAATGATTTTAATTTCCTCATGCATACTGATACATAGAGCACTCCTTCCTCCTTGTTCCCCAATCCAAACCGCCTCAGTCTTGGAATGATTCAAAGATGCCTCAGATGCACGTTTGTACAAGTCAAAATGTTCGCACATCCCATCTAACTCTTTTTGAGTTGTTACATCATCCGCATTAACTGTTCACAGTAACATATATTTTGACTAGGGGTGCCCAAACTTTTCTTTTGCATGCCACTGTATAACTGCAATTCTATTTTGTTCTTTCAGAAGACAGCTCAAATCTTTTTATTAATAATTTCCTTCTCTACCCTCACAATATATTCTTAGCCAAATCGGACTTCTGCTTGATTATGCGATGGACTATTTGTGTGTGTGTGTGTGTGTGTGTGTGTGTGTGTGTGTTTTGATGTAGCTCAGCATTTGCATTTCCTGAAAGAAAAGCTTGCAAAGGGATGAGAGAAATAATGTTACACTCCTGGAGTGCTTTGCAGTAGGTTCTGCAAAGTTTGTCAGCAAATTAGATTTACTTAAAGGTTATTGGCAGGTCCCTCTTACTGATCATGCATCAGAGATCTCTACTTTTGCTACCCCGGACACCTTTCTGCAATACATTTATGCCTTTTGGATTGCGTTTATGAAAGGTGTATTGAATTGTGAAGCTTATCTCGATGACCTTGTTGTATATTCAGATACATGGGAACAGCATTTGAGGACACTGGAGACCGTAATCTCTAAGTTGCGAGATGCTTCATTAGTGTTAAATTTGGAAAAGTGTGAATTTGAGGACAAGCGTGGTTCGCTACCTTGGAAAACAGTGGGTCGTGGACAGGTGCGTCCCTTGGATGCTAAGGTAGAAGCCATCAAAGCTTTTCCAGTTCCTCGGACAAAACGGGACCTACGTCGGTTTTTGGGGATGGCTGGCTACTATCGTTGCTTTTGTAAAAACTTTTCAGATGTTGTCTTACCTTTGACTTCACTTTTATGAAAAACACTTCTCTTCTATGGACTCCAATTTGCCAAATATGCTTTTGACTCTGAAAAGTTTTCTGTGTAGTTCACCTGTACTGTTGGTTTGGGTTTGGGGTTATTGTCTATTTATTATCAGGGAGTTGGTGTAGGATTGTATTTTTATTTTTGTCCTGTAAAGTGTATTTAGTTGTGGTGTTTCTTCTGGTAGTGTGGGTTTTGTTTATTTTGGCAACTCCTGAAGTAATTCAGTGTTTGTAGGTAGATGTGTGTGTCTTTGTTCACCATTTAAATACACATTTCACCTCATCTACCAGTTTAGTCTTGTGACTAATTATTCCACCTACCATCCTGCTACCAGTCTTTTCAAAATTCTGTTGCGACCTCATCGCCTAGACAGGGTCGTAACAATAAATACGACGAATAACAATAGCACTGGAAGAACAAGTACAATAAGAATGTACAATTTTTCAAACCCCTGAATAAATAGTCTAATATTACTGACACATGGTTCTAAGCTATCACTTTTGAACAAGCCTTCAAATCACCATGGCAACCACTGTTGAAAACAGGACTATCATTATGACACGGTGCACAAGCTTTAAGCTGTTCCACAAATCTAATAATAAATGGTTAACAGTTCTTGGTTCCAAATGCAACTGTCCCTTCAGGTCTCTTGAACACAGAAATAAGTCAACTCATTTTGTGGCTGGTTTTATAGTTTGGCCACAAGATGGGAGCAAAGCTCCATCTAGCAGAGCATCCCAATCAGTATTGGAGTGTTTTACTGGGCATCATTTAGTTGCATTTTTTTTTTTTAATGTATTTGATCACTTTATATGACTACACAAAGACACTTGTGTTATATATATTTGTGTGTGTGTGTGTGTGTATATATGTATGTATTTATGTATGTATGTTTGGTTCTGATGTAGCCTACAAGCATGTCAAGTCACCTTGGCAACTATTGTTGTAATCTTCATTGCTCACATTATGGCATTATTTCTTGTTGTTACATTTCATTAGTAGCTTTTAATATTATTTTCACTTATTTTGCCTTGTTTGTAGTAGAAGAAGCCTAGTCATCTGCTGAGCAGGATTAACTTTCTTCTTTAGTGCAATATATGATGGGATGCGATCCTTAACTTCTTCAGAACCCTAATGACAAGAAGAGACAAAGTTAGTTTTTGTGATGCCCTGTCATGAGTTTAACCCTTACCTTCTGTATTGCTTTGTGCACTTTGAATGCCAATAGATAAACTTGCCTTGTGATTTTTCATTTTAGGTCAACACCTTATTGATGACATGATCCAGAAAATGTTCAAAAGAACATGCATAAGGTTTGTTTAGTGGGTCAGATCTACAAAATTATTGTAATTAGTTTATTTATTTATTTTTTTAAATATGATGTGATTCTATGAGTCACAGTCCTGTGGCTCAGTAATCCCACTCCCAGAATACACATATCTTGCACAACTCCAACTTCTCTCTCTCTGTCTGTCTCACACATGCATATATATGTGCGCATTCACATGCTAGGTCTTCCAAGACTTCTCTGTCTCTTGCATGGGACATTATAGATGCATCTTGCGAATGACCTGTGGGGCAAAGGGGTCACGTAGCCCTAGACCATTCAGAATGGAATGAATCAACTGCTATGAAACTTGTAGGAATTGCCTGTAAAGAATAGCTGTGATCTGTATGCAGTACAAGGAGTGGGCTAATGCTAAACATCTCTTAAGGTGAGTTTGGGGTTATTCAAATGAGGGTTCTGATGAGGTCAGGGTAATTTACTTTAGTGTTAGAACTTGGGCTCCCAGCAATGACGTGAGTTCTCAACGTGGTTGCCTCCCCTAATGGGGAGCACGTGATTCCAGCCCAATTAGAGGCCAGCTACCTGACAAGGAGCGCCAGGTTTTGGTGGCTTTACTTTGACTAAGACACTTGGCTGCGGGAAGTACACTCTCAGCCACTCTCTCCTGCACCTGTGTTTTACTCGCACGTACATAAGGCCTTTTTCAACTAGTACACACACCACTGCCGCACTCTTAGCACCTCCATGCTTTTGCTCAGGCTCTCCTTCAACGCGCACATTGGGACTTGCTAGATGTATGCCTTCATTTCTCACATTTTCACGCCCCACATGCCTAGAAATACACCATGTCTTATTTGGAGCGGCAGTCGCGCAGTACCGTTTTGTGGCAGCTGTGCAAAACAAGATCGGGCTGCACGGGCTTTTCTGGCACGCAAGTGAACCACAGAGCCCATTCTTGCGAAACGCGTTGTTTGACGACTTACAAATTGTTTTAGCATGTATATTTAGGCCCGGATTTGTCATGAGAAAACACAAGTGCGAGCAGCTCACGGAGGCACAGACGCTGAGTGCTGGGCGGGTTGAGTCTACACCGTCCTCATGCGGCTTTTAAGGCCGGCCCCTCGCTAGGAGGGAGGTTCAACTCAACAGAGCAGTGTGTGCGACGTAGAGTACTGTTTGCGCGCGTCTATTTCTCGTAGTTAACACGACGATGGCAGAAGTAGCTCCAGCCCCAGCCGCCGCTGCGCCGGCCAAGGCGCCTAAGAAGAAAGCTGCCGCTAGACCCAAGAAAGCGGGACCCAGCGTCGGTGAGCTTATCGTCAAAGCTGTTTCTGCTTCCAAAGAACGGAACGGGGTCTCTCTCGCCGCTCTGAAGAAAGCTTTGGCTGCGGGTGGTTACGACGTGGAAAAGAACAACTCTCGCGTCAAGCTTGCTATCAAAAGCTTGGTGACAAAGGAAACTCTGGTGCAGACCAAAGGAACCGGTGCCTCTGGCTCTTTTAAGCTCAACAAGAAGCAAGACGAAGCCAAGAAAAAGCCCGCTAAGAAAGCCGCGCCTAAGGCGAAAAAAGCGCCCGCCAAGAAACCTGCCGCGGCTAAAAAGCCCAAGAAGGTAGCGGCAAAGAAGCCCGCCTCCGCCGCTGCAAAGAAGTCGCCCAAGAAGGCGAAGAAGCCTGCTGCCGCCGCGAAAGCCACCAAGAGCCCCAAGAAAGCAAAGAAGCCGGCCACCCCGAAGAAGGCAGCCAAGAGCCCCAAGAAGGCAAAGACCGCCAAGCCCAAGACTGCCAAACCAAAGGCTGCAAAGGCGAAAAAAGCTGCCCCCAAGAAGAAGTAAACGTGCATGTTTTCATGTCTTGGTATCCCCAAAAGGCTCTTTTAAGAGCCACCCACTTTTCTCTTCCAAAGAGCGGTTTTCTTTACACTCTCGAAATGGTTACGAGCGAATTAATACGGCCAAGTGTGTAATCGGAGTTTATTTTAACGTGCGATTTCTTCCATAGACGTACTAAGTGGACACGGAAAAGAAAAGTGAAGCATTAGATGGTGTTTGTATTGAATGGAATTTTTTTTTAATACGGTCAATTTAAAAATGGAAAGGAAAACGAGGACCAATTCCATTTTGCATAGAAATATTGTACAGCCTAAGCAGATTTCTGTGCCGTTTATTTCTCCCTTTCCATTATTAAGAAAATTCAATTCAACGCAAACACTCCACCACAGAAACCTCACAAACAATATCCACCGGAGGACCCAGACTACCTTCACGCTATAGATTACTAATTAACAATACAATTTATATCTGTAAATTAGGTATACATTATCCATTTATATATCCAAAAGAGTCCAGGGAAATTTCTTTTTTCCTCTCATATCAATCGTCTTCAACCTTTGTAACTCACACACAATCTGTTTAAACACTATTTCTGCAGGTATTATACATTGTTCAATAATCATCTTACGTCGTGTTTTCCAAATCTTCGAATTTATCACACAAACAATCATCCAACAAAAGTCCTTTACATTCTCAGTCAAATTCTCATTAAACACTCCATACATAATACTTTTGCTGTTACGACCGCATTTAAACCCAATACCTTCCATTTTCTCCCAAATTTCAATAGTCCTTGTGCACGGCAGTAATAAATGTTCTATCGTTTCATCGGCCATGCAATTATACATCGGACATTCCTTAGTTGTAACAAAACAACTCTATTTGACAATACATCGTACAGGCAATCTTCCAAAAGATATAAGCCATGCCGTACCTCGAACATTCTCTCCTGTCTTTATCATACATGTACGTATCATGAAAAGACTTAATAATAATAATAATAATAATAATAATAATAATAATAATAATAATAATAAAAATACAAATAACTTGGAAGTATTTAGACTATTTGCTCCAAACTGAAATCCATATGAAGAAGAATGACAAGAACTGGAAGTGATTCCGTATGGGAGGGAGAGTTGCAGGCTAAGGAAAGGGAGGCCGGCTTTGGAAGTGGACGAGTGCTTCGCGATTGGTTATTCGTCCTGTCCTCCTTAGCCAATAGGAGAGCTGTTGATTTTGCTATATCTGAAGCGCTCGTAGGTGATAGGCGATTATTTCAGCTTTGCTCCCAAGACGCTGTTGTACCCATAATGAGTGGAAGAGGGAAGACCGGCGGTAAGGCTAGGGCTAAGGCCAAGACTCGCTCCTCTCGCGCTGGTCTGCAGTTTCCTGTGGGCCGTGTGCACAGGCTTTTGCGCAAAGGTAATTATGCCGAGCGCGTTGGTGCCGGTGCTCCGGTCTATTTGGCTGCTGTGCTGGAGTATCTGACTGCTGAAATTCTCGAGTTGGCAGGCAACGCCGCCCGTGACAACAAGAAGACCCGTATCATTCCTCGTCATCTGCAGCTCGCCGTGCGTAACGACGAAGAGTTGAACAAGCTGTTAGGAGGGGTGACTATTGCTCAAGGTGGCGTGCTGCCCAACATTCAGGCTGTTCTGCTGCCCAAGAAAACCGAGAAGGCGGTCAAGACCAAGTAAATTCACCTCTGCTCCGTTGTCTGCAGATCCCAAAGGCTCTTTTAAGAGCCACCCACACTGACTGAGGAAGTGCAACTTTTTAATGTTACTGTCTGTTCTACCTTGCATTTTTCTCGAGGGCACTAAATGACTAACGGGCACCGCTGTCCATTACCACGCCACGTCTGAGCACACGTACACCTTCCCCGTTTTTACGCGCCCAATAGCATTTGATGAAAGCAAGCTAGTACTCGTACATTTATATACGTACTTGTAGAAGTGCTGTGTGTGTGTGTGTATATATTTTATTTATATATATATATAAATAAGATGCTGTTGGTGCTACAAACATGTAAAAAAAAAAAAGTAACCGGGAGTACGTTCAACAATGTACACTGCAGGCACATAAAGAGCACGGCTCAAAAGTAGGCTTACTGGCTTGCTTTTTTGAAATGTGCGCGTAGTGGAACACGGGCCAATTGACTTGATGTGACGTATCTTTATTTGTCCAATGGACGGCATGCTTACTGAAGACGCCCAATGAGCGCAGGTCGGCGTTATGGCTTAAAAAGGATGTCGTCGTGGTTGTGTCTTATTCTCTTTCTTCGTCAGTTAAGAGTAGAATTGCGTCGCTATGGCAAGAACAAAGCAGACCGCCCGTAAGTCCACCGGTGGTAAAGCCCCGAGGAAGCAGCTTGCCACCAAGGCCGCTCGTAAGAGCGCCCCAGCCACCGGCGGCGTGAAGAAGCCTCATCGTTACAGGCCTGGTACCGTAGCTCTGAGGGAGATTCGTCGTTATCAGAAGTCGACCGAGTTGCTGATCCGCAAGCTGCCCTTCCAGCGCCTGGTGAGAGAAATTGCTCAGGATTTCAAGACCGATCTCCGTTTCCAGAGCTCTGCCGTCATGGCCTTGCAGGAGGCTAGCGAGGCATACCTGGTCGGCCTGTTCGAGGATACTAACTTGTGCGCTATCCACGCCAAGAGAGTCACCATCATGCCCAAGGACATCCAGTTGGCCCGCCGCATTCGCGGAGAGCGTGCTTAAACTGCTCGCTCGGCGTAATATCCCAAAATACCCAAAGGCTCTTTTAAGAGCCACCTAAATTGTTTCGCTGCAAAATGAGCAAGTCGCCTTGGCAACGCTTCTCACCGATACGTCGTTATTATAACGTGCATCTGACATGTGCTTCTAGATTACGGGCAACCTAGTTTGCTATGAGGGTTAATTCCATAGCTGAGAAACTATGGCAACGGTAAGGAGCGTTGTATTGTGAGTCGACAAGAAACTTTGTAGTAAGGTCGTCTGGGTTAGCGGTGCTCTAGCGGGAGTATGACGTTCACGTCATCAAAATGTATCACTGAGAAACGAAACTGATACAAGTCTTTCAGAGATGTCAGTGTCTTTTCTTCGACTGAAATAAATATGTACTGGTGCTATTAACTAAATTCTAGACACGGACGTGGTTTTCAGACCTGTTCTCTATTAACCTTTGTGTCTTGGTGGTAACACAACTTTCATGGAAAAAATGAACAAAAACAATGTTTCATTTTTTAAATGATTTGTTTTGTTTTCTGTGAAAGTCGTTAGCTTTCAAGTTGCGGAGAACTATTTATTTAGTGGTGGCTCATTTTTGATCAGAATGCTGTCAGAATATAAATGTATAATGCAGAACAATTAGCCAGTTTCTCTTGGGAGAAACAACAACAACAAAAAAACAACACCAACAATAATAATAAACCTATGGAATGGGTATGTCCTTCTCAGAAATAATTTCTAGGCTTAGCTGACAGCCACTCTCATAAAGGTTTGTTTGCTTTTGTATCTGCTGTTGAAATAAACACAATAATTGTCTTTCATCATAAAAAGAAAAGCCCTAAAACAATAACTAAAAAATGCTCTGAAGACAAATAAAAATATTTATAGAAATTGACTTGCCTTTCATGATGATTCTTCTTTTTCTTCTTCTTCTTATTGTAAGCCTACTCGTGGTTAGTTATAGGAGACTTGCATTTATTTCTGTATGTATTTATTTTATTCATGTTCAACAAGCACTTAATATGTGAGATCAAAGCATGCTTTTCATGCATTTATTTCCATAATCTCATTATGGTCTTTTTTTTTTCCTGAACTCCTGAAGTTACCCATCTGGAACCCCATAGTTCATTTGTTTGCTGTACCATACACCAGGCCCTTTTAACAGATATCATATCATATAACAGTATCTACAGTGGCATGCAAAGGTTTGGGCACATCTGGTCAAAATGCATGTTACTGTCAACTGTTAAGCAAGTTGAAGATGAAATGCTCTCCAAAAGGCATAAAGTTTAAGATGACGCATTCCTTTTGTATTTTAAACTGAAACTTTTTTTTTTTTTTTTAACATCTTTTACATTTTCAAAATAACAAAAAAGGAAAAGGGCCTAAAGCAAAACTTCGGGCACACTACATGCTTAGTACCTAGTAGCACCCGCTTTGGCAAGCATCACATTTTGTAAACACTTTTTCTAGCCAGCCAAGAGTCTTCTGATTCTTGTTTAAGGGATTTTCATCCATTCTTCATTGCAACAGTCTTCTAGTTTTGTGAGATTCCTGGGCTGTCTTGCATGCACTGTTCTTTTGATGTCTATCCACAGATTTTCAATGCTGTTTGGATCAGGGCACTCTGAGGACCATGGTAAAACCTTCAACTTGCACCTTTTGAGGTAGTTTATTGTGGATTTTGAGGTGTGTTTAGGATCATTATCCATTTGTAGAAGCCGTCCTCTTTTCAACCTCAGCATTTTTACAGAATAGTGTTATGTTTGCTTCCAGATTTTGCTGGAAATTCATTGAATCCATTGTTCCCTCTACCCATGAAATGATTCTGAAATGTTTTATGGCCTTCCAGACCCCTTATCTTGACTGCCACTATTCCTGTTAAGCACCATTTTATAATTACATTTCAAACTCATGAAATGGCAAACTGAAAACACATTGTTGTCTTCCTATAGCTTTCTCCTGTTTTATAGGCCTGAAGTATTTTCATTTTCATTTTGCTAGGCAGCGGCTTAGAAGAACCCATGGCTGCTGGTTTCTGGGACAAGGTTAGAGGAGTCTGGGTATTTATAAAGCTTTGAAATTTGCATCATGTGGCCTTTCCTAACAATGTTTGTAAACAAGCCATAAGCCTAACAGGCTAATGAAGGTCTGAGACTGTCGTCAAAGTTATTTGAGTGTTCAAATCTCCTAGGTACTCTTTTTTTTTTTTCACAATTGTATAAAACAAACTAATACACTGACATTGCTGAAAATGTTGAAAAGTGTGTTTCATCATTTTTGACCTGACATTTAAACAAGATGTGCGTGCACGCAAACATACACACATAATAATGGTGAGTGTATGCTACTGATTGAACTCAAACAAAATTAAAATGCTCTTTTGAATATGCAGTATCTTCCCTTTATGACCTCACACATTATCAAAGTTTACAAACAATAGAAGAACAATTTCACACAAAAGCAACATTTTCTGCAAGCATTGTTTGCTAATGGTGAATGCAGCCAGAAACTTTAAAGGTGCTGCATATGACAATACCCCCAGTTCTCTTTTTTTGCAGAATCCATGGGTACACATCTCAATGCCAAACAGCTTGTAGATGTGCATTTTTCCAGATGCTCAGAAGTAAACACGAGAACAATGATTTAGAAGAGGAGGAGGTGTCTGAAGGAGATGAGGAAGAATTCAACCCAGAGCATGGTGCATCATCGTCAGGTGAAGAGAAAATCCCTCAAGGTGAAACAAACATTTTTGTCCAAACTGTGACCATAAGAAAGGTCTAGGAGAAGTGAATGAAATGTCTTTCATACCTCTACAACACTGGACCTGAAGTAACAGTGGATACAGACTGATTCCATTCAAAGGTACATTTTTAATTCCATATATGTAATGTAAACTGATATTCATTGTTAATTTTAGAATGTATTATTGTTAAATTAATTTTTTCATGCTTTTGTTTTATCTATTATTTCATGTTCATGTTTTATTTATTATTTTACTTCTCTTTATTGTTGTTGTTTACATGCCTTATGGATAGCGGTAATGGTTCAAAAATGTGAGAGGACTAGTATTTTGTCGTTGAATTCTTAATAGTAAAACATATAAAAATATATAACTGTTTTGGCCAAAAAATTCATGACTACTGTTTCCTTTCAATATAATGCATTTAAACTTCTTTCTGTACATTTCTACAACTTTTTTAGGCTATGCTTTAGACTACTTAAAACATACCTCTCACCTCAACATTTCTCATAACTTCTCTTCTTATTCTTATTTGTTAATTAATGTGTTGATTGTTTTAATGTATTTTTTCTGCATCTTTGTCATAGTAAAGCGACCTTGAGTCTGTGACAGTTTCTATATAAATGAAACTTATTATTATTATTATTATTATTATTCTACAAGTGCCATGTTTCTGATGGAGCTCCACATTTTCCATTTAAATTGATGTATTTCTAAACCTAAAACGTGACTAAAAATACAAGTAAAACCGTCTAGTAGACCAATCGCCATGGGAGGTAATAAAATAGATGATCCTCTGCTTCCATCTTGTGGCCAAAATGGAAACATTCCATAATATTCAATCATTAAGGGCACCTAGTTTTAATCAGAATGCTGTCAGAATATAAATGTATAATGCAGAACAATTAGCCAGTTTCTCTTGGGAGAAACAACAACAACAAAAAAACAACACCAACAATAATAATAAACCTATGGAATGGGTATGTCCTTCTCAGAAATAATTTCTAGGCTTAGCTGACAGCCACTCTCATAAAGGTTTGTTTGCTTTTGTATCTGCTGTTGAAATAAACACAATAATTGTCTTTCATCATAAAAAGAAAAGCCCTAAAACAATAACTAAAAAATGCTCTGAAGACAAATAAAAATATTTATAGAAATTGACTTGCCTTTCATGATGATTCTTCTTTTTCTTCTTCTTCTTATTGTAAGCCTACTCGTGGTTAGTTATAGGAGACTTGCATTTATTTCTGTATGTATTTATTTTATTCATGTTCATCAAGCACTTAATATGTGAGATCAAAGCATGCTTTTCATGCATTTATTTCCATAATCTCATTATGGTCTTTTTTTTTTCCTGAACTCCTGAAGTTACCCATCTGGAACCCCATAGTTAATTTGTTTGCTGTACCATACACCAGGCCCTTTTAACAGATATCATATCATATAACAGTATCTACAGTGGCATGCAAAGGTTTGGGCACATCTGGTCAAAATGCATGTTACTGTCAACTGTTAAGCAAGTTGAAGATGAAATGCTCTCCAAAAGGCATAAAGTTTAAGATGACACATTCCTTTTGTATTTTAAACTGAAACTTTTTTTTTTTTTTTTTTTTTTTAACATCTTTTACATTTTCAAAATAACAAAAAAGGAAAAGGGCCTAAAGCAAAACTTCGGGCACACTACATGCTTAGTACCTAGTAGCACCCGCTTTGGCAAGCATCACATTTTGTAAACACTTTTTCTAGCCAGCCAAGAGTCTTCTGATTCTTGTTTAAGGGATTTTCATCCATTCTTCATTGCAACAGTCTTCTAGTTTTGTGAGATTCCTGGGCTGTCTTGCATGCACTGTTCTTTTGATGTCTATCCACAGATTTTCAATGCTGTTTGGATCAGGGCACTCTGAGGACCATGGTAAAACCTTCAACTTGCACCTTTTGAGGTAGTTTATTGTGGATTTTGAGGTGTGTTTAGGATCATTATCCATTTGTAGAAGCCGTCCTCTTTTCAACCTCAGCATTTTTACAGAATAGTGTTATGTTTGCTTCCAGATTTTGCTGGAAATTCATTGAATCCATTGTTCCCTCTACCCATGAAATGATTCTGAAATGTTTTATGGCCTTCCAGACCCCTTATCTTGACTGCCACTATTCCTGTTAAGCACCATTTTATAATTACATTTCAAACTCATGAAATGGCAAACTGAAAACACATTGTTGTCTTCCTATAGCTTTCTCCTGTTTTATAGGCCTGAAGTATTTTCATTTTCATTTTGCTAGGCAGCGGCTTAGAAGAACCCATGGCTGCTGGTTTCTGGGACAAGGTTAGAGGAGTCTGGGTATTTATAAAGCTTTGAAATTTGCATCATGTGGCCTTTCCTAACAATGTTTGTAAACAAGCCATAAGCCTAACAGGCTAATGAAGGTCTGAGACTGTCGTCAAAGTTATTTGAGTGTTCAAATCTCCTAGGTACTCTTTTTTTTTTTTCCACAATTGTATAAAACAAACTAATACACTGACATTGCTGAAAATGTTGAAAAGTGTGTTTCATCATTTTTGACCTGACATTTAAACAAGATGTGCGTGCACGCAAACATACACACATAATAATGGTGAGTGTATGCTACTGATTGAACTCAAACAAAATTAAAATGCTCTTTTGAATATGCAGTATCTTCCCTTTATGACCTCACACATTATCAAAGTTTACAAACAATAGAAGAACAATTTCACACAAAAGCAACATTTTCTGCAAGCATTGTTTGCTAATGGTGAATGCAGCCAGAAACTTTAAAGGTGCTGCATATGACAATACCCCCAGTTCTCTTTTTTTGCAGAATCCATGGGTACACATCTCAATGCCAAACAGCTTGTAGATGTGCATTTTTCCAGATGCTCAGAAGTGAACACGAGAACAATGATTTAGAAGAGGAGGAGGTGTCTGAAGGAGATGAGGAAGAATTCAACCCAGAGCATGGTGCATCATCGTCAGGTGAAGAGAAAATCCCTCAAGGTGAAACAAACATTTTTGTCCAAACTGTGGCCATAAGAAAGGTCTAGGAGAAGTGAATGAAATGTCTTTCATACCTCTACAACACTGGACCTGAAGTAACAGTGGATACAGACTGATTCCATTCAAAGGTACATTTTTAATTCCATATATGTAATGTAAACTGATATTCATTGTTAATTTTAGAATGTATTATTGTTGATTTATGTTCTTCATGCTTTTGTTTTATCTATTATTTCATGTTCATGTTTTATTTATTATTTTACTTCTCTTTATTGTTGTTGTTTACATGCCTTATGGATAGCGGTAATGGTTCAAAAATGTGAGAGGACTAGTATTTTGTCGTTGAAAAGTTATTTGAGTGTTCAAATCTCCTAGGTACTCTTTTTTTTTTTTTTCTGAAAATGTTGAAAAGTGTGTTTCATCTTTTAACTTTATGCTTTTTGGAGATAATTTCATCTTCAACTTGATTAACTGTTCACAGTAACATATATTTTGTCCAGGGGTGCTCAAATCTTTGCATGCCACTGTATGACTGCACTTCTATTTTGTTCTTTCAGAAGACAGCTTAAATCTTTTTATTAACAATTTCCTTCTTTACCCTCACAATATGTTCTTAGCCAAATCTGTCTTCTTCTTGATTATGCGATGGTCTATTTTTTCTACTGTGTGTATGTGTGGGTGCGTGTGCGTGTCGGTGTGTGCGAGCGTATCTCTGCATTTGCATTTCCTGAAAGAAAAGGGATGAAAGAAATAACTACAAAGAATCACAATAGCACTGGAAGAACAAGTACAATTTATCATTTATTTATTCAGGGTTTGACAAATATTACTGACACATGGTTCTAAGCTATCACTTTTGAACATGCCTTCAAATCACTTTGGCATCCACTGTTGAAAACACGACTATCGGTACGACACAAGCTTTAAGGTTTTCCACAAATTTAATAATAAATGGCTTACAGTTTTTGATTCCAAATGCAACTGTCCCTTCATGTCTCTTGAAGACAGAAATAAGTCAACTCTCATTTTGTTGTGGCTGGTTTTACAGTTTGGCCACAAGATGGCAGCAAAGGTCCATCTATCACAGCATCCCAATCAGTATTGGTGGGTTTTACTTGATATCATTTAGTTAATTTATTTTTCTTGTTAATTTATTTGAAATGTACTTCTATTCCTCCTCCTCCTCCTCCTCCTCCTCCTCCTCCTCCTCCTCTTCCTGCTGTTAATAATAATAATAATAATAATAATAATAATAATAATAGTGGTAGAGATAATGTTAACAAAAATATTCATGATAATAAGGTTGTTTC
Organism: Electrophorus electricus; assembly: GCF_041902795.1. NCBI lineage: Eukaryota > Metazoa > Chordata > Actinopteri > Gymnotiformes > Gymnotidae > Electrophorus > Electrophorus electricus. The sequence goes on along the minus strand of NC_137514.1, from coordinate 15,614,192 downwards.
CTTGTGCTGAGTTCAGGTTGCCCTCCAGTACCGGTTTCAAGCTTTACATTTTAAGTAAAGCTGCTTGACAGTGATGATGAAATTCCCAATACAGCAGATGATTCATACTCTTTACAACATTTTATTGAGCATTTTTTTAGACTGCAGTCTTTGAAGGCCTTTGAAGGCTGTATTCAACCTTTAGGGCATACAAGTGTGTTTTCCTATGATTTACAAGCGTAGTGATGTCCTTTATTAATGCTTGAAAAGTATCCCATGTTCATTACTTTGGAGCATTCTCTGTCTGGGTTTTCATGTAGCAATTGAACATACACATCTAGAACTCTCTTGAGACACATTTCCAAGTCCTCATGAAAGGTCAGTATGATGTGCCATTGCATTGGAATATGTTCATTGGTCCTTGTTGTACAACAGTGGTTATCAGCAGCATAAGGCCTCAATGGATGAGGGCACATGGATGGAGTTATGGTATGTGAAAAAAGCAGTTAAGCTGCCACTGTTGCAGCAGAAGATGAAAGTGAGAAGACAGCAGATGAGTATGCAATGTGATAAAAAAAAAAAAGGTTTGCCTGTTTTCTGTTTGTAGAGGTCATATGAGGCTAGACATAAAAGTAGGCCTAGACCATGAAGAATGGAATGAGTGACGTGCTATCAAAGCAGTTTGAGTTGCCTGCAAAGAATAATTGTCCTCTATGTGGCCTTGACCCCACTGCCTCAATCTATTTGTGTGTTTTCCTAAAAATGTAATGCTCTGTCCATTTCTGTTATTAATTTGAAACTGACATCTTCCAACCTAGAAATTTGAAACCCATCATGTTTCTCTAACCTGAACCACATGCTGTTCTTGGATTGGTGGGAACCCTAAGAGGCCTAGTGAACACACGGATTAGGAGTGTGCATATAATTTCTATATTTTCCAGCAAGAGACTTTAAACTTGGGGGGTTTCAGCACCAGTGCTGAGGATCTACTTCCATTCTGACTCTTCTTCTTATTAGTGGCAGTAGTAACAGTAGTAGGCCATCTTATGCTGCACTGAATCTTTTGTTGTCTTTGTTTGTTTGTTTGTTATCGTTCTTTTTCTTCCCTTATGTTGTTGTTCGTTATTATTGTCTAAGATATCTTATATTTTACATATATGAATTGTCGTTTTTGTGAAATAGTATGGAGTTTTTATTCCAGTCTGGCTAAGTGTGGTGCTGGAGGCGTTTGGAGGCGCGTGGTCTTTAGCTCCGCCTCCTCGAGTGCCCCTTGTCTTCAACCAGGTCCTTTAGTCGAGAATAATAGTGCCGCTCTGGGTATGGAGGCTTCATTATTTCACTTTTCTTCGAATAGTGTGAGAAGGCTAAGGGATGTCTGGCAGAGGAAAGGGTGGTAAGGGTCTGGGGAAAGGTGGCGCTAAGCGTCACCGTAAAGTACTCCGCGACAACATCCAGGGTATCACTAAGCCAGCTATTCGCCGTCTGGCTCGTCGTGGCGGTGTGAAGCGCATCTCCGGTCTGATCTACGAGGAGACCCGTGGCGTGCTGAAAGTGTTTCTGGAGAACGTCATCAGGGACGCGGTTACCTACACCGAGCATGCCAAGAGAAAGACTGTCACCGCCATGGATGTGGTTTATGCTCTGAAACGCCAGGGACGTACTCTGTACGGCTTCGGAGGGTAAACACTGAGTTCAAACGAAACCAACGGCTCTTTTAAGAGCCACCCATACATTCAGTTAAAGAGTTGTTCCGTGCGGCTATGGCCGCCTATAAGCGCCCAAAGGACTTATTGTCCTATATTGATAAGGGCTGTTTGCATGTTGTATACATGCAGATCCCAGCCCAAAATAAGTCACGATAATGTTTAAAACATATTTCCCAAAGTAAGAAAGGAAGCAAAGAATAAGCATTGTGGAGACTTGGTTTGGCTTTCTGCGCCTCCTTCCTAAGAAGGGGCGGGAAAGTTAAAGATAGACATGGCAGGGCGGGATTAAGAGGTAAACGCTATGGAGTGGCGGAGCAACGATAGGAGGTTCCTGTGAGAGGAGGGGTTGTTTTCTAGCCAATGATGGCTTGTCATGACCGAGGAGGCGAGGGTATGTTCTAATTAGAATACCAGAGTCTAAATAAACTGGGTGTGCACGCGCCGTTTCTCATTCCGTTGTGGTTTATTCAACGACGAACGTCATGCCCGAACCAGCGAAGTCCGCCCCGAAGAAGGGATCTAAGAAAGCGGTGACCAAGACGACTGGTAAAGGAGGCAAGAAGCGCAGAAAGACCAGGAAGGAGAGTTATGCTATCTACGTGTACAAAGTCTTGAAGCAGGTCCACCCCGACACCGGTATCTCTTCTAAGGCTATGGGGATCATGAATTCCTTTGTGAATGATATCTTCGAGCGCATCGCTGGTGAGGCTTCTCGTCTCGCTCACTACAACAAGCGTTCGACCATCACCTCCAGAGAGATCCAGACGGCCGTGCGCCTGCTGCTTCCCGGTGAGCTGGCTAAACACGCCGTATCTGAGGGTACAAAGGCCGTCACCAAGTACACCAGTTCCAAGTAAAGCGTCATAGTGCGACTTGACTACCCCAAAGGCTCTTTTAAGAGCCACCCACGTTTTCACCAAAGACATTTTCCATCGTGTGGGTGTGCATGTACCGTAAAACGAGAAAAGGAAAGGAGTAGTAGCTGAAGTAGCGCTTGTGTTTTTGTGCGCTGTGCCGTCGTCTTTCTTCCCTTTGTGCGCTTTGACGTCGTCCGTCTTCCCCTTTCCCGCGCGTTTTATTAAATTATTTTCGTGTGCTTTATTCGGCCGCATGTATCTTGTAATTTAAATGAAACTTGAAGTTCTTGAGATTGGGATTTGGAAACCCGTTTCTACTCCCCAGAGCTGGGTCACAGTCTTGTATGAAACCTTTTTTTGGTTGTCTTTGTTTTTTTGTTTTTTATATGCATTTTGTCACTTTAGGACAAGTATCTTTGTGTATATATATTATTGGCTCTGATGTAACCTACAAGTATGTGAAGTCACCATGACAATTGTTGTAATCTTTAATCTTCATTGCCCACATTGACATTTCCTGTTGTTACATTTTATTAGTAGCTATTAATATTCTTTTCACATCTTTTGCCATGTTTGCAGTAGATGAAGCCTAGTCATTTGCTGGGAAGGGTTAAGGATTGCATCCCATCATATATTGCGCTAAAGAAGTAAGTTAGGAGAAAAATGTCCAGATAGGCCTTGTAGTGATATTCTATTTGGAAGTAGGTTACACATGTGCCATACCATGGAAGTGTGGTACTGGAAATGTTATTGGGGTTTGTAAGAGGGTAAAGCTAGGAAAGAGATTAGGCTAATGCAGAATTCAGGGTTATGAAGAGGTCAAGTTATTTCCCATTATGATGAAAAACAACTTGGGGTAATCCAATGTAGGGTTCTGATGAAGTTATGGTTATTCACTCTAGGGTAGGAGTGAACTTGGGTTTACTCAAATAAGGGTTCTGATGACATCAGGGTAATGCCCATTAGGTTTAGAGTGTACTTTGGGGTTATTCAGATGAGGGTTCTGATGACATCAGGGTAATGCCCATTAGGTTTAGAGTGTACTTTGGGGTTATTCAGATGAGGGTTCTGATGACATCAGGGTAATGCCCATTAGGGTTAGCGTGAATTTGGGGTTATTCAAATGAGGGGTCTGATGGGTTCAGGGTAAATCACTTTAGGTTTAGAGTGAACTTGGGGGTTATTCAGATGAGGGTTCTGATGACATCAGGGTAAGGCACATTAGGGTTAGCGTGAACTTGGGGTTATTCAAATGAGGGTTCTGATGAGGGCAATTCACGTTAGTGTTGGAACATCATTACCCCCAGCAGTGATGTGAGCTCAGACACCTGACAGTGCTCACGTGGTTGCCTCCCCTGATGAGGTGCACCTGATGCCAGACAAATAAGAGGACGGCCACCTGTCGAGGAGCGCCAGCTCAAGTGAGAGTGCCAGGTTTGGGGGCTTCCTTTGACTAAAACTGGGCTGATTTGACAGACACTTGTGTTTTTAAATGATTTTATTACGTTTTCATATCACAAAAACAAGCAATGAAAACATTATATACGAATGGCATTATAAAGCAATATTTCATAAGAGAGAATCTATACTTTATAATAATTTTATCTGTCAGTTCTCATAATTTTCATACGAAAAGTAAAGTAAGATTACATATGGGCCAAGTCACAGATAAGCATCTTACATGAAATTCTCCAAAATGTTTACACTTCACACATATCCATAGTACAAACTTTTTTTTAAAATTTCCCACATTTCACCTCGTCATCCTTTTGTCTCTCTTTTTTAAAAAAATTACTATACATTGTTTCACTACTTGTTCACTAGACAAAAAAATATTTTCCATAGTCATTTTAGCTCTTGTAGACCCAATTTGCTTCACAATTGTGCAGGTATACCTATCTAAAACAAAATGATCTTTTTACAATGTATGTTCACATTATAAGCACGATATATTATGTTTTTGTGATTAAATTGTTTCTTCCCTATTGTTTCTTCCTTTGTTTCTTCCCTATTGTTTCTTTCCCTTTACAATTAAGCATTGGACATTCGGCCGTCTTCACAAAGCAACTCCGTTTAACCACAGACATCGTTGGTAGCCTAGCCACTTCAGCAAGCCACATCCTAGCCTTTATTTTCTCTGAAACATGTTCTCCTGATAGCAAATTCAACAGATTTTTATTCTCCCTTTCATCGCAATCCCCAGACTGTATCTGCCCTCTGTACTTATGATCTGCTATACTTTTATAAATAGTTTTATTCGATTGCGTTCTCCAATCGATCTTCCAACTTTTACATTTATCAACAAAATCTGAGCACAAAAGTTTATAGTATGGTACATTCTTCCTTTTCTTTCCTTTCTTCTTTTCCCAGTCTGAGATTTCACCAATTCATTTAGCTTTCCTACCAGTGCTTGTATTGACATGTCTACAAAAACTTATTTTTAATTAAAGCCTCCATTTTCTTTATTCTTATATACACATTCCCTTTTTGTAGCTTCTCTGTTATTACCCCACATTGTTCTAATATATATTTTATTCAGTTCGGTCACTATTTTGTTCCGCTGGAGGAAAAACGATGGACAGAAACAATAGTTTTGATAAAACGAATGTCTTAATTAGTTTGATCTTCGATTTGTAGCTCACACCCCAGTGTATAATTCTCTTTGATTCCTCTGTGATTTCCTGTAGCTTCCTCTGCCAGTTGCTCTCAACTAAATTTCCGTTACCGATATAAATTCCAATGATTTTAATTTCCTCATGCATACTGATACATAGAGCACTCCTTCCTCCTTGTTCCCCAATCCAAACCGCCTCAGTCTTGGAATGATTCAAAGATGCCTCGGATACACGTTTGTACAAGTCAAAATGTTCGCACATCCCATCTAACTCTTTTTGAGTTGTTACATCATCTGCATTAACTGTTCACAGTAACATATATTTTGACCAGGGGTGCCCAAGCTTTTCTTTTGCATGCCACTGTATAACTGCAATTCTATTTTGTTCTTTCAGAAGACAGCTCAAATCTTTTTATTAATAATTTCCTTCTCTACCCTCACAATATATTCTTAGCCAAATCGGACTTCTGCTTGATTATGCGATGGACTGTGTGTGTGTGTGTGTGTGTGTGAGTGTGTGAGTGTGTGTGTGTGTGTGTGTGTGTGTGTGTGTGTGTGTGTGTGTGTGTGTGTGTGTTTGTTTTGATGTAGCTCAGCATTTGCATTTCCTGAAAGAAAAGCTTGCAAAGGGATGAGAGAAATAATGTTACACTCCTGGAGTGCTTTGCAGTAGGTTCTGCAAAGTTTGTCAGCAAATTAGATTTACTTAAAGGTTATTGGCAGGTCCCTCTTACTGATCATGCATCAGAGATCTCTGCTTTTGCTACCCTGGACACCTTTCTGCAATACATTTATGCCTTTTGGATTGCGTTTATGAAAGGTGTATTGAATTGTGAAGCTTATCTCGATGACCTTGTTGTATATTCAGATACATGGGAACAGCATTTGAAGACACTGGAGACCGTAATCTCTAAATTGCGAGATGCTTCATTAGTGTTAAATTTGGAAAAGTGTGAATTTGAGGACAAGCGTGGTTCGCTACCTTGGAAAACAGTGGGACGTGGACAGGTGCGTCCCTTGGATGCTAAGGTAGAAGCCATCAAAGCTTTTCCAGTTCCTCGGACAAAACGGGACCTACGTCGGTTTTTGGGGATGGCTGGCTACTATCGTTGCTTTTGTAAAAACTTTTCAGATGTTGTCTTACCTTTGACTTCACTTTCATGCAAAAACACTTCTCTTGTATGGACTCCAAACATCAGTTAGCTTATAGTACCATTGAGAAAGAAGCCCTTGCACTCCTTTTTGCTCTGCAACACTTTGAAGTGTATCTTGATGGTAGTTCAGATCTAATCACTGATTATACTGACCATAATCCTTTGGTGTTTTTGAACAAGATGTGTAACCAGCGACTCGTACGATGGTCAATGATTGTCCTCTCAATCCTCTCAAGATGGTTCATGAAAAAGGTGTAGCGAATGTGATGCTGACGCATTGTTGAGAATTTAAGGTATGCTGGAGTCGTGTTTCCCCCAGTTCTCACACGTAAGTTGGGTGTTACACTCCTGGAGTGCTACAGTGTGCTCCTGATCCAGTTCTGCATTTGGGGCTGTCTGTGCACCTCGTTGCTAGCCCCGCCCCTCATTGAGTGATTGCTGGGATTGCTGTGGCTTATATAAGGACCCTGCTGCAAGAAGCCAGTGGCTTGCCCAAGCTCCTTTTTGTGTTAGTGTTTTGCTATATGAATTGAGAGTTTGAAATCTTTGCTGTGCTTTCCTTGTCTGTATGTTAGTATTCCCTATGTTTTGTTTATGATTGTGATCGCTGTGATAGTTGAACGGTTTTTGTGTATGTTTATGTATAGTTACTGATTGTAGGGAGTGGTGCCTGTTGGTTTGGGGTTATTGTCTGTTTATTGTCAGGGAGTTAGTGTAGGATTGTATTTTATTTTTGTCCTGTAAAGTGTATTTAGTTGTGGTGTTTCTTCTGGTAGTGTGGGTTTTGTTTATTTTGGCAACTCCTGAAGTAATTCAGTGTTTGTAGGTAGATGTGTGTGTCTTTGTTCACCATTTAAATACACATTTCACCTCATCTACCAGTTTAGTCTTGTGACTAATTATTCCACCTACCATCCTGCTACCAGTCTTTTCAAAATGCTGTTGCGACCTCATCGCCTAGACAGGGTCGTAACAATAAATACGACGAATAACAATAGCACTGGAAGAACAAGTACAATAAGAATGTACAATTTTTCAAACCCCTGAATAAATAGTCTAATATTACTGACACATGGTTCTAAGCTATCACTTTTGAACAAGCCTTCAAATCACTTTGGCAACCACTGTTGAAAACAGGACTATCATTATGACACGGTGCACAAGCTTTAAGCTGTACCACAAATCTAATAATAAATGGTTAACAGTTCTTGATTCCAAATGCAACTGTCCCTTCAGGTCTCTTGAACACAGAAATAAGTCAACTCATTTTGTGGCTGGTTTTATAGTTTGGCCACAAGATGGGAGCAAAGCTCCAACTAGCAGAGCATCCCAATCAGTATTGCAGTGTTTTACTGGGCATCATTTAGTTGCATTTTTTTTTTTTAATGTATTTGATCACTTTATATGACTACACAAAGACACTTGTGTTATATATATTTGTGTGTGTGTGTGTGTGTATATATGTATGTATTTATGTATGTATGTTTGGTTCTGATGTAGCCTACAAGCATGTCAAGTCACCTTGGCAACTATTGTTGTAATCTTCATTGCTCACATTATGGCATTATTTCTTGTTGTTACATTTCATTAGTAGCTTTTAATATTATTTTCACTTATTTTGCCTTGTTTGTAGTAGAAGAAGCCTAGTCATCTGCTGAGAAGGAATAACTTACTTCTTTAGTGCAATATATGATGGGATGCAATCCTTAACTTCTTCAGAACCCTAATGACAAGAAGAGACAAAGTTAGTTTTTGTGATGCCCTGTCAATACCTTCTGTATTGCTTTGTGCACTTTGAATGCCAATAGATAAACTTGCCTTGTGATTTTTCATTTTAGGTCAACACCTTATTGATGACATGATCCAGAAAATGTTCAAAAGAACATGCATAAGGTTTGTTTAGTGGGTCAGATCTACAAAATTATTGTAATTAGTTTATTTATTTATTTTTTTAAATATGATGTGATTCTATGAGTCACAGTCCTGTGGCTCAGTAATCGCACTCCCAGAATACACATATCTTGCACAACTCCAACTTCTCTCTCTCTATCTGTCTCACACATGCATATATATGTGCGCATTCACATGCTAGGTTTTCCAAGACTTCTCCGTCTCTTGCATGGGACATTATAGATGCATCTTGCGAATGCAATGTGGGGCAAAGGGGTCACGTAGCCCTAGACCATTCAGAATGGAATGAATCAACTGCTATGAAACTTGTAGGAATTGCCTGTAAAGAATAGCTGTGATCTGTATGCAGTACAAAGAGTGGGCAAATGCTAAACATCTCTTAAGGTGAGTTTGGGGTTATTCAAATGAGGGTTCTGATGAGGTCAGGGTAATTCACTTTAGGGTTAGAGTGAATTTGTGGTTATTCAAATGAGGGTTCTGATGAGGAAGGTTAATTCACTTTTGGATTAGATGGAACTTGGGGTTATTCAAATGAGGGTTCTGATGAGGTCAGGGTAATTTACTTTAGTGTTAGAACTTGGGCTCCCAGCAATGACGTGAGTTCTCACGTGGTTGCCTCCCCTAATGGGGAGCACGTGATTCCAGCCCAATTAGAGGCCAGCTACCTGACAAGGAGCGCCAGGTTTTGGTGGCTTTACTTTGACTAAGACACTTGGCTGCGGGAAGTACACTCTCAGCCACTCTCTCCTGCACCTGTGTTTTACTCGCACGTACATAAGGCCTTTTTCAACTAGTACACACACCACTGCCGCACTCTTAGCACCTCCATGCTTTTGCTCAGGCTCTCCTTCAACGCGCATATTGGGACTTGCTAGATGTATGCCTTCATTTCTCACATTTTCACGCCCCACATGCCTAGAAATACACCATATCTTATTTGGAGCGGCAGTCGCGCAGTACCGTTTTGTGGCAGCTGTGCAAAACAAGATCGGGCTGCACGGGCTTTTCTGGCACGCAAGTGAACCACAGAGCCCATTCTTGCGAAACGCGTTGTTTGACGACTTACAAATTGTTTTAGCATGTATATTTAGGCCCGGATTTGTCATGAGAAAACACAAGTGCGAGCAGCTCACGGAAGCACAGACGCTGAGTGCTGGGCGGGTTGAGTCTACACCGTCCTCATGCGGCTTTTAAGGCCGGCCCCTCGCTAGGAGGGAGGTTCAACTCAACAGAGCAGTGTGTGCGACGTAGAGTACTGTTTGCGCGCGTCTATTTCTCGTAGTTAACACGACGATGGCAGAAGTAGCTCCAGCCCCAGCCGCCGCTGCGCCGGCCAAGGCGCCTAAGAAGAAAGCTGCCGCTAGACCCAAGAAAGCGGGACCCAGCGTCGGTGAGCTTATCGTCAAAGCTGTTTCTGCTTCCAAAGAACGGAACGGGGTCTCTCTCGCCGCTCTGAAGAAAGCTTTGGCTGCGGGTGGTTACGACGTGGAAAAGAACAACTCTCGCGTCAAGCTTGCTATCAAAAGCTTGGTGACAAAGGAAACTCTGGTGCAGACCAAAGGAACCGGTGCCTCTGGCTCTTTTAAGCTCAACAAGAAGCAAGACGAAGCCAAGAAAAAGCCCGCTAAGAAAGCCGCGCCTAAGGCGAAAAAAGCGCCCGCCAAGAAACCTGCCGCGGCTAAAAAGCCCAAGAAGGTAGCGGCAAAGAAGCCCGCCTCCGCCGCTGCAAAGAAGTCGCCCAAGAAGGCGAAGAAGCCTGCTGCCGCCGCGAAAGCCACCAAGAGCCCCAAGAAAGCAAAGAAGCCGGCCACCCCGAAGAAGGCAGCCAAGAGCCCCAAGAAGGCAAAGACCGCCAAGCCCAAGACTGCCAAACCAAAGGCTGCAAAGGCGAAAAAAGCTGCCCCCAAGAAGAAGTAAACGTGCATGTTTTCATGTCTTGGTATCCCCAAAAGGCTCTTTTAAGAGCCACCCACTTTTCTCTTCCAAAGAGCGGTTTTCTTTACACTCTCGAAATGGTTACGAGCGAATTAATACGGCCAAGTGTGTAATCGGAGTTTATTTTAACGTGCGATTTCTTCCATAGACGTACTGAGTGGACACGGAAAAGAAAAGTGAAGCATTAGATGGTGTTTGTATTGAATGGAATTTTTTTTTAATACGGTCAATTTAAAAATGGAAAGGAAAACGAGGACCAATTCCATTTTGCATAGAAATATTGTACAGCCTAAGCAGATTTCTGTGCCGTTTATTTCTCCCTTTCCATTATTAAGAAAATTCAATTCAACGCAAACACTCCACCACAGAAACCTCACAAACAATATCCACCGGAGGACCCAGACTACCTTCACGCTATAGATTACTAATTAACAATACAATTTATATCTGTAAATTAGGTATACATTATCCATTTATATATCCAAAAGAGTCCAGGGAAATTTCTTTTTTCCTCTCATATCAATCGTCTTCAACCTTTGTAACTCACACACAATCTGTTTAAACACTATTTCTGCAGGTATTATACATTGTTCAATAATCATCTTACGTCGTGTTTTCCCAATCTTCGAATTTATCACACAAACAATCATCCAACAAAAGTCCTTTACATTCTCAGTCAAATTCTCATTAAACACTCCATACATAATACTTTTGCTGTTACGACCGCATTTAAACCCAATACCTTCCATTTTCTCCCAAATTTCAATAGTCCTTGTGCACGGCAGTAATAAATGTTCTATCGTTTCATCGGCCATGCAATTATACATCGGACATTCCTTAGTTGTAACAAAACAACTCTATTTGACAATACATCGTACAGGCAATCTTCCAAAAGATATAAGCCATGCCGTACCTCGAACATTCTCTCCTGTCTTTATCATACATGTACGTATCATGAAAAGACTTAATAATAATAATAATAATAATAATAATAATAATAATAATAATAAAAATACAAATAACTTGGAAGTATTTAGACTATTTGCTCCAAACTGAAATCCATATGAAGAAGAATGACAAGAACTGGAAGTGATTCCGTATGGGAGGGAGAGTTGCAGGCTAAGGAAAGGGAGGCCGGCTTTGGAAGTGGACGAGTGCTTCGCGATTGGTTATTCGTCCTGTCCTCCTTAGCCAATAGGAGAGCTGTTGATTTTGCTATATCTGAAGCGCTCGTAGGTGATAGGCGATTATTTCAGCTTTGCTCTCAAGACGCTGTTGTACCCATAATGAGTGGAAGAGGGAAGACCGGTGGTAAGGCTAGGGCTAAGGCCAAGACTCGCTCCTCTCGCGCTGGTCTGCAGTTTCCTGTGGGCCGTGTGCACAGGCTTTTGCGCAAAGGTAATTATGCCGAGCGCGTTGGTGCCGGTGCTCCGGTCTATTTGGCTGCTGTGCTGGAGTATCTGACTGCTGAAATTCTCGAGTTGGCAGGCAACGCCGCCCGTGACAACAAGAAGACCCGTATCATTCCTCGTCATCTGCAGCTCGCCGTGCGTAACGACGAAGAGTTGAACAAGCTGTTAGGAGGGGTGACTATTGCTCAAGGTGGCGTGCTGCCCAACATTCAGGCTGTTCTGCTGCCCAAGAAAACCGAGAAGGCGGTCAAGACCAAGTAAATTCACCTCTGCTCCGTTGTCTGCAGATCCCAAAGGCTCTTTTAAGAGCCACCCACACTGACTGAGGAAGTGCAACTTTTTAATGTTACTGTCTGTTCTACCTTGCATTTTTCTCGAGGGCACTAAATGACTAACGGGCACCGCTGTCCATTACCACGCCACGTCTGAGCACACGTACACCTTCCCCGTTTTTACGCGCCCAATAGCATTTGATGAAAGCAAGCTAGTACTCGTACATTTATATACGTACTTGTAGAAGTGCTGTGTGTGTGTGTGTATATATTTTATTTATATATATATATAAATAAGATGCTGTTGGTGCTACAAACATGTAAAAAAAAAAAAGTAACCGGGAGTACGTTCAACAATGTACACTGCAGGCACATAAAGAGCACGGCTCAAAAGTAGGCTTACTGGCTTGCTTTTTTGAAATGTGCGCGTAGTGGAACACGGGCCAATTGACTTGATGTGACGTATCTTTATTTGTCCAATGGACGGCATGCTTACTGAAGACGCCCAATGAGCGCAGGTCGGCGTTATGGCTTAAAAAGGATGTCGTCGTGGTTGTGTCTTATTCTCTTTCTTCGTCAGTTAAGAGTAGAATTGCGTCGCTATGGCAAGAACAAAGCAGACCGCCCGTAAGTCCACCGGTGGTAAAGCCCCGAGGAAGCAGCTTGCCACCAAGGCCGCTCGTAAGAGCGCCCCAGCCACCGGCGGCGTGAAGAAGCCTCATCGTTACAGGCCTGGTACCGTAGCTCTGAGGGAGATTCGTCGTTATCAGAAGTCGACCGAGTTGCTGATCCGCAAGCTGCCCTTCCAGCGCCTGGTGAGAGAAATTGCTCAGGATTTCAAGACCGATCTCCGTTTCCAGAGCTCTGCCGTCATGGCCTTGCAGGAGGCTAGCGAGGCATACCTGGTCGGCCTGTTCGAGGATACTAACTTGTGCGCTATCCACGCCAAGAGAGTCACCATCATGCCCAAGGACATCCAGTTGGCCCGCCGCATTCGCGGAGAGCGTGCTTAAACTGCTCGCTCGGCGTAATATCCCAAAATACCCAAAGGCTCTTTTAAGAGCCACCTAAATTGTTTCGCTGCAAAATGAGCAAGTCGCCTTGGCAACGCTTCTCACCGATACGTCGTTATTATAACGTGCATCTGACATGTGCTTCTAGATTACGGGCAACCTAGTTTGCTATGAGGGTTAATTCCATAGCTGAGAAACTATGGCAACGGTAAGGAGCGTTGTATTGTGAGTCGACAAGAAACTTTGTAGTAAGGTCGTCTGGGTTAGCGGTGCTCTAGCGGGAGTATGACGTTCACGTCATCAAAATGTATCACTGAGAAACGAAACTGATACAAGTCTTTCAGAGATGTCAGTGTCTTTTCTTCGACTGAAATAAATATGTACTGGTGCTATTAACTAAATTCTAGACACGGACGTGGTTTTCAGACCTGTTCTCTATTAACCTTTGTGTCTTGGTGGTAACACAACTTTCATGGAAAAAATGAACAAAAACAATGTTTCATTTTTTAAATGATTTGTTTTGTTTTCTGTGAAAGTCGTTAGCTTTCAAGTTGCGGAGAACTATTTATTTAGTGGTGGCTCATTTTTGATCAGAATGCTGTCAGAATATAAATGTATAATGCAGAACAATTAGCCAGTTTCTCTTGGGAGAAACAACAACAACAAAAAAACAACACCAACAATAATAATAAACCTATGGAATGGGTATGTCCTTCTCAGAAATAATTTCTAGGCTTAGCTGACAGCCACTCTCATAAAGGTTTGTTTGCTTTTGTATCTGCTGTTGAAATAAACACAATAATTGTCTTTCATCATAAAAAGAAAAGCCCTAAAACAATAACTAAAAAATGCTCTGAAGACAAATAAAAATATTTATAGAAATTGACTTGCCTTTCATGATGATTCTTCTTTTTCTTCTTCTTCTTATTGTAAGCCTACTCGTGGTTAGTTATAGGAGACTTGCATTTATTTCTGTATGTATTTATTTTATTCATGTTCAACAAGCACTTAATATGTGAGATCAAAGCATGCTTTTCATGCATTTATTTCCATAATCTCATTATGGTCTTTTTTTTTTTCCTGAACTCCTGAAGTTACCCATCTGGAACCCCATAGTTCATTTGTTTGCTGTACCATACACCAGGCCCTTTTAACAGATATCATATCATATAACAGTATCTACAGTGGCATGCAAAGGTTTGGGCACATCTGGTCAAAATGCATGTTACTGTCAACTGTTAAGCAAGTTGAAGATGAAATGCTCTCCAAAAGGCATAAAGTTTAAGATGACGCATTCCTTTTGTATTTTAAACTGAAACTTTTTTTTTTTTTTTTTTTTTTTTTTACATCTTTTACATTTTCAAAATAACAAAAAAGGAAAAGGGCCTAAAGCAAAACTTCGGGCACACTACATGCTTAGTACCTAGTAGCACCCGCTTTGGCAAGCATCACATTTTGTAAACACTTTTTCTAGCCAGCCAAGAGTCTTCTGATTCTTGTTTAAGGGATTTTCATCCATTCTTCATTGCAACAGTCTTCTAGTTTTGTGAGATTCCTGGGCTGTCTTGCATGCACTGTTCTTTTGATGTCTATCCACAGATTTTCAATGCTGTTTGGATCAGGGCACTCTGAGGACCATGGTAAAACCTTCAACTTGCACCTTTTGAGGTAGTTTATTGTGGATTTTGAGGTGTGTTTAGGATCATTATCCATTTGTAGAAGCCGTCCTCTTTTCAACCTCAGCATTTTTACAGAATAGTGTTATGTTTGCTTCCAGATTTTGCTGGAAATTCATTGAATCCATTGTTCCCTCTACCCATGAAATGATTCTGAAATGTTTTATGGCCTTCCAGACCCCTTATCTTGACTGCCACTATTCCTGTTAAGCACCATTTTATAATTACATTTCAAACTCATGAAATGGCAAACTGAAAACACATTGTTGTCTTCCTATAGCTTTCTCCTGTTTTATAGGCCTGAAGTATTTTCATTTTCATTTTGCTAGGCAGCGGCTTAGAAGAACCCATGGCTGCTGGTTTCTGGGACAAGGTTAGAGGAGTCTGGGTATTTATAAAGCTTTGAAATTTGCATCATGTGGCCTTTCCTAACAATGTTTGTAAACAAGCCATAAGCCTAACAGGCTAATGAAGGTCTGAGACTGTCGTCAAAGTTATTTGAGTGTTCAAATCTCCTAGGTACTCTTTTTTTTTTTCCACAATTGTATAAAACAAACTAATACACTGACATTGCTGAAAATGTTGAAAAGTGTGTTTCATCATTTTTGACCTGACATTTAAACAAGATGTGCGTGCACGCAAACATACACACATAATAATGGTGAGTGTATGCTACTGATTGAACTCAAACAAAATTAAAATGCTCTTTTGAATATGCAGTATCTTCCCTTTATGACCTCACACATTATCAAAGTTTACAAACAATAGAAGAACAATTTCACACAAAAGCAACATTTTCTGCAAGCATTGTTTGCTAATGGTGAATGCAGCCAGAAACTTTAAAGGTGCTGCATATGACAATATCCCCAGTTCTCTTTTTTTGCAGAATCCATGGGTACACATCTCAATGCCAAACAGCTTGTAGATGTGCATTTTTCCAGATGCTCAGAAGTGAACACGAGAACAATGATTTAGAAGAGGAGGAGGTGTCTGAAGGAGATGAGGAAGAATTCAATCCAGAGCATGGTGCATCATCGTCAGGTGAAGAGAAAATCCCTCAAGGTGAAACAAACATTTTTGTCCAAACTGTGGCCATAAGAAAGGTCTAGGAGAAGTGAATGAAATGTCTTTCATACCTCTACAACACTGGACCTGAAGTAACAGTGGATACAGACTGATTCCATTCAAAGGTACATTTTTAATTCCATATATGTAATGTAAACTGATATTCATTGTTAATTTTAGAATGTATTATTGTTAAATTAATTTTTTCATGCTTTTGTTTTATCTATTATTTCATGTTCATGTTTTATTTATTATTTTACTTCTCTTTATTGTTGTTGTTTACATGCCTTATGGATAGCGGTTATGGTTCAAAAATGTGAGAGGACTAGTATTTTGTCGTTGAATTCTTAATAGTAAAACATATAAAAATATATAACTGTTTTGGCCAAAAAATTCATGACTACTGTTTCCTTTCAATATAATGCATTTAAACTTCTTTCTGTACATTTCTACAACTTTTTTAGGCTATGCTTTAGACTACTTAAAACATACCTCTCACCTCAACATTTCTCATAACTTCTCTTCTTATTCTTATTTGTTAATTAATGTGTTGATTGTTTTAATGTATTTTTTCTGCATCTTTGTCATAGTAAAGCGACCTTGAGTCTGTGACAGTTTCTATATAAATGAAACTTATTATTATTATTATTATTATTCTACAAGTGCCATGTTTCTGATGGAGCGCCACATTTTCCATTTAAATTGATGTATTTCTAAACCTAAAACGTGACTAAAAATACAAGTAAAACCGTCTAGTAGACCAATCGCCATGGGAGGTAATAAAATAGATGATCCTCTGCTTCCATCTTGTGGCCAAAATGGAAACATTCCATAATATTCAATCATTAAGGGCACCTAGTTTTAATCAGAATGCTGTCAGAATATAAATGTATAATGCAGAACAATTAGCCAGTTTCTCTTGGGAGAAACAACAACAACAAAAAAACAACACCAACAATAATAATAAACCTATGGAATGGGTATGTCCTTCTCAGAAATAATTTCTAGGCTTAGCTGACAGCCACTCTCATAAAGGTTTGTTTGCTTTTGTATCTGCTGTTGAAATAAACACAATAATTGTCTTTCATCATAAAAAGAAAAGCCCTAAAACAATAACTAAAAAATGCTCTGAAGACAAATAAAAATATTTATAGAAATTGACTTGCCTTTCATGATGATTCTTCTTTTTCTTCTTCTTCTTATTGTAAGCCTACTCGTGGTTAGTTATAGGAGACTTGCATTTATTTCTGTATGTATTTATTTTATTCATGTTCAACAAGCACTTAATATGTGAGATCAAAGCATGCTTTTCATGCATTTATTTCCATAATCTCATTATGGTCTTTTTTTTTTCCTGAACTCCTGAAGTTACCCATCTGGAACCCCATAGTTCATTTGTTTGCTGTACCATACACCAGGCCCTTTTAACAGATATCATATCATATAACAGTATCTACAGTGGCATGCAAAGGTTTGGGCACATCTGGTCAAAATGCATGTTACTGTCAACTGTTAAGCAAGTTGAAGATGAAATGCTCTCCAAAAGGCATAAAGTTTAAGATGACGCATTCCTTTTGTATTTTAAACTGAAACTTTTTTTTTTTTTTTTTAACATCTTTTACATTTTCAAAATAACAAAAAAGGAAAAGGGCCTAAAGCAAAACTTCGGGCACACTACATGCTTAGTACCTAGTAGCACCCGCTTTGGCAAGCATCACATTTTGTAAACACTTTTTCTAGCCAGCCAAGAGTCTTCTGATTCTTGTTTAAGGGATTTTCATCCATTCTTCATTGCAACAGTCTTCTAGTTTTGTGAGATTCCTGGGCTGTCTTGCATGCACTGTTCTTTTGATGTCTATCCACAGATTTTCAATGCTGTTTGGATCAGGGCACTCTGAGGACCATGGTAAAACCTTCAACTTGCACCTTTTGAGGTAGTTTATTGTGGATTTTGAGGTGTGTTTAGGATCATTATCCATTTGTAGAAGCCGTCCTCTTTTCAACCTCAGCATTTTTACAGAATAGTGTTATGTTTGCTTCCAGATTTTGCTGGAAATTCATTGAATCCATTGTTCCCTCTACCCATGAAATGATTCTGAAATGTTTTATGGCCTTCCAGACCCCTTATCTTGACTGCCACTATTCCTGTTAAGCACCATTTTATAATTACATTTCAAACTCATGAAATGGCAAACTGAAAACACATTGTTGTCTTCCTATAGCTTTCTCCTGTTTTATAGGCCTGAAGTATTTTCATTTTCATTTTGCTAGGCAGCGGCTTAGAAGAACCCATGGCTGCTGGTTTCTGGGACAAGGTTAGAGGAGTCTGGGTATTTATAAAGCTTTGAAATTTGCATCATGTGGCCTTTCCTAACAATGTTTGTAAACAAGCCATAAGCCTAACAGGCTAATGAAGGTCTGAGACTGTCGTCAAAGTTATTTGAGTGTTCAAATCTCCTAGGTACTCTTTTTTTTTTTTTCACAATTGTATAAAACAAACTAATACACTGACATTGCTGAAAATGTTGAAAAGTGTGTTTCATCATTTTTGACCTGACATTTAAACAAGATGTGCGTGCACGCAAACATACACACATAATAATGGTGAGTGTATGCTACTGATTGAACTCAAACAAAATTAAAATGCTCTTTTGAATATGCAGTATCTTCCCTTTATGACCTCACACATTATCAAAGTTTACAAACAATAGAAGAACAATTTCACACAAAAGCAACATTTTCTGCAAGCATTGTTTGCTAATGGTGAATGCAGCCAGAAACTTTAAAGGTGCTGCATATGACAATATCCCCAGTTCTCTTTTTTTGCAGAATCCATGGGTACACATCTCAATGCCAAACAGCTTGTAGATGTGCATTTTTCCAGATGCTCAGAAGTGAACACGAGAACAATGATTTAGAAGAGGAGGAGGTGTCTGAAGGAGATGAGGAAGAATTCAATCCAGAGCATGGTGCATCATCGTCAGGTGAAGAGAAAATCCCTCAAGGTGAAACAAACATTTTTGTCCAAACTGTGACCATAAGAAAGGTCTAGGAGAAGTGAATGAAATGTCTTTCATACCTCTACAACACTGGACCTGAAGTAACAGTGGATACAGACTGATTCCATTCAAAGGTACATTTTTAATTCCATATATGTAATGTAAACTGATATTCATTGTTAATTTTAGAATGTATTATTGTTAAATTAATTTTTTCATGCTTTTGTTTTATCTATTATTTCATGTTCATGTTTTATTTATTATTTTACTTCTCTTTATTGTTGTTGTTTACATGCCTTATGGATAGCGGTAATGGTTCAAAAATGTGAGAGGACTAGTATTTTGTCGTTGAATTCTTAATAGTAAAACATATAAAAATATATAACTGTTTTGGCCAAAAAATTCATGACTACTGTTTCCTTTCAATATAATGCATTTAAACTTCTTTCTGTACATTTCTACAACTTTTTTAGGCTATGCTTTAGACTACTTAAAACATACCTCTCACCTCAACATTTCTCATAACTTCTCTTCTTATTCTTATTTGTTAATTAATGTGTTGATTGTTTTAATGTATTTTTTCTGCATCTTTGTCATAGTAAAGCGACCTTGAGTCTGTGACAGTTTCTATATAAATGAAACTTATTATTATTATTATTATTATTCTACAAGTGCCATGTTTCTGATGGAGCTCCACATTTTCCATTTAAATTGATGTATTTCTAAACCTAAAACGTGACTAAAAATACAAGTAAAACCGTCTAGTAGACCAATCGCCATGGGAGGTAATAAAATAGATGATCCTCTGCTTCCATCTTGTGGCCAAAATGGAAACATTCCATAATATTCAATCATTAAGGGCACCTAGTTTTAATCAGAATGCTGTCAGAATATAAATGTATAATGCAGAACAATTAGCCAGTTTCTCTTGGGAGAAACAACAACAACAAAAAAACAACACCAACAATAATAATAAACCTATGGAATGGGTATGTCCTTCTCAGAAATAATTTCTAGGCTTAGCTGACAGCCACTCTCATAAAGGTTTGTTTGCTTTTGTATCTGCTGTTGAAATAAACACAATAATTGTCTTTCATCATAAAAAGAAAAGCCCTAAAACAATAACTAAAAAATGCTCTGAAGACAAATAAAAATATTTATAGAAATTGACTTGCCTTTCATGATGATTCTTCTTTTTCTTCTTCTTCTTATTGTAAGCCTACTCGTGGTTAGTTATAGGAGACTTGCATTTATTTCTGTATGTATTTATTTTATTCATGTTCAACAAGCACTTAATATGTGAGATCAAAGCATGCTTTTCATGCATTTATTTCCATAATCTCATTATGGTCTTTTTTTTTTCCTGAACTCCTGAAGTTACCCATCTGGAACCCCATAGTTCATTTGTTTGCTGTACCATACACCAGGCCCTTTTAACAGATATCATATCATATAACAGTATCTACAGTGGCATGCAAAGGTTTGGGCACATCTGGTCAAAATGCATGTTACTGTCAACTGTTAAGCAAGTTGAAGATGAAATGCTCTCCAAAAGGCATAAAGTTTAAGATGACGCATTCCTTTTGTATTTTAAACTGAAACTTTTTTTTTTTTTTTTTTTTTTAACATCTTTTACATTTTCAAAATAACAAAAAAGGAAAAGGGCCTAAAGCAAAACTTCGGGCACACTACATGCTTAGTACCTAGTAGCACCCGCTTTGGCAAGCATCACATTTTGTAAACACTTTTTCTAGCCAGCCAAGAGTCTTCTGATTCTTGTTTAAGGGATTTTCATCCATTCTTCATTGCAACAGTCTTCTAGTTTTGTGAGATTCCTGGGCTGTCTTGCATGCACTGTTCTTTTGATGTCTATCCACAGATTTTCAATGCTGTTTGGATCAGGGCACTCTGAGGACCATGGTAAAACCTTCAACTTGCACCTTTTGAGGTAGTTTATTGTGGATTTTGAGGTGTGTTTAGGATCATTATCCATTTGTAGAAGCCATCCTCTTTTCAACCTCAGCATTTTTACAGAATAGTGTTATGTTTGCTTCCAGATTTTGCTGGAAATTCATTGAATCCATTGTTCCCTCTACCCATGAAATGATTCTGAAATGTTTTATGGCCTTCCAGACCCCTTATCTTGACTGCCACTATTCCTGTTAAGCACCATTTTATAATTACATTTCAAACTCATGAAATGGCAAACTGAAAACACATTGTTGTCTTCCTATAGCTTTCTCCTGTTTTATAGGCCTGAAGTATTTTCATTTTCATTTTGCTAGGCAGCGGCTTAGAAGAACCCATGGCTGCTGGTTTCTGGGACAAGGTTAGAGGAGTCTGGGTATTTATAAAGCTTTGAAATTTGCATCATGTGGCCTTTCCTAACAATGTTTGTAAACAAGCCATAAGCCTAACAGGCTAATGAAGGTCTGAGACTGTCGTCAAAGTTATTTGAGTGTTCAAATCTCCTAGGTACTCTTTTTTTTTTTTCACAATTGTATAAAACAAACTAATACACTGACATTGCTGAAAATGTTGAAAAGTGTGTTTCATCATTTTTGACCTGACATTTAAACAAGATGTGCGTGCACGCAAACATACACACATAATAATGGTGAGTGTATGCTACTGATTGAACTCAAACAAAATTAAAATGCTCTTTTGAATATGCAGTATCTTCCCTTTATGACCTCACACATTATCAAAGTTTACAAACAATAGAAGAACAATTTCACACAAAAGCAACATTTTCTGCAAGCATTGTTTGCTAATGGTGAATGCAGCCAGAAACTTTAAAGGTGCTGCATATGACAATATCCCCAGTTCTCTTTTTTTGCAGAATCCATGGGTACACATCTCAATGCCAAACAGCTTGTAGATGTGCATTTTTCCAGATGCTCAGAAGTGAACACGAGAACAATGATTTAGAAGAGGAGGAGGTGTCTGAAGGAGATGAGGAAGAATTCAACCCAGAGCATGGTGCATCATCGTCAGGTGAAGAGAAAATCCCTCAAGGTGAAACAAACATTTTTGTCCAAACTGTGACCATAAGAAAGGTCTAGGAGAAGTGAATGAAATGTCTTTCATACCTCTACAACACTGGACCTGAAGTAACAGTGGATACAGACTGATTCCATTCAAAGGTACATTTTTAATTCCATATATGTAATGTAAACTGATATTCATTGTTAATTTTAGAATGTATTATTGTTAAATTAATTTTTTCATGCTTTTGTTTTATCTATTATTTCATGTTCATGTTTTATTTATTATTTTACTTCTCTTTATTGTTGTTGTTTACATGCCTTATGGATAGCGGTAATGGTTCAAAAATGTGAGAGGACTAGTATTTTGTCGTTGAATTCTTAATAGTAAAACATATAAAAATATATAACTGTTTTGGCCAAAAAATTCATGACTACTGTTTCCTTTCAATATAATGCATTTAAACTTCTTTCTGTACATTTCTACAACTTTTTTAGGCTATGCTTTAGACTACTTAAAACATACCTCTCACCTCAACATTTCTCATAACTTCTCTTCTTATTCTTATTTGTTAATTAATGTGTTGATTGTTTTAATGTATTTTTTCTGCATCTTTGTCATAGTAAAGCGACCTTGAGTCTGTGACAGTTTCTATATAAATGAAACTTATTATTATTATTATTATTATTATTATTCTACAAGTGCCATGTTTCTGATGGAGCTCCACATTTTCCATTTAAATTGATGTATTTCTAAACCTAAAACGTGACTAAAAATACAAGTAAAACCGTCTAGTAGACCAATCGCCATGGGAGGTGATAAAATAGATGATCCTCTGCTTCCATCTTTTGGCCAAAATGGAAACATTCCATAATATTCAAAATGTTATTTTGAACCATATTCGTAATGGTTCAAAAATGTGAGAGGACTAGTATTTTGTCGTTGAAAAGTTATTTGAGTGTTCAAATCTCCTAGGTACTCTTTTTTTTTTTTTTTTTTTTTTTTTTTTCTGAAAATGTTGAAAAGTGTGTTTCATCTTTTAACTTTATGCTTTTTGGAGATAATTTCATCTTCAACTTGATTAACTGTTCACAGTAACATATATTTTGTCCAGGGGTGCTCAAATCTTTGCATGCCACTGTATGACTGCACTTCTATTTTGTTCTTTCAGAAGACAGCTTAAATCTTTTTATTAACAATTTCCTTCTTTACCCTCACAATATGTTCTTAGCCAAATCTGTCTTCTTCTTGATTATGCGATGGTCTATTTTTTCTACTGTGTGTATGTGTGGGTGCGTGTGCGTGTCGGTGTGTGCGAGCGTATCTCTGCATTTGCATTTCCTGAAAGAAAAGGGATGAAAGAAATAACTACAAAGAATAACAATAGCACTGGAAGAACAAGTACAATTTATCATTTATTTATTCAGGGTTTGACAAATATTACTGACACATGGTTCTAAGCTATCACTTTTGAACATGCCTTCAAATCACTTTGGCATCCACTGTTGAAAACACGACTATCGTTACGTCACAAGCTTTAAGGTTTTCCACAAATTTAATAATAAATGGCTTACAGTTTTTGATTCCAAATGCAACTGTTCCTTCATGTCTCTTGAAGACAGAAATAAGTCAACTCTCATTTTGTTGTGGCTGGTTTTACAGTTTGGCCACAAGATGGCAGCAAAGGTCCATCTATCACAGCATCCCAATCAGTATTGGTGGGTTTTACTTGATATCATTTAGTTAATTTATTTTTCTTGTTAATTTATTTGAAATGTACTTCTATTCCTCCTCCTCCTCCTCCTCCTCCTCCTCCTCCTCCTCTTCCTGCTGTTAATAATAATAATAATAATAATAATAATAATAATAATAATAATAATAATAATAATAATAATAATAGTGGTAGAGATAATGTTAACAAAAATATTCATGATAATAAGGTTGTTTCCTTGTGCTGAGTTCAGGTTGCCCTCCAGTACCGGTTTCAAGCTTTACATTTTAAGTAAAGCTGCTTCACAGTGATGATGAAATTCCCAATACAGCAGATGATTCATACTCTTTACAACATTTTATTGAGCATTTTTTTAGACTGCAGTCTTTGAAGGCCTTTGAAGGCTGTATTCAACCTTTAGGGCATACAAGTGTGTTTTCCTATGATTTACAAGCGTAGTGATGTCCTTTATTAATGCTTGAAAAGTATCCCATGTTCATTACTTTGGAGCATTCTCTGTCTGGGTTTTCATGTAGCAATTGAACATACACATCTAGAACTCTCTTGAGACACATTTCCAGGTCCTCATGAAAGGTCAGTATGATGTGCCATTGCATTGGAATATGTTCATTGGTCCTTGTTGTACAACAGTGGTTATCAGCAGCATAAGGCCTCAATGGATGAGGGCACATGGATGGAGTTATGGTATGTGAAAAAAGCAGTTAAGCTGCCACTGTTGCAGCAGAAGATGAAAGTGAGAAGACAGCAGATGAGTATGCAATGTGATAAAAAAAAAAGGTTTGCCTGTTTTCTGTTTGTAGAGGTCATATGAGGCTAGACATAAAAGTAGGCCTAGACCATGAAGAATGGAATGAGTGACGTGCTATCAAAGCAGTTTGAGTTGCCTGCAAAGAATAGTTGTCCTCTATGTGGCTTTAAAATATGGGCCTTGACCCCACTGCCTCAATCTATTTGTGTGTTTTCCTAAAAATGTAATGCTCTGTCCATTTCTGTTATTAATTTGAAACTGACATCTTCCAACCTAGAAATTTGAAACCCATCATGTTTCTCTAACCTGAACCACATGCTGTTCTTGGATTGGTGGGAACCCTAAGAGGCCTAGTGAACACACGGATTAGGAGTGTGCATATAATTTCTATATTTTCCAGCAAGAGACTTTAAACTTGGGGGGTTTCAGCACCAGTGCTGAGGATCTACTTCCATTCTGACTCTTCTTCTTATTAGTGGCAGTAGTAACAGTAGTAGGCCATCTTATGCTGCACTGAATCTTTTGTTGTCTTTGTTTGTTTGTTTGTTATCGTTCTTTTTCTTCCCTTATGTTGTTGTTCGTTATTATTGTCTAAGATATCTTATATTTTACATATATGAATTGTCGTTTTTGTGAAATAGTATGGAGTTTTTATTCCAGTCTGGCTAAGTGTGGTGCTGGAGGCGTTTGGAGGCGCGTGGTCTTTAGCTCCGCCTCCTCGAGTGCCCCTTGTCTTCAACCAGGTCCTTTAGTCGAGAATAATAGTGCCGCTCTGGGTATGGAGGCTTCATTATTTCACTTTTCTTCGAATAGTGTGAGAAGGCTAAGGGATGTCTGGCAGAGGAAAGGGTGGTAAGGGTCTGGGGAAAGGTGGCGCTAAGCGTCACCGTAAAGTACTCCGCGACAACATCCAGGGTATCACTAAGCCAGCTATTCGCCGTCTGGCTCGTCGTGGCGGTGTGAAGCGCATCTCCGGTCTGATCTACGAGGAGACCCGTGGCGTGCTGAAAGTGTTTCTGGAGAACGTCATCAGGGACGCGGTTACCTACACCGAGCATGCCAAGAGAAAGACTGTCACCGCCATGGATGTGGTTTATGCTCTGAAACGCCAGGGACGTACTCTGTACGGCTTCGGAGGGTAAACACTGAGTTCAAACGAAACCAACGGCTCTTTTAAGAGCCACCCATACATTCAGTTAAAGAGTTGTTCCGTGCGGCTATGGCCGCCTATAAGCGCCCAAAGGACTTATTGTCCTATATTGATAAGGGCTGTTTGCATGTTGTATACATGCAGATCCCAGCCCAAAATAAGTCACGATAATGTTTAAAACATATTTCCCAAAGTAAGAAAGGAAGCAAAGAATAAGCATTGTGGAGACTTGGTTTGGCTTTCTGCGCCTCCTTCCTAAGAAGGGGCGGGAAAGTTAAAGATAGACATGGCAGGGCGGGATTAAGAGGTAAACGCTATGGAGTGGCGGAGCAACGATAGGAGGTTCCTGTGAGAGGAGGGGTTGTTTTCTAGCCAATGATGGCTTGTCATGACCGAGGAGGCGAGGGTATGTTCTAATTAGAATACCAGAGTCTAAATAAACTGGGTGTGCAGGCGCCGTTTCTCATTCCGTTGTGGTTTATTCAACGACGAACGTCATGCCCGAACCAGCGAAGTCCGCCCCGAAGAAGGGATCTAAGAAAGCGGTGACCAAGACGACTGGTAAAGGAGGCAAGAAGCGCAGAAAGACCAGGAAGGAGAGTTATGCTATCTACGTGTACAAAGTCTTGAAGCAGGTCCACCCCGACACCGGTATCTCTTCTAAGGCTATGGGGATCATGAATTCCTTTGTGAATGATATCTTCGAGCGCATCGCTGGTGAGGCTTCTCGTCTCGCTCACTACAACAAGCGTTCGACCATCACCTCCAGAGAGATCCAGACGGCCGTGCGCCTGCTGCTTCCCGGTGAGCTGGCTAAACACGCCGTATCTGAGGGTACAAAGGCCGTCACCAAGTACACCAGTTCCAAGTAAAGCGTCATAGTGCGACTTGACTACCCCAAAGGCTCTTTTAAGAGCCACCCACGTTTTCACCAAAGACATTTTCCATCGTGTGGGTGTGCATGTACCGTAAAACGAGAAAAGGAAAGGAGTAGTAGCTGAAGTAGCGCTTGTGTTTTTGTGCGCTGTGCCGTCGTCTTTCTTCCCTTTGTGCGCTTTGACGTCGTCCGTCTTCCCCTTTCCCGCGCGTTTTATTAAATTATTTTCGTGTGCTTTATTCGGCCGCATGTATCTTGTAATTTAAATGAAACTTGAAGTTCTTGAGATTGGGATTTGGAAACCCGTTTCTACTCCCCAGAGCTGGGTCACAGTCTTGTATGAAACCTTTTTTTGGTTGTCTTTGTTTTTTTGTTTTTTATATGCATTTTGTCACTTTAGGACAAGTATCTTTGTGTATATATATTATTGGCTCTGATGTAACCTACAAGTATGTGAAGTCACCATGACAATTGTTGTAATCTTTAATCTTCATTGCCCACATTGACATTTCCTGTTGTTACATTTTATTAGTAGCTATTAATATTCTTTTCACATCTTTTGCCATGTTTGCAGTAGATGAAGCCTAGTCATTTGCTGGGAAGGGTTAAGGATTGCATCCCATCATATATTGCGCTAAAGAAGTAAGTTAGGAGAAAAATGTCCAGATAGGCCTTGTAGTGATATTCTATTTGGAAGTAGGTTACACATGTGCCATACCATGGAAGTGTGGTACTGGAAATGTTATTGGGGTTTGTAAGAGGGTAAAGCTAGGAAAGAGATTAGGCTAATGCAGAATTCAGGGTTATGAAGAGGTCAAGTTATTTCCCATTATGATGAAAAACAACTTGGGGTAATCCAATGTAGGGTTCTGATGAAGTTATGGTTATTCACTCTAGGGTAGGAGTGAACTTGGGTTTACTCAAATAAGGGTTCTGATGACATCAGGGTAATGCCCATTAGGTTTAGAGTGTACTTTGGGGTTATTCAGATGAGGGTTCTGATGACATCAGGGTAATGCCCATTAGGTTTAGAGTGTACTTTGGGGTTATTCAGATGAGGGTTCTGATGACATCAGGGTAATGCCCATTAGGGTTAGCGTGAATTTGGGGTTATTCAAATGAGGGGTCTGATGGGTTCAGGGTAAATCACTTTAGGTTTAGAGTGAACTTGGGGGTTATTCAGATGAGGGTTCTGATGACATCAGGGTAAGGCACATTAGGGTTAGCGTGAACTTGGGGTTATTCAAATGAGGGTTCTGATGAGGGCAATTCACGTTAGTGTTGGAACATCATTACCCCCAGCAGTGATGTGAGCTCAGACACCTGACAGTGCTCACGTGGTTGCCTCCCCTGATGAGGTGCACCTGATGCCAGACAAATAAGAGGACGGCCACCTGTCGAGGAGCGCCAGCTCAAGTGAGAGTGCCAGGTTTGGGGGCTTCCTTTGACTAAAACTGGGCTGATTTGACAGACACTTGTGTTTTTAAATGATTTTATTACGTTTTCATATCACAAAAACAAGCAATGAAAACATTATATACGAATGGCATTATAAAGCAATATTTCATAAGAGAGAATCTATACTTTATAATAATTTTATCTGTCAGTTCTCATAATTTTCATACGAAAAGTAAAGTAAGATTACATATGGGCCAAGTCACAGATAAGCATCTTACATGAAATTCTCCAAAATGTTTACACTTCACACATATCCATAGTACAAACTTTTTTTTAAAATTTCCCACATTTCACCTCGTCATCCTTTTGTCTCTCTTTTTTAAAAAAATTACTATACATTGTTTCACTACTTGTTCACTAGACAAAAAAATATTTTCCATAGTCATTTTAGCTCTTGTAGACCCAATTTGCTTCACAATTGTGCAGGTATACCTATCTAAAACAAAATGATCTTTTTACAATGTATGTTCACATTATAAGCACGATATATTATGTTTTTGTGATTAAATTGTTTCTTCCCTATTGTTTCTTCCTTTGTTTCTTCCCTATTGTTTCTTTCCCTTTACAATTAAGCATTGGACATTCGGCCGTCTTCACAAAGCAACTCCGTTTAACCACAGACATCGTTGGTAGCCTAGCCACTTCAGCAAGCCA
This sequence comes from Electrophorus electricus, assembly GCF_041902795.1. Classification (NCBI taxonomy): domain Eukaryota; kingdom Metazoa; phylum Chordata; class Actinopteri; order Gymnotiformes; family Gymnotidae; genus Electrophorus; species Electrophorus electricus. The sequence continues at coordinate 15,585,992 of NC_137514.1, read as the reverse complement.
CATCCTAGCCTTTATTTTCTCTGAAACATGTTCTCCTGATAGCAAATTCAACAGATTTTTATTCTCCCTTTCATCGCAATCCCCAGACTGTATCTGCCCTCTGTACTTATGATCTGCTATACTTTTATAAATAGTTTTATTCGATTGCGTTCTCCAATCGATCTTCCAACTTTTACATTTATCAACAAAATCTGAGCACAAAAGTTTATAGTATGGTACATTCTTCCTTTTCTTTCCTTTCTTCTTTTCCCAGTCTGAGATTTCACCAATTCATTTAGCTTTCCTACCAGTGCTTGTATTGACATGTCTACAAAAACTTATTTTTAATTAAAGCCTCCATTTTCTTTATTCTTATATACACATTCCCTTTTTGTAGCTTCTCTGTTATTACCCCACATTGTTCTAATATATATTTTATTCAGTTCGGTCACTATTTTGTTCCGCTGGAGGAAAAACGATGGACAGAAACAATAGTTTTGATAAAACGAATGTCTTAATTAGTTTGATCTTCGATTTGTAGCTCACACCCCAGTGTATAATTCTCTTTGATTCCTCTGTGATTTCCTGTAGCTTCCTCTGCCAGTTGCTCTCAACTAAATTTCCGTTACCGATATAAATTCCAATGATTTTAATTTCCTCATGCATACTGATACATAGAGCACTCCTTCCTCCTTGTTCCCCAATCCAAACCGCCTCAGTCTTGGAATGATTCAAAGATGCCTCGGATACACGTTTGTACAAGTCAAAATGTTCGCACATCCCATCTAACTCTTTTTGAGTTGTTACATCATCTGCATTAACTGTTCACAGTAACATATATTTTGACCAGGGGTGCCCAAGCTTTTCTTTTGCATGCCACTGTATAACTGCAATTCTATTTTGTTCTTTCAGAAGACAGCTCAAATCTTTTTATTAATAATTTCCTTCTCTACCCTCACAATATATTCTTAGCCAAATCGGACTTCTGCTTGATTATGCGATGGACTGTGTGTGTGTGTGTGTGTGTGTGTGTGTGTGTGTGTGTGTGTGTGTGTGTGTGTGTGTGTGTTTTGATGTAGCTCAGCATTTGCATTTCCTGAAAGAAAAGCTTGCAAAGGGATGAGAGAAATAATGTTACACTCCTGGAGTGCTTTGCAGTAGGTTCTGCAAAGTTTGTCAGCAAATTAGATTTACTTAAAGGTTATTGGCAGGTCCCTCTTACTGATCATGCATCAGAGATCTCTGCTTTTGCTACCCTGGACACCTTTCTGCAATACATTTATGCCTTTTGGATTGCGTTTATGAAAGGTGTATTGAATTGTGAAGCTTATCTCGATGACCTTGTTGTATATTCAGATACATGGGAACAGCATTTGAAGACACTGGAGACCGTAATCTCTAAATTGCGAGATGCTTCATTAGTGTTAAATTTGGAAAAGTGTGAATTTGAGGACAAGCGTGGTTCGCTACCTTGGAAAACAGTGGGACGTGGACAGGTGCGTCCCTTGGATGCTAAGGTAGAAGCCATCAAAGCTTTTCCAGTTCCTCGGACAAAACGGGACCTACGTCGGTTTTTGGGGATGGCTGGCTACTATCGTTGCTTTTGTAAAAACTTTTCAGATGTTGTCTTACCTTTGACTTCACTTTCATGCAAAAACACTTCTCTTGTATGGACTCCAAACATCAGTTAGCTTATAGTACCATTGAGAAAGAAGCCCTTGCACTCCTTTTTGCTCTGCAACACTTTGAAGTGTATCTTGATGGTAGTTCAGATCTAATCACTGATTATACTGACCATAATCCTTTGGTGTTTTTGAACAAGATGTGTAACCAGCGACTCGTACGATGGTCAATGATTGTCCTCTCAATCCTCTCAAGATGGTTCATGAAAAAGGTGTAGCGAATGTGATGCTGACGCATTGTTGAGAATTTAAGGTATGCTGGAGTCGTGTTTCCCCCAGTTCTCACACGTAAGTTGGGTGTTACACTCCTGGAGTGCTACAGTGTGCTCCTGATCCAGTTCTGCATTTGGGGCTGTCTGTGCACCTCGTTGCTAGCCCCGCCCCTCATTGAGTGATTGCTGGGATTGCTGTGGCTTATATAAGGACCCTGCTGCAAGAAGCCAGTGGCTTGCCCAAGCTCCTTTTTGTGTTAGTGTTTTGCTATATGAATTGAGAGTTTGAAATCTTTGCTGTGCTTTCCTTGTCTGTATGTTAGTATTCCCTATGTTTTGTTTATGATTGTGATCGCTGTGATAGTTGAACGGTTTTTGTGTATGTTTATGTATAGTTACTGATTGTAGGGAGTGGTGCCTGTTGGTTTGGGGTTATTGTCTGTTTATTGTCAGGGAGTTAGTGTAGGATTGTATTTTATTTTTGTCCTGTAAAGTGTATTTAGTTGTGGTGTTTCTTCTGGTAGTGTGGGTTTTGTTTATTTTGGCAACTCCTGAAGTAATTCAGTGTTTGTAGGTAGATGTGTGTGTCTTTGTTCACCATTTAAATACACATTTCACCTCATCTACCAGTTTAGTCTTGTGACTAATTATTCCACCTACCATCCTGCTACCAGTCTTTTCAAAATGCTGTTGCGACCTCATCGCCTAGACAGGGTCGTAACAATAAATACGACGAATAACAATAGCACTGGAAGAACAAGTACAATAAGAATGTACAATTTTTCAAACCCCTGAATAAATAGTCTAATATTACTGACACATGGTTCTAAGCTATCACTTTTGAACAAGCCTTCAAATCACTTTGGCAACCACTGTTGAAAACAGGACTATCATTATGACACGGTGCACAAGCTTTAAGCTGTACCACAAATCTAATAATAAATGGTTAACAGTTCTTGATTCCAAATGCAACTGTCCCTTCAGGTCTCTTGAACACAGAAATAAGTCAACTCATTTTGTGGCTGGTTTTATAGTTTGGCCACAAGATGGGAGCAAAGCTCCAACTAGCAGAGCATCCCAATCAGTATTGCAGTGTTTTACTGGGCATCATTTAGTTGCATTTTTTTTTTTTAATGTATTTGATCACTTTATATGACTACACAAAGACACTTGTGTTATATATATTTGTGTGTGTGTGTGTGTGTATATATGTATGTATTTATGTATGTATGTTTGGTTCTGATGTAGCCTACAAGCATGTCAAGTCACCTTGGCAACTATTGTTGTAATCTTCATTGCTCACATTATGGCATTATTTCTTGTTGTTACATTTCATTAGTAGCTTTTAATATTATTTTCACTTATTTTGCCTTGTTTGTAGTAGAAGAAGCCTAGTCATCTGCTGAGAAGGAATAACTTACTTCTTTAGTGCAATATATGATGGGATGCAATCCTTAACTTCTTCAGAACCCTAATGACAAGAAGAGACAAAGTTAGTTTTTGTGATGCCCTGTCAATACCTTCTGTATTGCTTTGTGCACTTTGAATGCCAATAGATAAACTTGCCTTGTGATTTTTCATTTTAGGTCAACACCTTATTGATGACATGATCCAGAAAATGTTCAAAAGAACATGCATAAGGTTTGTTTAGTGGGTCAGATCTACAAAATTATTGTAATTAGTTTATTTATTTATTTTTTTAAATATGATGTGATTCTATGAGTCACAGTCCTGTGGCTCAGTAATCGCACTCCCAGAATACACATATCTTGCACAACTCCAACTTCTCTCTCTCTATCTGTCTCACACATGCATATATATGTGCGCATTCACATGCTAGGTTTTCCAAGACTTCTCCGTCTCTTGCATGGGACATTATAGATGCATCTTGCGAATGCAATGTGGGGCAAAGGGGTCACGTAGCCCTAGACCATTCAGAATGGAATGAATCAACTGCTATGAAACTTGTAGGAATTGCCTGTAAAGAATAGCTGTGATCTGTATGCAGTACAAAGAGTGGGCAAATGCTAAACATCTCTTAAGGTGAGTTTGGGGTTATTCAAATGAGGGTTCTGATGAGGTCAGGGTAATTCACTTTAGGGTTAGAGTGAATTTGTGGTTATTCAAATGAGGGTTCTGATGAGGAAGGTTAATTCACTTTTGGATTAGATGGAACTTGGGGTTATTCAAATGAGGGTTCTGATGAGGTCAGGGTAATTTACTTTAGTGTTAGAACTTGGGCTCCCAGCAATGACGTGAGTTCTCACGTGGTTGCCTCCCCTAATGGGGAGCACGTGATTCCAGCCCAATTAGAGGCCAGCTACCTGACAAGGAGCGCCAGGTTTTGGTGGCTTTACTTTGACTAAGACACTTGGCTGCGGGAAGTACACTCTCAGCCACTCTCTCCTGCACCTGTGTTTTACTCGCACGTACATAAGGCCTTTTTCAACTAGTACACACACCACTGCCGCACTCTTAGCACCTCCATGCTTTTGCTCAGGCTCTCCTTCAACGCGCATATTGGGACTTGCTAGATGTATGCCTTCATTTCTCACATTTTCACGCCCCACATGCCTAGAAATACACCATATCTTATTTGGAGCGGCAGTCGCGCAGTACCGTTTTGTGGCAGCTGTGCAAAACAAGATCGGGCTGCACGGGCTTTTCTGGCACGCAAGTGAACCACAGAGCCCATTCTTGCGAAACGCGTTGTTTGACGACTTACAAATTGTTTTAGCATGTATATTTAGGCCCGGATTTGTCATGAGAAAACACAAGTGCGAGCAGCTCACGGAAGCACAGACGCTGAGTGCTGGGCGGGTTGAGTCTACACCGTCCTCATGCGGCTTTTAAGGCCGGCCCCTCGCTAGGAGGGAGGTTCAACTCAACAGAGCAGTGTGTGCGACGTAGAGTACTGTTTGCGCGCGTCTATTTCTCGTAGTTAACACGACGATGGCAGAAGTAGCTCCAGCCCCAGCCGCCGCTGCGCCGGCCAAGGCGCCTAAGAAGAAAGCTGCCGCTAGACCCAAGAAAGCGGGACCCAGCGTCGGTGAGCTTATCGTCAAAGCTGTTTCTGCTTCCAAAGAACGGAACGGGGTCTCTCTCGCCGCTCTGAAGAAAGCTTTGGCTGCGGGTGGTTACGACGTGGAAAAGAACAACTCTCGCGTCAAGCTTGCTATCAAAAGCTTGGTGACAAAGGAAACTCTGGTGCAGACCAAAGGAACCGGTGCCTCTGGCTCTTTTAAGCTCAACAAGAAGCAAGACGAAGCCAAGAAAAAGCCCGCTAAGAAAGCCGCGCCTAAGGCGAAAAAAGCGCCCGCCAAGAAACCTGCCGCGGCTAAAAAGCCCAAGAAGGTAGCGGCAAAGAAGCCCGCCTCCGCCGCTGCAAAGAAGTCGCCCAAGAAGGCGAAGAAGCCTGCTGCCGCCGCGAAAGCCACCAAGAGCCCCAAGAAAGCAAAGAAGCCGGCCACCCCGAAGAAGGCAGCCAAGAGCCCCAAGAAGGCAAAGACCGCCAAGCCCAAGACTGCCAAACCAAAGGCTGCAAAGGCGAAAAAAGCTGCCCCCAAGAAGTAAACGTGCATGTTTTCATGTCTTGGTATCCCCAAAAGGCTCTTTTAAGAGCCACCCACTTTTCTCTTCCAAAGAGCGGTTTTCTTTACACTCTCGAAATGGTTACGAGCGAATTAATACGGCCAAGTGTGTAATCGGAGTTTATTTTAACGTGCGATTTCTTCCATAGACGTACTGAGTGGACACGGAAAAGAAAAGTGAAGCATTAGATGGTGTTTGTATTGAATGGAATTTTTTTTTAATACGGTCAATTTAAAAATGGAAAGGAAAACGAGGACCAATTCCATTTTGCATAGAAATATTGTACAGCCTAAGCAGATTTCTGTGCCGTTTATTTCTCCCTTTCCATTATTAAGAAAATTCAATTCAACGCAAACACTCCACCACAGAAACCTCACAAACAATATCCACCGGAGGACCCAGACTACCTTCACGCTATAGATTACTAATTAACAATACAATTTATATCTGTAAATTAGGTATACATTATCCATTTATATATCCAAAAGAGTCCAGGGAAATTTCTTTTTTCCTCTCATATCAATCGTCTTCAACCTTTGTAACTCACACACAATCTGTTTAAACACTATTTCTGCAGGTATTATACATTGTTCAATAATCATCTTACGTCGTGTTTTCCCAATCTTCGAATTTATCACACAAACAATCATCCAACAAAAGTCCTTTACATTCTCAGTCAAATTCTCATTAAACACTCCATACATAATACTTTTGCTGTTACGACCGCATTTAAACCCAATACCTTCCATTTTCTCCCAAATTTCAATAGTCCTTGTGCACGGCAGTAATAAATGTTCTATCGTTTCATCGGCCATGCAATTATACATCGGACATTCCTTAGTTGTAACAAAACAACTCTATTTGACAATACATCGTACAGGCAATCTTCCAAAAGATATAAGCCATGCCGTACCTCGAACATTCTCTCCTGTCTTTATCATACATGTACGTATCATGAAAAGACTTAATAATAATAATAATAATAATAATAATAATAATAAAAATACAAATAACTTGGAAGTATTTAGACTATTTGCTCCAAACTGAAATCCATATGAAGAAGAATGACAAGAACTGGAAGTGATTCCGTATGGGAGGGAGAGTTGCAGGCTAAGGAAAGGGAGGCCGGCTTTGGAAGTGGACGAGTGCTTCGCGATTGGTTATTCGTCCTGTCCTCCTTAGCCAATAGGAGAGCTGTTGATTTTGCTATATCTGAAGCGCTCGTAGGTGATAGGCGATTATTTCAGCTTTGCTCTCAAGACGCTGTTGTACCCATAATGAGTGGAAGAGGGAAGACCGGCGGTAAGGCTAGGGCTAAGGCCAAGACTCGCTCCTCTCGCGCTGGTCTGCAGTTTCCTGTGGGCCGTGTGCACAGGCTTTTGCGCAAAGGTAATTATGCCGAGCGCGTTGGTGCCGGTGCTCCGGTCTATTTGGCTGCTGTGCTGGAGTATCTGACTGCTGAAATTCTCGAGTTGGCAGGCAACGCCGCCCGTGACAACAAGAAGACCCGTATCATTCCTCGTCATCTGCAGCTCGCCGTGCGTAACGACGAAGAGTTGAACAAGCTGTTAGGAGGGGTGACTATTGCTCAAGGTGGCGTGCTGCCCAACATTCAGGCTGTTCTGCTGCCCAAGAAAACCGAGAAGGCGGTCAAGACCAAGTAAATTCACCTCTGCTCCGTTGTCTGCAGATCCCAAAGGCTCTTTTAAGAGCCACCCACACTGACTGAGGAAGTGCAACTTTTTAATGTTACTGTCTGTTCTACCTTGCATTTTTCTCGAGGGCACTAAATGACTAACGGGCACCGCTGTCCATTACCACGCCACGTCTGAGCACACGTACACCTTCCCCGTTTTTACGCGCCCAATAGCATTTGATGAAAGCAAGCTAGTACTCGTACATTTATATACGTACTTGTAGAAGTGCTGTGTGTGTGTGTGTATATATTTTATTTATATATATATATAAATAAGATGCTGTTGGTGCTACAAACATGTAAAAAAAAAAAAGTAACCGGGAGTACGTTCAACAATGTACACTGCAGGCACATAAAGAGCACGGCTCAAAAGTAGGCTTACTGGCTTGCTTTTTTGAAATGTGCGCGTAGTGGAACACGGGCCAATTGACTTGATGTGACGTATCTTTATTTGTCCAATGGACGGCATGCTTACTGAAGACGCCCAATGAGCGCAGGTCGGCGTTATGGCTTAAAAAGGATGTCGTCGTGGTTGTGTCTTATTCTCTTTCTTCGTCAGTTAAGAGTAGAATTGCGTCGCTATGGCAAGAACAAAGCAGACCGCCCGTAAGTCCACCGGTGGTAAAGCCCCGAGGAAGCAGCTTGCCACCAAGGCCGCTCGTAAGAGCGCCCCAGCCACCGGCGGCGTGAAGAAGCCTCATCGTTACAGGCCTGGTACCGTAGCTCTGAGGGAGATTCGTCGTTATCAGAAGTCGACCGAGTTGCTGATCCGCAAGCTGCCCTTCCAGCGCCTGGTGAGAGAAATTGCTCAGGATTTCAAGACCGATCTCCGTTTCCAGAGCTCTGCCGTCATGGCCTTGCAGGAGGCTAGCGAGGCATACCTGGTCGGCCTGTTCGAGGATACTAACTTGTGCGCTATCCACGCCAAGAGAGTCACCATCATGCCCAAGGACATCCAGTTGGCCCGCCGCATTCGCGGAGAGCGTGCTTAAACTGCTCGCTCGGCGTAATATCCCAAAATACCCAAAGGCTCTTTTAAGAGCCACCTAAATTGTTTCGCTGCAAAATGAGCAAGTCGCCTTGGCAACGCTTCTCACCGATACGTCGTTATTATAACGTGCATCTGACGTGCTTCTAGATTACGGGCAACCTAGTTTGCTATGAGGGTTAATTCCATAGCTGAGAAACTATGGCAACGGTAAGGAGCGTTGTATTGTGAGTCGACAAGAAACTTTGTAGTAAGGTCGTCTGGGTTAGCGGTGCTCTAGCGGGAGTATGACGTTCACGTCATCAAAATGTATCACTGAGAAACGAAACTGATACAAGTCTTTCAGAGATGTCAGTGTCTTTTCTTCGACTGAAATAAATATGTACTGGTGCTATTAACTAAATTCTAGACACGGACGTGGTTTTCAGACCTGTTCTCTATTAACCTTTGTGTCTTGGTGGTAACACAACTTTCATGGAAAAAATGAACAAAAACAATGTTTCATTTTTTAAATGATTTGTTTTGTTTTCTGTGAAAGTCGTTAGCTTTCAAGTTGCGGAGAACTATTTATTTAGTGGTGGCTCATTTTTGATCAGAATGCTGTCAGAATATAAATGTATAATGCAGAACAATTAGCCAGTTTCTCTTGGGAGAAACAACAACAACAAAAAAACAACACCAACAATAATAATAAACCTATGGAATGGGTATGTCCTTCTCAGAAATAATTTCTAGGCTTAGCTGACAGCCACTCTCATAAAGGTTTGTTTGCTTTTGTATCTGCTGTTGAAATAAACACAATAATTGTCTTTCATCATAAAAAGAAAAGCCCTAAAACAATAACTAAAAAATGCTCTGAAGACAAATAAAAATATTTATAGAAATTGACTTGCCTTTCATGATGATTCTTCTTTTTCTTCTTCTTCTTATTGTAAGCCTACTCGTGGTTAGTTATAGGAGACTTGCATTTATTTCTGTATGTATTTATTTTATTCATGTTCAACAAGCACTTAATATGTGAGATCAAAGCATGCTTTTCATGCATTTATTTCCATAATCTCATTATGGTCTTTTTTTTTTCCTGAACTCCTGAAGTTACCCATCTGGAACCCCATAGTTCATTTGTTTGCTGTACCATACACCAGGCCCTTTTAACAGATATCATATCATATAACAGTATCTACAGTGGCATGCAAAGGTTTGGGCACATCTGGTCAAAATGCATGTTACTGTCAACTGTTAAGCAAGTTGAAGATGAAATGCTCTCCAAAAGGCATAAAGTTTAAGATGACGCATTCCTTTTGTATTTTAAACTGAAACTTTTTTTTTTTTTTTTTTTTTAACATCTTTTACATTTTCAAAATAACAAAAAAGGAAAAGGGCCTAAAGCAAAACTTCGGGCACACTACATGCTTAGTACCTAGTAGCACCCGCTTTGGCAAGCATCACATTTTGTAAACACTTTTTCTAGCCAGCCAAGAGTCTTCTGATTCTTGTTTAAGGGATTTTCATCCATTCTTCATTGCAACAGTCTTCTAGTTTTGTGAGATTCCTGGGCTGTCTTGCATGCACTGTTCTTTTGATGTCTATCCACAGATTTTCAATGCTGTTTGGATCAGGGCACTCTGAGGACCATGGTAAAACCTTCAACTTGCACCTTTTGAGGTAGTTTATTGTGGATTTTGAGGTGTGTTTAGGATCATTATCCATTTGTAGAAGCCGTCCTCTTTTCAACCTCAGCATTTTTACAGAATAGTGTTATGTTTGCTTCCAGATTTTGCTGGAAATTCATTGAATCCATTGTTCCCTCTACCCATGAAATGATTCTGAAATGTTTTATGGCCTTCCAGACCCCTTATCTTGACTGCCACTATTCCTGTTAAGCACCATTTTATAATTACATTTCAAACTCATGAAATGGCAAACTGAAAACACATTGTTGTCTTCCTATAGCTTTCTCCTGTTTTATAGGCCTGAAGTATTTTCATTTTCATTTTGCTAGGCAGCGGCTTAGAAGAACCCATGGCTGCTGGTTTCTGGGACAAGGTTAGAGGAGTCTGGGTATTTATAAAGCTTTGAAATTTGCATCATGTGGCCTTTCCTAACAATGTTTGTAAACAAGCCATAAGCCTAACAGGCTAATGAAGGTCTGAGACTGTCGTCAAAGTTATTTGAGTGTTCAAATCTCCTAGGTACTCTTTTTTTTTTTCCACAATTGTATAAAACAAACTAATACACTGACATTGCTGAAAATGTTGAAAAGTGTGTTTCATCATTTTTGACCTGACATTTAAACAAGATGTGCGTGCACGCAAACATACACACATAATAATGGTGAGTGTATGCTACTGATTGAACTCAAACAAAATTAAAATGCTCTTTTGAATATGCAGTATCTTCCCTTTATGACCTCACACATTATCAAAGTTTACAAACAATAGAAGAACAATTTCACACAAAAGCAACATTTTCTGCAAGCATTGTTTGCTAATGGTGAATGCAGCCAGAAACTTTAAAGGTGCTGCATATGACAATATCCCCAGTTCTCTTTTTTTGCAGAATCCATGGGTACACATCTCAATGCCAAACAGCTTGTAGATGTGCATTTTTCCAGATGCTCAGAAGTGAACACGAGAACAATGATTTAGAAGAGGAGGAGGTGTCTGAAGGAGATGAGGAAGAATTCAACCCAGAGCATGGTGCATCATCGTCAGGTGAAGAGAAAATCCCTCAAGGTGAAACAAACATTTTTGTCCAAACTGTGACCATAAGAAAGGTCTAGGAGAAGTGAATGAAATGTCTTTCATACCTCTACAACACTGGACCTGAAGTAACAGTGGATACAGACTGATTCCATTCAAAGGTACATTTTTAATTCCATATATGTAATGTAAACTGATATTCATTGTTAATTTTAGAATGTATTATTGTTAAATTAATTTTTTCATGCTTTTGTTTTATCTATTATTTCATGTTCATGTTTTATTTATTATTTTACTTCTCTTTATTGTTGTTGTTTACATGCCTTATGGATAGCGGTAATGGTTCAAAAATGTGAGAGGACTAGTATTTTGTCGTTGAATTCTTAATAGTAAAACATATAAAAATATATAACTGTTTTGGCCAAAAAATTCATGACTACTGTTTCCTTTCAATATAATGCATTTAAACTTCTTTCTGTACATTTCTACAACTTTTTTAGGCTATGCTTTAGACTACTTAAAACATACCTCTCACCTCAACATTTCTCATAACTTCTCTTCTTATTCTTATTTGTTAATTAATGTGTTGATTGTTTTAATGTATTTTTTCTGCATCTTTGTCATAGTAAAGCGACCTTGAGTCTGTGACAGTTTCTATATAAATGAAACTTATTATTATTATTATTATTATTATTATTCTACAAGTGCCATGTTTCTGATGGAGCTCCACATTTTCCATTTAAATTGATGTATTTCTAAACCTAAAACGTGACTAAAAATACAAGTAAAACCGTCTAGTAGACCAATCGCCATGGGAGGTGATAAAATAGATGATCCTCTGCTTCCATCTTTTGGCCAAAATGGAAACATTCCATAATATTCAAAATGTTATTTTGAACCATATTCGTAATGGTTCAAAAATGTGAGAGGACTAGTATTTTGTCGTTGAAAAGTTATTTGAGTGTTCAAATCTCCTAGGTACTCTTTTTTTTTTTTTTTTTTTTTTTTTTTTCTGAAAATGTTGAAAAGTGTGTTTCATCTTTTAACTTTATGCTTTTTGGAGATAATTTCATCTTCAACTTGATTAACTGTTCACAGTAACATATATTTTGTCCAGGGGTGCTCAAATCTTTGCATGCCACTGTATGACTGCACTTCTATTTTGTTCTTTCAGAAGACAGCTTAAATCTTTTTATTAACAATTTCCTTCTTTACCCTCACAATATGTTCTTAGCCAAATCTGTCTTCTTCTTGATTATGCGATGGTCTATTTTTTCTACTGTGTGTATGTGTGGGTGCGTGTGCGTGTCGGTGTGTGCGAGCGTATCTCTGCATTTGCATTTCCTGAAAGAAAAGGGATGAAAGAAATAACTACAAAGAATAACAATAGCACTGGAAGAACAAGTACAATTTATCATTTATTTATTCAGGGTTTGACAAATATTACTGACACATGGTTCTAAGCTATCACTTTTGAACATGCCTTCAAATCACTTTGGCATCCACTGTTGAAAACACGACTATCGTTACGTCACAAGCTTTAAGGTTTTCCACAAATTTAATAATAAATGGCTTACAGTTTTTGATTCCAAATGCAACTGTTCCTTCATGTCTCTTGAAGACAGAAATAAGTCAACTCTCATTTTGTTGTGGCTGGTTTTACAGTTTGGCCACAAGATGGCAGCAAAGGTCCATCTATCACAGCATCCCAATCAGTATTGGTGGGTTTTACTTGATATCATTTAGTTAATTTATTTTTCTTGTTAATTTATTTGAAATGTACTTCTATTCCTCCTCCTCCTCCTCCTCCTCCTCCTCCTCCTCCTCTTCCTGCTGTTAATAATAATAATAATAATAATAATAATAATAATAATAATAATAATAATAATAATAATAATAATAGTGGTAGAGATAATGTTAACAAAAATATTCATGATAATAAGGTTGTTTCCTTGTGCTGAGTTCAGGTTGCCCTCCAGTACCGGTTTCAAGCTTTACATTTTAAGTAAAGCTGCTTCACAGTGATGATGAAATTCCCAATACAGCAGATGATTCATACTCTTTACAACATTTTATTGAGCATTTTTTTAGACTGCAGTCTTTGAAGGCCTTTGAAGGCTGTATTCAACCTTTAGGGCATACAAGTGTGTTTTCCTATGATTTACAAGCGTAGTGATGTCCTTTATTAATGCTTGAAAAGTATCCCATGTTCATTACTTTGGAGCATTCTCTGTCTGGGTTTTCATGTAGCAATTGAACATACACATCTAGAACTCTCTTGAGACACATTTCCAGGTCCTCATGAAAGGTCAGTATGATGTGCCATTGCATTGGAATATGTTCATTGGTCCTTGTTGTACAACAGTGGTTATCAGCAGCATAAGGCCTCAATGGATGAGGGCACATGGATGGAGTTATGGTATGTGAAAAAAGCAGTTAAGCTGCCACTGTTGCAGCAGAAGATGAAAGTGAGAAGACAGCAGATGAGTATGCAATGTGATAAAAAAAAAAGGTTTGCCTGTTTTCTGTTTGTAGAGGTCATATGAGGCTAGACATAAAAGTAGGCCTAGACCATGAAGAATGGAATGAGTGACGTGCTATCAAAGCAGTTTGAGTTGCCTGCAAAGAATAGTTGTCCTCTATGTGGCTTTAAAATATGGGCCTTGACCCCACTGCCTCAATCTATTTGTGTGTTTTCCTAAAAATGTAATGCTCTGTCCATTTCTGTTATTAATTTGAAACTGACATCTTCCAACCTAGAAATTTGAAACCCATCATGTTTCTCTAACCTGAACCACATGCTGTTCTTGGATTGGTGGGAACCCTAAGAGGCCTAGTGAACACACGGATTAGGAGTGTGCATATAATTTCTATATTTTCCAGCAAGAGACTTTAAACTTGGGGGGTTTCAGCACCAGTGCTGAGGATCTACTTCCATTCTGACTCTTCTTCTTATTAGTGGCAGTAGTAACAGTAGTAGGCCATCTTATGCTGCACTGAATCTTTTGTTGTCTTTGTTTGTTTGTTTGTTATCGTTCTTTTTCTTCCCTTATGTTGTTGTTCGTTATTATTGTCTAAGATATCTTATATTTTACATATATGAATTGTCGTTTTTGTGAAATAGTATGGAGTTTTTATTCCAGTCTGGCTAAGTGTGGTGCTGGAGGCGTTTGGAGGCGCGTGGTCTTTAGCTCCGCCTCCTCGAGTGCCCCTTGTCTTCAACCAGGTCCTTTAGTCGAGAATAATAGTGCCGCTCTGGGTATGGAGGCTTCATTATTTCACTTTTCTTCGAATAGTGTGAGAAGGCTAAGGGATGTCTGGCAGAGGAAAGGGTGGTAAGGGTCTGGGGAAAGGTGGCGCTAAGCGTCACCGTAAAGTACTCCGCGACAACATCCAGGGTATCACTAAGCCAGCTATTCGCCGTCTGGCTCGTCGTGGCGGTGTGAAGCGCATCTCCGGTCTGATCTACGAGGAGACCCGTGGCGTGCTGAAAGTGTTTCTGGAGAACGTCATCAGGGACGCGGTTACCTACACCGAGCATGCCAAGAGAAAGACTGTCACCGCCATGGATGTGGTTTATGCTCTGAAACGCCAGGGACGTACTCTGTACGGCTTCGGAGGGTAAACACTGAGTTCAAACGAAACCAACGGCTCTTTTAAGAGCCACCCATACATTCAGTTAAAGAGTTGTTCCGTGCGGCTATGGCCGCCTATAAGCGCCCAAAGGACTTATTGTCCTATATTGATAAGGGCTGTTTGCATGTTGTATACATGCAGATCCCAGCCCAAAATAAGTCACGATAATGTTTAAAACATATTTCCCAAAGTAAGAAAGGAAGCAAAGAATAAGCATTGTGGAGACTTGGTTTGGCTTTCTGCGCCTCCTTCCTAAGAAGGGGCGGGAAAGTTAAAGATAGACATGGCAGGGCGGGATTAAGAGGTAAACGCTATGGAGTGGCGGAGCAACGATAGGAGGTTCCTGTGAGAGGAGGGGTTGTTTTCTAGCCAATGATGGCTTGTCATGACCGAGGAGGCGAGGGTATGTTCTAATTAGAATACCAGAGTCTAAATAAACTGGGTGTGCAGGCGCCGTTTCTCATTCCGTTGTGGTTTATTCAACGACGAACGTCATGCCCGAACCAGCGAAGTCCGCCCCGAAGAAGGGATCTAAGAAAGCGGTGACCAAGACGACTGGTAAAGGAGGCAAGAAGCGCAGAAAGACCAGGAAGGAGAGTTATGCTATCTACGTGTACAAAGTCTTGAAGCAGGTCCACCCCGACACCGGTATCTCTTCTAAGGCTATGGGGATCATGAATTCCTTTGTGAATGATATCTTCGAGCGCATCGCTGGTGAGGCTTCTCGTCTCGCTCACTACAACAAGCGTTCGACCATCACCTCCAGAGAGATCCAGACGGCCGTGCGCCTGCTGCTTCCCGGTGAGCTGGCTAAACACGCCGTATCTGAGGGTACAAAGGCCGTCACCAAGTACACCAGTTCCAAGTAAAGCGTCATAGTGCGACTTGACTACCCCAAAGGCTCTTTTAAGAGCCACCCACGTTTTCACCAAAGACATTTTCCATCGTGTGGGTGTGCATGTACCGTAAAACGAGAAAAGGAAAGGAGTAGTAGCTGAAGTAGCGCTTGTGTTTTTGTGCGCTGTGCCGTCGTCTTTCTTCCCTTTGTGCGCTTTGACGTCGTCCGTCTTCCCCTTTCCCGCGCGTTTTATTAAATTATTTTCGTGTGCTTTATTCGGCCGCATGTATCTTGTAATTTAAATGAAACTTGAAGTTCTTGAGATTGGGATTTGGAAACCCGTTTCTACTCCCCAGAGCTGGGTCACAGTCTTGTATGAAACCTTTTTTTGGTTGTTTTTGTTTTTTTGTTTTTTATGTATTTTGTCACTTTAGGACAAGTATCTTTGTGTATATATATTATTGGCTCTGATGTAACCTACAAGTATGTGAAGTCACCATGACAACTGTTGTTGTAATCTTTAATCTTCATTGCCCACATTGACATTTCCTGTTGTTACATTTTATTAGTAGCTATTAATATTCTTTTCACATCTTTTGCCTTGTTTGCAGTAGATGAAGCCTAGTCATTTGCTGAGAAGGGTTAAGGATTGCATCCCATCATATATTGCGCTAAAGAAGTAAGTTAGGAGAAAAATGTCCAGATAGGCCTTGTAGTGATATTCTATTTGGAAGTAGGTTACACATGTGCCATACCATGGAAGTGTGGTACTGGAAATGTTATTGGGGTTTGTAAGAGGGTAAAGCTAGGAAAGAGATTAGGCTAATGCAGAATTCAGGGTTATGAAGAGGTCAAGTTATTTCCCATTATGATGAAAAACAACTTGGGGTAATCCAATGTAGGGTTCTGATGAAGTTATGGTTATTCACTCTAGGGTAGGAGTGAAGTTGGGTTTACTCAAATAAGGGTTCTGATGACATCAGGGTAATGCCCATTAGGTTTAGAGTGTACTTTGGGGTTATTCAGATGAGGGTTCTGATGACATCAGGGTAATGCCCATTAGGGTTAGCGTGAATTTGGGGTTATTCAAATGAGGGGTCTGATGGGTTCAGGGTAAGGCACATTAGGGTTAGCGTGAACTTGGGGTTATTCAAATGAGGGTTCTGATGAGGGCAATTCACGTTAGTGTTGGAACATCATTACCCCCAGCAGTGATGTGAGCTCAGACACCTGACAGTGCTCACGTGGTTGCCTCCCCTGATGAGGTGCACCTGATGCCAGACAAATAAGAGGACGGCCACCTGTCGAGGAGCGCCAGCTCAAGTGAGAGTGCCAGGTTTGGGGGCTTCCTTTGACTAAAACTGGGCTGATTTGACAGACACTTGTGTTTTTAAATGATTTTATTACGTTTTCATATCACAAAAACAAGCAATGAAAACATTATATACGAATGGCATTATAAAGCAATATTTCATAAGAGAGAATCTATACTTTATAATAATTTTATCTGTCAGTTCTCATAATTTTCATACGAAAAGTAAAGTAAGATTACAAATGGGCTAAGTCACAGATAAACATCTTACATGAAACTCTCCAAAATGTTTACACTTCACACATATCCATAGTACAAACTTTTTTTAAAATTTCCCACATTTCACCTCGTCATCCTTTTGTCTCTCTTTTTTAAAAAAATTACTATACATTGTTTCACTACTTGTTCACTAGACAAAAAAATATTTTCCATAGTCATTTTAGCTCTTGTAGACCCAATTTGCTTCACAATTGTGCAGGTATACCTATCTAAAACAAAATGATCTTTTTACAATGTATGTTCACATTATAAGCACGATATATTATGTTTTTGTGATTAAATTGTTTCTTCCCTATTGTTTCTTCCTTTGTTTCTTCCCTATTGTTTCTTTCCCTTTACAATTAAGCATTGGACATTCGGCCGTCTTCACAAAGCAACTCCGTTTAACCACAGACATCGTTGGTAGCCTAGCCACTTCAGCAAGCCACATCCTAGCCTTTATTTTCTCTGAAACATGTTCTCCTGATAGCAAATTCAACAGATTTTTATTCTCCCTTTCATCGCAATCCCCAGACTGTATCTGCCCTCTGTACTTATGATCTGCTATACTTTTATAAATAGTTTTATTCGATTGCGTTCTCCAATCGATCTTCCAACTTTTACATTTATCAACAAAATCTGAGCACAAAAGTTTATAGTATGGTACATTCTTCCTTTTCTTTCCTTTCTTCTTTTCCCAGTCTGAGATTTCACCAATTCATTTAGCTTTCCTACCAGTGCTTGTATTGACATGTCTACAAAAACTTATTTTTAATTAAAGCCTCCATTTTCTTTATTCTTATATACACATTCCCTTTTTGTAGCTTCTCTGTTATTACCCCACATTGTTCTAATATATATTTTATTCAGTTCGGTCACTATTTTGTTCCGCTGGAGGAAAAACGATGGACAGAAACAATAGTTTTGATAAAACGAATGTCTTAATTAGTTTGATCTTCGATTTGTAGCTCACACCCCAGTGTATAATTCTCTTTGATTCCTCTGTGATTTCCTGTAGCTTCCTCTGCCAGTTGCTCTCAACTAAATTTCCGTTACCGATATAAATTCCAATGATTTTAATTTCCTCATGCATACTGATACATAGAGCACTCCTTCCTCCTTGTTCCCCAATCCAAACCGCCTCAGTCTTGGAATGATTCAAAGATGCCTCGGATACACGTTTGTACAAGTCAAAATGTTCGCACATCCCATCTAACTCTTTTTGAGTTGTTACATCATCTGCATTAACTGTTCACAGTAACATATATTTTGACCAGGGGTGCCCAAGCTTTTCTTTTGCATGCCACTGTATAACTACAATTCTATTTTGTTCTTTCAGAAGACAGCTCAAATCTTTTTATTAATAATTTCCTTCTCTACCCTCACAATATATTCTTAGCCAAATCGGACTTCTGCTTGATTATGCGATGGACTGTGTGTGTGTGTGTGTGTGTGTGTGTGTTTTGATGTAGCTCAGCATTTGCATTTCCTGAAAGAAAAGCTTGCAAAGGGATGAGAGAAATAATGTTACACTCCTGGAGTGCTTTGCAGTAGGTTCTGCAAAGTTTGTCAGCAAATTAGATT
Organism: Electrophorus electricus; assembly: GCF_041902795.1. NCBI lineage: Eukaryota > Metazoa > Chordata > Actinopteri > Gymnotiformes > Gymnotidae > Electrophorus > Electrophorus electricus. The sequence goes on along the minus strand of NC_137514.1, from coordinate 15,567,514 downwards.
TACTTAAAGGTTATTGGCAGGTCCCTCTTACTGATCATGCATCAGAGATCTCTGCTTTTGCTACCCTGGACACCTTTCTGCAATACATTTATGCCTTTTGGATTGCGTTTATGAAAGGTGTATTGAATTGTGAAGCTTATCTCGATGACCTTGTTGTATATTCAGATACATGGGAACAGCATTTGAAGACACTGGAGACCGTAATCTCTAAGTTGCGAGATGCTTCATTAGTGTTAAATTTGGAAAAGTGTGAATTTGAGGACAAGCGTGGTTCGCTACCTTGGAAAACAGTGGGACGTGGACAGGTGCGTCCCTTGGATGCTAAGGTAGAAGCCATCAAAGCTTTTCCAGTTCCTCGGACAAAACGGGACCTACGTCGGTTTTTGGGGATGGCTGGCTACTATCGTTGCTTTTGTAAAAACTTTTCAGATGTTGTCTTACCTTTGACTTCACTTTCATGCAAAAACACTTCTCTTGTATGGACTCCAAACATCAGTTAGCTTATAGTACCATTGAGAAAGAAGCCCTTGCACTCCTTTTTGCTCTGCAACACTTTGAAGTGTATCTTGATGGTAGTTCAGATCTAATCACTGATTATACTGACCATAATCCTTTGGTGTTTTTGAGCAAGATGTGTAACCAGCGACTCGTACGATGGTCAATGATTGTCCTCTCAATCCTCTCAAGATGGTTCATGAAAAAGGTGTAGCGAATGTGATGCTGACGCATTGTTGAGAATTTAAGGTATGCTGGAGTCGTGTTTCCCCCAGTTCTCACACGTAAGTTGGGTGTTACACTCCTGGAGTGCTACAGTGTGCTCCTGATCCAGTTCTGCATTTGGGGCTGTCTGTGCACCTCGTTGCTAGCCCCGCCCCTCATTGAGTGATTGCTGGGATTGCTGTGGCTTATATAAGGACCCTGCTGCAAGAAGCCAGTGGCTTGCCCAAGCTCCTTTTTGTGTTAGTGTTTTGCTATATGAATTGAGAGTTTGAAATCTTTGCTGTGCTTTCCTTGTCTGTATGTTAGTATTCCCTATGTTTTGTTTATGATTGTGATCGCTGTGATAGTTGAACGGTTTTTGTGTATGTTTATGTATAGTTACTGATTGTAGGGAGTGGTGCCTGTTGGTTTGGGGTTATTGTCTGTTTATTGTCAGGGAGTTAGTGTAGGATTGTATTTTATTTTTGTCCTGTAAAGTGTATTTAGTTGTGGTGTTTCTTCTGGTAGTGTGGGTTTTGTTTATTTTGGCAACTCCTGAAGTAATTCAGTGTTTGTAGGTAGATGTGTGTGTCTTTGTTCACCATTTAAATACACATTTCACCTCATCTACCAGTTTAGTCTTGTGACTAATTATTCCACCTACCATCCTGCTACCAGTCTTTTCAAAATGCTGTTGCGACCTCATCGCCTAGACAGGGTCGTAACAATAAATACGACGAATAACAATAGCACTGGAAGAACAAGTACAATAAGAATGTACAATTTTTCAAACCCCTGAATAAATAGTCTAATATTACTGACACATGGTTCTAAGCTATCACTTTTGAACAAGCCTTCAAATCACTTTGGCAACCACTGTTGAAAACAGGACTATCATTATGACACGGTGCACAAGCTTTAAGCTGTACCACAAATCTAATAATAAATGGTTAACAGTTCTTGATTCCAAATGCAACTGTCCCTTCAGGTCTCTTGAACACAGAAATAAGTCAACTCATTTTGTGGCTGGTTTTATAGTTTGGCCACAAGATGGGAGCAAAGCTCCAACTAGCAGAGCATCCCAATCAGTATTGCAGTGTTTTACTGGGCATCATTTAGTTGCATTTTTTTTTTTTAATGTATTTGATCACTTTATATGACTACACAAAGACACTTGTGTTATATATATTTGTGTGTGTGTGTGTGTGTGTGTATATATATGTATGTATTTATGTATGTATGTTTGGTTCTGATGTAGCCTACAAGCATGTCAAGTCACCTTGGCAACTATTGTTGTAATCTTCATTGCTCACATTATGGCATTATTTCTTGTTGTTACATTTCATTAGTAGCTTTTAATATTATTTTCACTTATTTTGCCTTGTTTGTAGTAGAAGAAGCCTAGTCATCTGCTGAGAAGGAATAACTTACTTCTTTAGTGCAATATATGATGGGATGCAATCCTTAACTTCTTCAGAACCCTAATGACAAGAAGAGACAAAGTTAGTTTTTGTGATGCCCTGTCAATACCTTCTGTATTGCTTTGTGCACTTTGAATGCCAATAGATAAACTTGCCTTGTGATTTTTCATTTTAGGTCAACACCTTATTGATGACATGATCCAGAAAATGTTCAAAAGAACATGCATAAGGTTTGTTTAGTGGGTCAGATCTACAAAATTATTGTAATTAGTTTATTTATTTATTTTTTTAAATATGATGTGATTCTATGAGTCACAGTCCTGTGGCTCAGTAATCGCACTCCCAGAATACACATATCTTGCACAACTCCAACTTCTCTCTCTCTATCTGTCTCACACATGCATATATATGTGCGCATTCACATGCTAGGTTTTCCAAGACTTCTCCGTCTCTTGCATGGGACATTATAGATGCATCTTGCGAATGACCTGTGGGGCAAAGGGGTCACGTAGCCCTAGACCATTCAGAATGGAATGAATCAACTGCTATGAAACTTGTAGGAATTGCCTGTAAAGAATAGCTGTGATCTGTATGCAGTACAAAGAGTGGGCAAATGCTAAACATCTCTTAAGGTGAGTTTGGGGTTATTCAAATGAGGGTTCTGATGAGGTCAGGGTAATTCACTTTAGGGTTAGAGTGAATTTGTGGTTATTCAAATGAGGGTTCTGATGAGGAAGGTTAATTCACTTTTGGATTAGATGGAACTTGGGGTTATTCAAATGAGGGTTCTGATGAGGTCAGGGTAATTTACTTTAGTGTTAGAACTTGGGCTCCCAGCAATGACGTGAGTTCTCACGTGGTTGCCTCCCCTAATGGGGAGCACGTGATTCCAGCCCAATTAGAGGCCAGCTACCTGACAAGGAGCGCCAGGTTTTGGTGGCTTTACTTTGACTAAGACACTTGGCTGCGGGAAGTACACTCTCAGCCACTCTCTCCTGCACCTGTGTTTTACTCGCACGTACATAAGGCCTTTTTCAACTAGTACACACACCACTGCCGCACTCTTAGCACCTCCATGCTTTTGCTCAGGCTCTCCTTCAACGCGCATATTGGGACTTGCTAGATGTATGCCTTCATTTCTCACATTTTCACGCCCCACATGCCTAGAAATACACCATATCTTATTTGGAGCGGCAGTCGCGCAGTACCGTTTTGTGGCAGCTGTGCAAAACAAGATCGGGCTGCACGGGCTTTTCTGGCACGCAAGTGAACCACAGAGCCCATTCTTGCGAAACGCGTTGTTTGACGACTTACAAATTGTTTTAGCATGTATATTTAGGCCCGGATTTGTCATGAGAAAACACAAGTGCGAGCAGCTCACGGAAGCACAGACGCTGAGTGCTGGGCGGGTTGAGTCTACACCGTCCTCATGCGGCTTTTAAGGCCGGCCCCTCGCTAGGAGGGAGGTTCAACTCAACAGAGCAGTGTGTGCGACGTAGAGTACTGTTTGCGCGCGTCTATTTCTCGTAGTTAACACGACGATGGCAGAAGTAGCTCCAGCCCCAGCCGCCGCTGCGCCGGCCAAGGCGCCTAAGAAGAAAGCTGCCGCTAGACCCAAGAAAGCGGGACCCAGCGTCGGTGAGCTTATCGTCAAAGCTGTTTCTGCTTCCAAAGAACGGAACGGGGTCTCTCTCGCCGCTCTGAAGAAAGCTTTGGCTGCGGGTGGTTACGACGTGGAAAAGAACAACTCTCGCGTCAAGCTTGCTATCAAAAGCTTGGTGACAAAGGAAACTCTGGTGCAGACCAAAGGAACCGGTGCCTCTGGCTCTTTTAAGCTCAACAAGAAGCAAGACGAAGCCAAGAAAAAGCCCGCTAAGAAAGCCGCGCCTAAGGCGAAAAAAGCGCCCGCCAAGAAACCTGCCGCGGCTAAAAAGCCCAAGAAGGTAGCGGCAAAGAAGCCCGCCTCCGCCGCTGCAAAGAAGTCGCCCAAGAAGGCGAAGAAGCCTGCTGCCGCCGCGAAAGCCACCAAGAGCCCCAAGAAAGCAAAGAAGCCGGCCACCCCGAAGAAGGCAGCCAAGAGCCCCAAGAAGGCAAAGACCGCCAAGCCCAAGACTGCCAAACCAAAGGCTGCAAAGGCGAAAAAAGCTGCCCCCAAGAAGAAGTAAACGTGCATGTTTTCATGTCTTGGTATCCCCAAAAGGCTCTTTTAAGAGCCACCCACTTTTCTCTTCCAAAGAGCGGTTTTCTTTACACTCTCGAAATGGTTACGAGCGAATTAATACGGCCAAGTGTGTAATCGGAGTTTATTTTAACGTGCGATTTCTTCCATAGACGTACTGAGTGGACACGGAAAAGAAAAGTGAAGCATTAGATGGTGTTTGTATTGAATGGAATTTTTTTTTAATACGGTCAATTTAAAAATGGAAAGGAAAACGAGGACCAATTCCATTTTGCATAGAAATATTGTACAGCCTAAGCAGATTTCTGTGCCGTTTATTTCTCCCTTTCCATTATTAAGAAAATTCAATTCAACGCAAACACTCCACCACAGAAACCTCACAAACAATATCCACCGGAGGACCCAGACTACCTTCACGCTATAGATTACTAATTAACAATACAATTTATATCTGTAAATTAGGTATACATTATCCATTTATATATCCAAAAGAGTCCAGGGAAATTTCTTTTTTCCTCTCATATCAATCGTCTTCAACCTTTGTAACTCACACACAATCTGTTTAAACACTATTTCTGCAGGTATTATACATTGTTCAATAATCATCTTACGTCGTGTTTTCCAAATCTTCGAATTTATCACACAAACAATCATCCAACAAAAGTCCTTTACATTCTCAGTCAAATTCTCATTAAACACTCCATACATAATACTTTTGCTGTTACGACCGCATTTAAACCCAATACCTTCCATTTTCTCCCAAATTTCAATAGTCCTTGTGCACGGCAGTAATAAATGTTCTATCGTTTCATCGGCCATGCAATTATACATCGGACATTCCTTAGTTGTAACAAAACAACTCTATTTGACAATACATCGTACAGGCAATCTTCCAAAAGATATAAGCCATGCCGTACCTCGAACATTCTCTCCTGTCTTTATCATACATGTACGTATCATGAAAAGACTTAATAATAATAATAATAATAATAATAATAATAATAATAAAAATACAAATAACTTGGAAGTATTTAGACTATTTGCTCCAAACTGAAATCCATATGAAGAAGAATGACAAGAACTGGAAGTGATTCCGTATGGGAGGGAGAGTTGCAGGCTAAGGAAAGGGAGGCCGGCTTTGGAAGTGGACGAGTGCTTCGCGATTGGTTATTCGTCCTGTCCTCCTTAGCCAATAGGAGAGCTGTTGATTTTGCTATATCTGAAGCGCTCGTAGGTGATAGGCGATTATTTCAGCTTTGCTCCCAAGACGCTGTTGTACCCATAATGAGTGGAAGAGGGAAGACCGGCGGTAAGGCTAGGGCTAAGGCCAAGACTCGCTCCTCTCGCGCTGGTCTGCAGTTTCCTGTGGGCCGTGTGCACAGGCTTTTGCGCAAAGGTAATTATGCCGAGCGCGTTGGTGCCGGTGCTCCGGTCTATTTGGCTGCTGTGCTGGAGTATCTGACTGCTGAAATTCTCGAGTTGGCAGGCAACGCCGCCCGTGACAACAAGAAGACCCGTATCATTCCTCGTCATCTGCAGCTCGCCGTGCGTAACGACGAAGAGTTGAACAAGCTGTTAGGAGGGGTGACTATTGCTCAAGGTGGCGTGCTGCCCAACATTCAGGCTGTTCTGCTGCCCAAGAAAACCGAGAAGGCGGTCAAGACCAAGTAAATTCACCTCTGCTCCGTTGTCTGCAGATCCCAAAGGCTCTTTTAAGAGCCACCCACACTGACTGAGGAAGTGCAACTTTTTAATGTTACTGTCTGTTCTACCTTGCATTTTTCTCGAGGGCACTAAATGACTAACGGGCACCGCTGTCCATTACCACGCCACGTCTGAGCACACGTACACCTTCCCCGTTTTTACGCGCCCAATAGCATTTGATGAAAGCAAGCTAGTACTCGTACATTTATATACGTACTTGTAGAAGTGCTGTGTGTGTGTGTGTATATATTTTATTTATATATATATATAAATAAGATGCTGTTGGTGCTACAAACATGTAAAAAAAAAAAAGTAACCGGGAGTACGTTCAACAATGTACACTGCAGGCACATAAAGAGCACGGCTCAAAAGTAGGCTTACTGGCTTGCTTTTTTGAAATGTGCGCGTAGTGGAACACGGGCCAATTGACTTGATGTGACGTATCTTTATTTGTCCAATGGACGGCATGCTTACTGAAGACGCCCAATGAGCGCAGGTCGGCGTTATGGCTTAAAAAGGATGTCGTCGTGGTTGTGTCTTATTCTCTTTCTTCGTCAGTTAAGAGTAGAATTGCGTCGCTATGGCAAGAACAAAGCAGACCGCCCGTAAGTCCACCGGTGGTAAAGCCCCGAGGAAGCAGCTTGCCACCAAGGCCGCTCGTAAGAGCGCCCCAGCCACCGGCGGCGTGAAGAAGCCTCATCGTTACAGGCCTGGTACCGTAGCTCTGAGGGAGATTCGTCGTTATCAGAAGTCGACCGAGTTGCTGATCCGCAAGCTGCCCTTCCAGCGCCTGGTGAGAGAAATTGCTCAGGATTTCAAGACCGATCTCCGTTTCCAGAGCTCTGCCGTCATGGCCTTGCAGGAGGCTAGCGAGGCATACCTGGTCGGCCTGTTCGAGGATACTAACTTGTGCGCTATCCACGCCAAGAGAGTCACCATCATGCCCAAGGACATCCAGTTGGCCCGCCGCATTCGCGGAGAGCGTGCTTAAACTGCTCGCTCGGCGTAATATCCCAAAATACCCAAAGGCTCTTTTAAGAGCCACCTAAATTGTTTCGCTGCAAAATGAGCAAGTCGCCTTGGCAACGCTTCTCACCGATACGTCGTTATTATAACGTGCATCTGACATGTGCTTCTAGATTACGGGCAACCTAGTTTGCTATGAGGGTTAATTCCATAGCTGAGAAACTATGGCAACGGTAAGGAGCGTTGTATTGTGAGTCGACAAGAAACTTTGTAGTAAGGTCGTCTGGGTTAGCGGTGCTCTAGCGGGAGTATGACGTTCACGTCATCAAAATGTATCACTGAGAAACGAAACTGATACAAGTCTTTCAGAGATGTCAGTGTCTTTTCTTCGACTGAAATAAATATGTACTGGTGCTATTAACTAAATTCTAGACACGGACGTGGTTTTCAGACCTGTTCTCTATTAACCTTTGTGTCTTGGTGGTAACACAACTTTCATGGAAAAAATGAACAAAAACAATGTTTCATTTTTTAAATGATTTGTTTTGTTTTCTGTGAAAGTCGTTAGCTTTCAAGTTGCGGAGAACTATTTATTTAGTGGTGGCTCATTTTTGATCAGAATGCTGTCAGAATATAAATGTATAATGCAGAACAATTAGCCAGTTTCTCTTGGGAGAAACAACAACAACAAAAAAACAACACCAACAATAATAATAAACCTATGGAATGGGTATGTCCTTCTCAGAAATAATTTCTAGGCTTAGCTGACAGCCACTCTCATAAAGGTTTGTTTGCTTTTGTATCTGCTGTTGAAATAAACACAATAATTGTCTTTCATCATAAAAAGAAAAGCCCTAAAACAATAACTAAAAAATGCTCTGAAGACAAATAAAAATATTTATAGAAATTGACTTGCCTTTCATGATGATTCTTCTTTTTCTTCTTCTTCTTATTGTAAGCCTACTCGTGGTTAGTTATAGGAGACTTGCATTTATTTCTGTATGTATTTATTTTATTCATGTTCAACAAGCACTTAATATGTGAGATCAAAGCATGCTTTTCATGCATTTATTTCCATAATCTCATTATGGTCTTTTTTTTTTCCTGAACTCCTGAAGTTACCCATCTGGAACCCCATAGTTCATTTGTTTGCTGTACCATACACCAGGCCCTTTTAACAGATATCATATCATATAACAGTATCTACAGTGGCATGCAAAGGTTTGGGCACATCTGGTCAAAATGCATGTTACTGTCAACTGTTAAGCAAGTTGAAGATGAAATGCTCTCCAAAAGGCATAAAGTTTAAGATGACGCATTCCTTTTGTATTTTAAACTGAAACTTTTTTTTTTTTTTTTTTTTTAACATCTTTTACATTTTCAAAATAACAAAAAAGGAAAAGGGCCTAAAGCAAAACTTCGGGCACACTACATGCTTAGTACCTAGTAGCACCCGCTTTGGCAAGCATCACATTTTGTAAACACTTTTTCTAGCCAGCCAAGAGTCTTCTGATTCTTGTTTAAGGGATTTTCATCCATTCTTCATTGCAACAGTCTTCTAGTTTTGTGAGATTCCTGGGCTGTCTTGCATGCACTGTTCTTTTGATGTCTATCCACAGATTTTCAATGCTGTTTGGATCAGGGCACTCTGAGGACCATGGTAAAACCTTCAACTTGCACCTTTTGAGGTAGTTTATTGTGGATTTTGAGGTGTGTTTAGGATCATTATCCATTTGTAGAAGCCGTCCTCTTTTCAACCTCAGCATTTTTACAGAATAGTGTTATGTTTGCTTCCAGATTTTGCTGGAAATTCATTGAATCCATTGTTCCCTCTACCCATGAAATGATTCTGAAATGTTTTATGGCCTTCCAGACCCCTTATCTTGACTGCCACTATTCCTGTTAAGCACCATTTTATAATTACATTTCAAACTCATGAAATGGCAAACTGAAAACACATTGTTGTCTTCCTATAGCTTTCTCCTGTTTTATAGGCCTGAAGTATTTTCATTTTCATTTTGCTAGGCAGCGGCTTAGAAGAACCCATGGCTGCTGGTTTCTGGGACAAGGTTAGAGGAGTCTGGGTATTTATAAAGCTTTGAAATTTGCATCATGTGGCCTTTCCTAACAATGTTTGTAAACAAGCCATAAGCCTAACAGGCTAATGAAGGTCTGAGACTGTCGTCAAAGTTATTTGAGTGTTCAAATCTCCTAGGTACTCTTTTTTTTTTTTCCACAATTGTATAAAACAAACTAATACACTGACATTGCTGAAAATGTTGAAAAGTGTGTTTCATCATTTTTGACCTGACATTTAAACAAGATGTGCGTGCACGCAAACATACACACATAATAATGGTGAGTGTATGCTACTGATTGAACTCAAACAAAATTAAAATGCTCTTTTGAATATGCAGTATCTTCCCTTTATGACCTCACACATTATCAAAGTTTACAAACAATAGAAGAACAATTTCACACAAAAGCAACATTTTCTGCAAGCATTGTTTGCTAATGGTGAATGCAGCCAGAAACTTTAAAGGTGCTGCATATGACAATACCCCCAGTTCTCTTTTTTTGCAGAATCCATGGGTACACATCTCAATGCCAAACAGCTTGTAGATGTGCATTTTTCCAGATGCTCAGAAGTGAACACGAGAACAATGATTTAGAAGAGGAGGAGGTGTCTGAAGGAGATGAGGAAGAATTCAACCCAGAGCATGGTGCATCATCGTCAGGTGAAGAGAAAATCCCTCAAGGTGAAACAAACATTTTTGTCCAAACTGTGGCCATAAGAAAGGTCTAGGAGAAGTGAATGAAATGTCTTTCATACCTCTACAACACTGGACCTGAAGTAACAGTGGATACAGACTGATTCCATTCAAAGGTACATTTTTAATTCCATATATGTAATGTAAACTGATATTCATTGTTAATTTTAGAATGTATTATTGTTGATTTATGTTCTTCATGCTTTTGTTTTATCTATTATTTCATGTTCATGTTTTATTTATTATTTTACTTCTCTTTATTGTTGTTGTTTACATGCCTTATGGATAGCGGTAATGGTTCAAAAATGTGAGAGGACTAGTATTTTGTCGTTGAATTCTTAATAGTAAAACATATAAAAATATATAACTGTTTTGGCCAAAAAATTCATGACTACTGTTTCCTTTCAATATAATGCATTTAAACTTCTTTCTGTACATTTCTACAACTTTTTTAGGCTATGCTTTAGACTACTTAAAACATACCTCTCACCTCAACATTTCTCATAACTTCTCTTCTTATTCTTATTTGTTAATTAATGTGTTGATTGTTTTAATGTATTTTTTCTGCATCTTTGTCATAGTAAAGCGACCTTGAGTCTGTGACAGTTTCTATATAAATGAAACTTATTATTATTATTATTATTATTCTACAAGTGCCATGTTTCTGATGGAGCTCCACATTTTCCATTTAAATTGATGTATTTCTAAACCTAAAACGTGACTAAAAATACAAGTAAAACCGTCTAGTAGACCAATCGCCATGGGAGGTAATAAAATAGATGATCCTCTGCTTCCATCTTGTGGCCAAAATGGAAACATTCCATAATATTCAATCATTAAGGGCACCTAGTTTTAATCAGAATGCTGTCAGAATATAAATGTATAATGCAGAACAATTAGCCAGTTTCTCTTGGGAGAAACAACAACAACAAAAAAACAACACCAACAATAATAATAAACCTATGGAATGGGTATGTCCTTCTCAGAAATAATTTCTAGGCTTAGCTGACAGCCACTCTCATAAAGGTTTGTTTGCTTTTGTATCTGCTGTTGAAATAAACACAATAATTGTCTTTCATCATAAAAAGAAAAGCCCTAAAACAATAACTAAAAAATGCTCTGAAGACAAATAAAAATATTTATAGAAATTGACTTGCCTTTCATGATGATTCTTCTTTTTCTTCTTCTTCTTATTGTAAGCCTACTCGTGGTTAGTTATAGGAGACTTGCATTTATTTCTGTATGTATTTATTTTATTCATGTTCAACAAGCACTTAATATGTGAGATCAAAGCATGCTTTTCATGCATTTATTTCCATAATCTCATTATGGTCTTTTTTTTTTCCTGAACTCCTGAAGTTACCCATCTGGAACCCCATAGTTCATTTGTTTGCTGTACCATACACCAGGCCCTTTTAACAGATATCATATCATATAACAGTATCTACAGTGGCATGCAAAGGTTTGGGCACATCTGGTCAAAATGCATGTTACTGTCAACTGTTAAGCAAGTTGAAGATGAAATGCTCTCCAAAAGGCATAAAGTTTAAGATGACGCATTCCTTTTGTATTTTAAACTGAAACTTTTTTTTTTTTTTTTTTTTTAACATCTTTTACATTTTCAAAATAACAAAAAAGGAAAAGGGCCTAAAGCAAAACTTCGGGCACACTACATGCTTAGTACCTAGTAGCACCCGCTTTGGCAAGCATCACATTTTGTAAACACTTTTTCTAGCCAGCCAAGAGTCTTCTGATTCTTGTTTAAGGGATTTTCATCCATTCTTCATTGCAACAGTCTTCTAGTTTTGTGAGATTCCTGGGCTGTCTTGCATGCACTGTTCTTTTGATGTCTATCCACAGATTTTCAATGCTGTTTGGATCAGGGCACTCTGAGGACCATGGTAAAACCTTCAACTTGCACCTTTTGAGGTAGTTTATTGTGGATTTTGAGGTGTGTTTAGGATCATTATCCATTTGTAGAAGCCGTCCTCTTTTCAACCTCAGCATTTTTACAGAATAGTGTTATGTTTGCTTCCAGATTTTGCTGGAAATTCATTGAATCCATTGTTCCCTCTACCCATGAAATGATTCTGAAATGTTTTATGGCCTTCCAGACCCCTTATCTTGACTGCCACTATTCCTGTTAAGCACCATTTTATAATTACATTTCAAACTCATGAAATGGCAAACTGAAAACACATTGTTGTCTTCCTATAGCTTTCTCCTGTTTTATAGGCCTGAAGTATTTTCATTTTCATTTTGCTAGGCAGCGGCTTAGAAGAACCCATGGCTGCTGGTTTCTGGGACAAGGTTAGAGGAGTCTGGGTATTTATAAAGCTTTGAAATTTGCATCATGTGGCCTTTCCTAACAATGTTTGTAAACAAGCCATAAGCCTAACAGGCTAATGAAGGTCTGAGACTGTCGTCAAAGTTATTTGAGTGTTCAAATCTCCTAGGTACTCTTTTTTTTTTTTCCACAATTGTATAAAACAAACTAATACACTGACATTGCTGAAAATGTTGAAAAGTGTGTTTCATCATTTTTGACCTGACATTTAAACAAGATGTGCGTGCACGCAAACATACACACATAATAATGGTGAGTGTATGCTACTGATTGAACTCAAACAAAATTAAAATGCTCTTTTGAATATGCAGTATCTTCCCTTTATGACCTCACACATTATCAAAGTTTACAAACAATAGAAGAACAATTTCACACAAAAGCAACATTTTCTGCAAGCATTGTTTGCTAATGGTGAATGCAGCCAGAAACTTTAAAGGTGCTGCATATGACAATACCCCCAGTTCTCTTTTTTTGCAGAATCCATGGGTACACATCTCAATGCCAAACAGCTTGTAGATGTGCATTTTTCCAGATGCTCAGAAGTGAACACGAGAACAATGATTTAGAAGAGGAGGAGGTGTCTGAAGGAGATGAGGAAGAATTCAACCCAGAGCATGGTGCATCATCGTCAGGTGAAGAGAAAATCCCTCAAGGTGAAACAAACATTTTTGTCCAAACTGTGGCCATAAGAAAGGTCTAGGAGAAGTGAATGAAATGTCTTTCATACCTCTACAACACTGGACCTGAAGTAACAGTGGATACAGACTGATTCCATTCAAAGGTACATTTTTAATTCCATATATGTAATGTAAACTGATATTCATTGTTAATTTTAGAATGTATTATTGTTGATTTATGTTCTTCATGCTTTTGTTTTATCTATTATTTCATGTTCATGTTTTATTTATTATTTTACTTCTCTTTATTGTTGTTGTTTACATGCCTTATGGATAGCGGTAATGGTTCAAAAATGTGAGAGGACTAGTATTTTGTCGTTGAAAAGTTATTTGAGTGTTCAAATCTCCTAGGTACTCTTTTTTTTTTTTTCTGAAAATGTTGAAAAGTGTGTTTCATCTTTTAACTTTATGCTTTTTGGAGATAATTTCATCTTCAACTTGATTAACTGTTCACAGTAACATATATTTTGTCCAGGGGTGCTCAAATCTTTGCATGCCACTGTATGACTGCACTTCTATTTTGTTCTTTCAGAAGACAGCTTAAATCTTTTTATTAACAATTTCCTTCTTTACCCTCACAATATGTTCTTAGCCAAATCTGTCTTCTTCTTGATTATGCGATGGTCTATTTTTTCTACTGTGTGTATGTGTGGGTGCGTGTGCGTGTCGGTGTGTGCGAGCGTATCTCTGCATTTGCATTTCCTGAAAGAAAAGGGATGAAAGAAATAACTACAAAGAATCACAATAGCACTGGAAGAACAAGTACAATTTATCATTTATTTATTCAGGGTTTGACAAATATTACTGACACATGGTTCTAAGCTATCACTTTTGAACATGCCTTCAAATCACTTTGGCATCCACTGTTGAAAACACGACTATCGGTACGACACAAGCTTTAAGGTTTTCCACAAATTTAATAATAAATGGCTTACAGTTTTTGATTCCAAATGCAACTGTCCCTTCATGTCTCTTGAAGACAGAAATAAGTCAACTCTCATTTTGTTGTGGCTGGTTTTACAGTTTGGCCACAAGATGGCAGCAAAGGTCCATCTATCACAGCATCCCAATCAGTATTGGTGGGTTTTACTTGATATCATTTAGTTAATTTATTTTTCTTGTTAATTTATTTGAAATGTACTTCTATTCCTCCTCCTCCTCCTCCTCCTCCTCCTCCTCTTCCTGCTGTTAATAATAATAATAATAATAATAATAATAATAATAATAATAATAGTGGTAGAGATAATGTTAACAAAAATATTCATGATAATAAGGTTGTTTCCTTGTGCTGAGTTCAGGTTGCCCTCCAGTACCGATTTCAAGCTTTACATTTTAAGTAAAGCTGCTTGACAGTGATGATGAAATTCCCAATACAGCAGATGATTCATACTCTTTACAACATTTTATTGAGCATTTTTTTAGACTGCAGTCTTTGAAGGCCTTTGAAGGCTGTATTCAACCTTTAGGGCATACAAGTGTGTTTTCCTATGATTTACAAGCGTAGTGATGTCCTTTATTAATGCTTGAAAAGTATCCCATGTTCATTACTTTGGAGCATTCTCTGTCTGGGTTTTCATGTAGCAATTGAACATACACATCTAGAACTCTCTTGAGACACATTTCCAAGTCCTCATGAAAGGTCAGTATGATGTGCCATTGCATTGGAATATGTTCATTGGTCCTTGTTGTACAACAGTGGTTATCAGCAGCATAAGGCCTCAATGGATGAGGGCACATGGATGGAGTTATGGTATGTGAAAAAAGCAGTTAAGCTGCCACTGTTGCAGCAGAAGATGAAAGTGAGAAGACAGCAGATGAGTATGCAATGTGATAAAAAAAAAAAAGGTTTGCCTGTTTTCTGTTTGTAGAGGTCATATGAGGCTAGACATAAAAGTAGGCCTAGACCATGAAGAATGGAATGAGTGACGTGCTATCAAAGCAGTTTGAGTTGCCTGCAAAGAATAATTGTCCTCTATGTGGCCTTGACCCCACTGCCTCAATCTATTTGTGTGTTTTCCTAAAAATGTAATGCTCTGTCCATTTCTGTTATTAATTTGAAACTGACATCTTCCAACCTAGAAATTTGAAACCCATCATGTTTCTCTAACCTGAACCACATGCTGTTCTTGGATTGGTGGGAACCCTAAGAGGCCTAGTGAACACACGGATTAGGAGTGTGCATATAATTTCTATATTTTCCAGCAAGAGACTTTAAACTTGGGGGGTTTCAGCACCAGTGCTGAGGATCTACTTCCATTCTGACTCTTCTTCTTATTAGTGGCAGTAGTAACAGTAGTAGGCCATCTTATGCTGCACTGAATCTTTTGTTGTCTTTGTTTGTTTGTTTGTTATCGTTCTTTTTCTTCCCTTATGTTGTTGTTCGTTATTATTGTCTAAGATATCTTATATTTTACATATATGAATTGTCGTTTTTGTGAAATAGTATGGAGTTTTTATTCCAGTCTGGCTAAGTGTGGTGCTGGAGGCGTTTGGAGGCGCGTGGTCTTTAGCTCCGCCTCCTCGAGTGCCCCTTGTCTTCAACCAGGTCCTTTAGTCGAGAATAATAGTGCCGCTCTGGGTATGGAGGCTTCATTATTTCACTTTTCTTCGAATAGTGTGAGAAGGCTAAGGGATGTCTGGCAGAGGAAAGGGTGGTAAGGGTCTGGGGAAAGGTGGCGCTAAGCGTCACCGTAAAGTACTCCGCGACAACATCCAGGGTATCACTAAGCCAGCTATTCGCCGTCTGGCTCGTCGTGGCGGTGTGAAGCGCATCTCCGGTCTGATCTACGAGGAGACCCGTGGCGTGCTGAAAGTGTTTCTGGAGAACGTCATCAGGGACGCGGTTACCTACACCGAGCATGCCAAGAGAAAGACTGTCACCGCCATGGATGTGGTTTATGCTCTGAAACGCCAGGGACGTACTCTGTACGGCTTCGGAGGGTAAACACTGAGTTCAAACGAAACCAACGGCTCTTTTAAGAGCCACCCATACATTCAGTTAAAGAGTTGTTCCGTGCGGCTATGACCGCCTATAAGCGCCCAAAGGACTTATTGTCCTATATTGATAAGGGCTGTTTGCATGTTGTATACATGCAGATCCCAGCCCAAAATAAGTCACGATAATGTTTAAAACATATTTCCCAAAGTAAGAAAGGAAGCAAAGAATAAGCATTGTGGAGACTTGGTTTGGCTTTCTGCGCCTCCTTCCTAAGAAGGGGCGGGAAAGTTAAAGATAGACATGGCAGGGCGGGATTAAGAGGTAAACGCTATGGAGTGGCGGAGCAACGATAGGAGGTTCCTGTGAGAGGAGGGGTTGTTTTCTAGCCAATGATGGCTTGTCATGACCGAGGAGGCGAGGGTATGTTCTAATTAGAATACCAGAGTCTAAATAAACTGGGTGTGCACGCGCCGTTTCTCATTCCTTTGTGGTTTATTCAACGACGAACGTCATGCCCGAACCAGCGAAGTCCGCCCCGAAGAAGGGATCTAAGAAAGCGGTGACCAAGGCGACTGGTAAAGGAGGCAAGAAGCGCAGAAAGACCAGGAAGGAGAGTTATGCTATCTACGTGTACAAAGTCTTGAAGCAGGTCCACCCCGACACCGGTATCTCTTCTAAGGCTATGGGGATCATGAATTCTTTTGTGAATGATATCTTCGAGCGCATCGCTGGTGAGGCTTCTCGTCTCGCTCACTACAACAAGCGTTCGACCATCACCTCCAGAGAGATCCAGACGGCCGTGCGCCTGCTGCTTCCCGGTGAGCTGGCTAAACACGCCGTATCTGAGGGTACAAAGGCCGTCACCAAGTACACCAGTTCCAAGTAAAGCGTCATAGTGCGACTTGACTACCCCAAAGGCTCTTTTAAGAGCCACCCACGTTTTCACCAAAGACATTTTCCATCGTGTGGGTGTGCATGTACCGTAAAACGAGAAAAGGAAAGGAGTAGTAGCTGAAGTAGCGCTTGTGTTTTTGTGCGCTGTGCCGTCGTCTTTCTTCCCTTTGTGCGCTTTGACGTCGTCCGTCTTCCCCTTTCCCGCGCGTTTTATTAAATTATTTTCGTGTGCTTTATTCGGCCGCATGTATCTTGTAATTTAAATGAAACTTGAAGTTCTTGAGATTGGGATTTGGAAACCCGTTTCTACTCCCCAGAGCTGGGTCACAGTCTTGTATGAAACCTTTTTTTGGTTGTCTTTGTTTTTTTGTTTTTTATATGCATTTTGTCACTTTAGGACAAGTATCTTTGTGTATATATATTATTGGCTCTGATGTAACCTACAAGTATGTGAAGTCACCATGACAATTGTTGTAATCTTTAATCTTCATTGCCCACATTGACATTTCCTGTTGTTACATTTTATTAGTAGCTATTAATATTCTTTTCACATCTTTTGCCATGTTTGCAGTAGATGAAGCCTAGTCATTTGCTGGGAAGGGTTAAGGATTGCATCCCATCATATATTGCGCTAAAGAAGTAAGTTAGGAGAAAAATGTCCAGATAGGCCTTGTAGTGATATTCTATTTGGAAGTAGGTTACACATGTGCCATACCATGGAAGTGTGGTACTGGAAATGTTATTGGGGTTTGTAAGAGGGTAAAGCTAGGAAAGAGATTAGGCTAATGCAGAATTCAGGGTTATGAAGAGGTCAAGTTATTTCCCATTATGATGAAAAACAACTTGGGGTAATCCAATGTAGGGTTCTGATGAAGTTATGGTTATTCACTCTAGGGTAGGAGTGAACTTGGGTTTACTCAAATAAGGGTTCTGATGACATCAGGGTAATGCCCATTAGGTTTAGAGTGTACTTTGGGGTTATTCAGATGAGGGTTCTGATGACATCAGGGTAATGCCCATTAGGTTTAGAGTGTACTTTGGGGTTATTCAGATGAGGGTTCTGATGACATCAGGGTAATGCCCATTAGGGTTAGCGTGAATTTGGGGTTATTCAAATGAGGGGTCTGATGGGTTCAGGGTAAATCACTTTAGGTTTAGAGTGAACTTGGGGGTTATTCAGATGAGGGTTCTGATGACATCAGGGTAAGGCACATTAGGGTTAGCGTGAACTTGGGGTTATTCAAATGAGGGTTCTGATGAGGGCAATTCACGTTAGTGTTGGAACATCATTACCCCCAGCAGTGATGTGAGCTCAGACACCTGACAGTGCTCACGTGGTTGCCTCCCCTGATGAGGTGCACCTGATGCCAGACAAATAAGAGGACGGCCACCTGTCGAGGAGCGCCAGCTCAAGTGAGAGTGCCAGGTTTGGGGGCTTCCTTTGACTAAAACTGGGCTGATTTGACAGACACTTGTGTTTTTAAATGATTTTATTACGTTTTCATATCACAAAAACAAGCAATGAAAACATTATATACGAATGGCATTATAAAGCAATATTTCATAAGAGAGAATCTATACTTTATAATAATTTTATCTGTCAGTTCTCATAATTTTCATACGAAAAGTAAAGTAAGATTACATATGGGCCAAGTCACAGATAAGCATCTTACATGAAATTCTCCAAAATGTTTACACTTCACACATATCCATAGTACAAACTTTTTTTTAAAATTTCCCACATTTCACCTCGTCATCCTTTTGTCTCTCTTTTTTAAAAAAATTACTATACATTGTTTCACTACTTGTTCACTAGACAAAAAAATATTTTCCATAGTCATTTTAGCTCTTGTAGACCCAATTTGCTTCACAATTGTGCAGGTATACCTATCTAAAACAAAATGATCTTTTTACAATGTATGTTCACATTATAAGCACGATATATTATGTTTTTGTGATTAAATTGTTTCTTCCCTATTGTTTCTTCCTTTGTTTCTTCCCTATTGTTTCTTTCCCTTTACAATTAAGCATTGGACATTCGGCCGTCTTCACAAAGCAACTCCGTTTAACCACAGACATCGTTGGTAGCCTAGCCACTTCAGCAAGCCACATCCTAGCCTTTATTTTCTCTGAAACATGTTCTCCTGATAGCAAATTCAACAGATTTTTATTCTCCCTTTCATCGCAATCCCCAGACTGTATCTGCCCTCTGTACTTATGATCTGCTATACTTTTATAAATAGTTTTATTCGATTGCGTTCTCCAATCGATCTTCCAACTTTTACATTTATCAACAAAATCTGAGCACAAAAGTTTATAGTATGGTACATTCTTCCTTTTCTTTCCTTTCTTCTTTTCCCAGTCTGAGATTTCACCAATTCATTTAGCTTTCCTACCAGTGCTTGTATTGACATGTCTACAAAAACTTATTTTTAATTAAAGCCTCCATTTTCTTTATTCTTATATACACATTCCCTTTTTGTAGCTTCTCTGTTATTACCCCACATTGTTCTAATATATATTTTATTCAGTTCGGTCACTATTTTGTTCCGCTGGAGGAAAAACGATGGACAGAAACAATAGTTTTGATAAAACGAATGTCTTAATTAGTTTGATCTTCGATTTGTAGCTCACACCCCAGTGTATAATTCTCTTTGATTCCTCTGTGATTTCCTGTAGCTTCCTCTGCCAGTTGCTCTCAACTAAATTTCCGTTACCGATATAAATTCCAATGATTTTAATTTCCTCATGCATACTGATACATAGAGCACTCCTTCCTCCTTGTTCCCCAATCCAAACCGCCTCAGTCTTGGAATGATTCAAAGATGCCTCGGATACACGTTTGTACAAGTCAAAATGTTCGCACATCCCATCTAACTCTTTTTGAGTTGTTACATCATCTGCATTAACTGTTCACAGTAACATATATTTTGACCAGGGGTGCCCAAGCTTTTCTTTTGCATGCCACTGTATAACTGCAATTCTATTTTGTTCTTTCAGAAGACAGCTCAAATCTTTTTATTAATAATTTCCTTCTCTACCCTCACAATATATTCTTAGCCAAATCGGACTTCTGCTTGATTATGCGATGGACTGTGTGTGTGTGTGTGTGTGTGTGTGTGTGTGTGTGTGTGTGTGTGTGTGTGTGTGTGTGTGTGTGTGTGTGTGTGTGTGTGTGTGTGTGTGTGTGTGTTTTGATGTAGCTCAGCATTTGCATTTCCTGAAAGAAAAGCTTGCAAAGGGATGAGAGAAATAATGTTACACTCCTGGAGTGCTTTGCAGTAGGTTCTGCAAAGTTTGTCAGCAAATTAGATTTACTTAAAGGTTATTGGCAGGTCCCTCTTACTGATCATGCATCAGAGATCTCTGCTTTTGCTACCCTGGACACCTTTCTGCAATACATTTATGCCTTTTGGATTGCGTTTATGAAAGGTGTATTGAATTGTGAAGCTTATCTCGATGACCTTGTTGTATATTCAGATACATGGGAACAGCATTTGAAGACACTGGAGACCGTAATCTCTAAATTGCGAGATGCTTCATTAGTGTTAAATTTGGAAAAGTGTGAATTTGAGGACAAGCGTGGTTCGCTACCTTGGAAAACAGTGGGACGTGGACAGGTGCGTCCCTTGGATGCTAAGGTAGAAGCCATCAAAGCTTTTCCAGTTCCTCGGACAAAACGGGACCTACGTCGGTTTTTGGGGATGGCTGGCTACTATCGTTGCTTTTGTAAAAACTTTTCAGATGTTGTCTTACCTTTGACTTCACTTTCATGCAAAAACACTTCTCTTGTATGGACTCCAAACATCAGTTAGCTTATAGTACCATTGAGAAAGAAGCCCTTGCACTCCTTTTTGCTCTGCAACACTTTGAAGTGTATCTTGATGGTAGTTCAGATCTAATCACTGATTATACTGACCATAATCCTTTGGTGTTTTTGAACAAGATGTGTAACCAGCGACTCGTACGATGGTCAATGATTGTCCTCTCAATCCTCTCAAGATGGTTCATGAAAAAGGTGTAGCGAATGTGATGCTGACGCATTGTTGAGAATTTAAGGTATGCTGGAGTCGTGTTTCCCCCAGTTCTCACACGTAAGTTGGGTGTTACACTCCTGGAGTGCTACAGTGTGCTCCTGATCCAGTTCTGCATTTGGGGCTGTCTGTGCACCTCGTTGCTAGCCCCGCCCCTCATTGAGTGATTGCTGGGATTGCTGTGGCTTATATAAGGACCCTGCTGCAAGAAGCCAGTGGCTTGCCCAAGCTCCTTTTTGTGTTAGTGTTTTGCTATATGAATTGAGAGTTTGAAATCTTTGCTGTGCTTTCCTTGTCTGTATGTTAGTATTCCCTATGTTTTGTTTATGATTGTGATCGCTGTGATAGTTGAACGGTTTTTGTGTATGTTTATGTATAGTTACTGATTGTAGGGAGTGGTGCCTGTTGGTTTGGGGTTATTGTCTGTTTATTGTCAGGGAGTTAGTGTAGGATTGTATTTTATTTTTGTCCTGTAAAGTGTATTTAGTTGTGGTGTTTCTTCTGGTAGTGTGGGTTTTGTTTATTTTGGCAACTCCTGAAGTAATTCAGTGTTTGTAGGTAGATGTGTGTGTCTTTGTTCACCATTTAAATACACATTTCACCTCATCTACCAGTTTAGTCTTGTGACTAATTATTCCACCTACCATCCTGCTACCAGTCTTTTCAAAATGCTGTTGCGACCTCATCGCCTAGACAGGGTCGTAACAATAAATACGACGAATAACAATAGCACTGGAAGAACAAGTACAATAAGAATGTACAATTTTTCAAACCCCTGAATAAATAGTCTAATATTACTGACACATGGTTCTAAGCTATCACTTTTGAACAAGCCTTCAAATCACTTTGGCAACCACTGTTGAAAACAGGACTATCATTATGACACGGTGCACAAGCTTTAAGCTGTACCACAAATCTAATAATAAATGGTTAACAGTTCTTGATTCCAAATGCAACTGTCCCTTCAGGTCTCTTGAACACAGAAATAAGTCAACTCATTTTGTGGCTGGTTTTATAGTTTGGCCACAAGATGGGAGCAAAGCTCCAACTAGCAGAGCATCCCAATCAGTATTGCAGTGTTTTACTGGGCATCATTTAGTTGCATTTTTTTTTTTTAATGTATTTGATCACTTTATATGACTACACAAAGACACTTGTGTTATATATATTTGTGTGTGTGTGTGTGTGTGTGTATATATATGTATGTATTTATGTATGTATGTTTGGTTCTGATGTAGC
The DNA here is from genome assembly GCF_041902795.1 of Electrophorus electricus. Classification (NCBI taxonomy): domain Eukaryota; kingdom Metazoa; phylum Chordata; class Actinopteri; order Gymnotiformes; family Gymnotidae; genus Electrophorus; species Electrophorus electricus. The sequence goes on along the minus strand of NC_137514.1, from coordinate 15,545,645 downwards.
CTACAAGCATGTCAAGTCACCTTGGCAACTATTGTTGTAATCTTCATTGCTCACATTATGGCATTATTTCTTGTTGTTACATTTCATTAGTAGCTTTTAATATTATTTTCACTTATTTTGCCTTGTTTGTAGTAGAAGAAGCCTAGTCATCTGCTGAGAAGGAATAACTTACTTCTTTAGTGCAATATATGATGGGATGCAATCCTTAACTTCTTCAGAACCCTAATGACAAGAAGAGACAAAGTTAGTTTTTGTGATGCCCTGTCAATACCTTCTGTATTGCTTTGTGCACTTTGAATGCCAATAGATAAACTTGCCTTGTGATTTTTCATTTTAGGTCAACACCTTATTGATGACATGATCCAGAAAATGTTCAAAAGAACATGCATAAGGTTTGTTTAGTGGGTCAGATCTACAAAATTATTGTAATTAGTTTATTTATTTATTTTTTTAAATATGATGTGATTCTATGAGTCACAGTCCTGTGGCTCAGTAATCGCACTCCCAGAATACACATATCTTGCACAACTCCAACTTCTCTCTCTCTATCTGTCTCACACATGCATATATATGTGCGCATTCACATGCTAGGTTTTCCAAGACTTCTCCGTCTCTTGCATGGGACATTATAGATGCATCTTGCGAATGCAATGTGGGGCAAAGGGGTCACGTAGCCCTAGACCATTCAGAATGGAATGAATCAACTGCTATGAAACTTGTAGGAATTGCCTGTAAAGAATAGCTGTGATCTGTATGCAGTACAAAGAGTGGGCAAATGCTAAACATCTCTTAAGGTGAGTTTGGGGTTATTCAAATGAGGGTTCTGATGAGGTCAGGGTAATTCACTTTAGGGTTAGAGTGAATTTGTGGTTATTCAAATGAGGGTTCTGATGAGGAAGGTTAATTCACTTTTGGATTAGATGGAACTTGGGGTTATTCAAATGAGGGTTCTGATGAGGTCAGGGTAATTTACTTTAGTGTTAGAACTTGGGCTCCCAGCAATGACGTGAGTTCTCACGTGGTTGCCTCCCCTAATGGGGAGCACGTGATTCCAGCCCAATTAGAGGCCAGCTACCTGACAAGGAGCGCCAGGTTTTGGTGGCTTTACTTTGACTAAGACACTTGGCTGCGGGAAGTACACTCTCAGCCACTCTCTCCTGCACCTGTGTTTTACTCGCACGTACATAAGGCCTTTTTCAACTAGTACACACACCACTGCCGCACTCTTAGCACCTCCATGCTTTTGCTCAGGCTCTCCTTCAACGCGCATATTGGGACTTGCTAGATGTATGCCTTCATTTCTCACATTTTCACGCCCCACATGCCTAGAAATACACCATATCTTATTTGGAGCGGCAGTCGCGCAGTACCGTTTTGTGGCAGCTGTGCAAAACAAGATCGGGCTGCACGGGCTTTTCTGGCACGCAAGTGAACCACAGAGCCCATTCTTGCGAAACGCGTTGTTTGACGACTTACAAATTGTTTTAGCATGTATATTTAGGCCCGGATTTGTCATGAGAAAACACAAGTGCGAGCAGCTCACGGAAGCACAGACGCTGAGTGCTGGGCGGGTTGAGTCTACACCGTCCTCATGCGGCTTTTAAGGCCGGCCCCTCGCTAGGAGGGAGGTTCAACTCAACAGAGCAGTGTGTGCGACGTAGAGTACTGTTTGCGCGCGTCTATTTCTCGTAGTTAACACGACGATGGCAGAAGTAGCTCCAGCCCCAGCCGCCGCTGCGCCGGCCAAGGCGCCTAAGAAGAAAGCTGCCGCTAGACCCAAGAAAGCGGGACCCAGCGTCGGTGAGCTTATCGTCAAAGCTGTTTCTGCTTCCAAAGAACGGAACGGGGTCTCTCTCGCCGCTCTGAAGAAAGCTTTGGCTGCGGGTGGTTACGACGTGGAAAAGAACAACTCTCGCGTCAAGCTTGCTATCAAAAGCTTGGTGACAAAGGAAACTCTGGTGCAGACCAAAGGAACCGGTGCCTCTGGCTCTTTTAAGCTCAACAAGAAGCAAGACGAAGCCAAGAAAAAGCCCGCTAAGAAAGCCGCGCCTAAGGCGAAAAAAGCGCCCGCCAAGAAACCTGCCGCGGCTAAAAAGCCCAAGAAGGTAGCGGCAAAGAAGCCCGCCTCCGCCGCTGCAAAGAAGTCGCCCAAGAAGGCGAAGAAGCCTGCTGCCGCCGCGAAAGCCACCAAGAGCCCCAAGAAAGCAAAGAAGCCGGCCACCCCGAAGAAGGCAGCCAAGAGCCCCAAGAAGGCAAAGACCGCCAAGCCCAAGACTGCCAAACCAAAGGCTGCAAAGGCGAAAAAAGCTGCCCCCAAGAAGAAGTAAACGTGCATGTTTTCATGTCTTGGTATCCCCAAAAGGCTCTTTTAAGAGCCACCCACTTTTCTCTTCCAAAGAGCGGTTTTCTTTACACTCTCGAAATGGTTACGAGCGAATTAATACGGCCAAGTGTGTAATCGGAGTTTATTTTAACGTGCGATTTCTTCCATAGACGTACTGAGTGGACACGGAAAAGAAAAGTGAAGCATTAGATGGTGTTTGTATTGAATGGAATTTTTTTTTAATACGGTCAATTTAAAAATGGAAAGGAAAACGAGGACCAATTCCATTTTGCATAGAAATATTGTACAGCCTAAGCAGATTTCTGTGCCGTTTATTTCTCCCTTTCCATTATTAAGAAAATTCAATTCAACGCAAACACTCCACCACAGAAACCTCACAAACAATATCCACCGGAGGACCCAGACTACCTTCACGCTATAGATTACTAATTAACAATACAATTTATATCTGTAAATTAGGTATACATTATCCATTTATATATCCAAAAGAGTCCAGGGAAATTTCTTTTTTCCTCTCATATCAATCGTCTTCAACCTTTGTAACTCACACACAATCTGTTTAAACACTATTTCTGCAGGTATTATACATTGTTCAATAATCATCTTACGTCGTGTTTTCCCAATCTTCGAATTTATCACACAAACAATCATCCAACAAAAGTCCTTTACATTCTCAGTCAAATTCTCATTAAACACTCCATACATAATACTTTTGCTGTTACGACCGCATTTAAACCCAATACCTTCCATTTTCTCCCAAATTTCAATAGTCCTTGTGCACGGCAGTAATAAATGTTCTATCGTTTCATCGGCCATGCAATTATACATCGGACATTCCTTAGTTGTAACAAAACAACTCTATTTGACAATACATCGTACAGGCAATCTTCCAAAAGATATAAGCCATGCCGTACCTCGAACATTCTCTCCTGTCTTTATCATACATGTACGTATCATGAAAAGACTTAATAATAATAATAATAATAATAATAATAATAATAATAATAATAAAAATACAAATAACTTGGAAGTATTTAGACTATTTGCTCCAAACTGAAATCCATATGAAGAAGAATGACAAGAACTGGAAGTGATTCCGTATGGGAGGGAGAGTTGCAGGCTAAGGAAAGGGAGGCCGGCTTTGGAAGTGGACGAGTGCTTCGCGATTGGTTATTCGTCCTGTCCTCCTTAGCCAATAGGAGAGCTGTTGATTTTGCTATATCTGAAGCGCTCGTAGGTGATAGGCGATTATTTCAGCTTTGCTCTCAAGACGCTGTTGTACCCATAATGAGTGGAAGAGGGAAGACCGGCGGTAAGGCTAGGGCTAAGGCCAAGACTCGCTCCTCTCGCGCTGGTCTGCAGTTTCCTGTGGGCCGTGTGCACAGGCTTTTGCGCAAAGGTAATTATGCCGAGCGCGTTGGTGCCGGTGCTCCGGTCTATTTGGCTGCTGTGCTGGAGTATCTGACTGCTGAAATTCTCGAGTTGGCAGGCAACGCCGCCCGTGACAACAAGAAGACCCGTATCATTCCTCGTCATCTGCAGCTCGCCGTGCGTAACGACGAAGAGTTGAACAAGCTGTTAGGAGGGGTGACTATTGCTCAAGGTGGCGTGCTGCCCAACATTCAGGCTGTTCTGCTGCCCAAGAAAACCGAGAAGGCGGTCAAGACCAAGTAAATTCACCTCTGCTCCGTTGTCTGCAGATCCCAAAGGCTCTTTTAAGAGCCACCCACACTGACTGAGGAAGTGCAACTTTTTAATGTTACTGTCTGTTCTACCTTGCATTTTTCTCGAGGGCACTAAATGACTAACGGGCACCGCTGTCCATTACCACGCCACGTCTGAGCACACGTACACCTTCCCCGTTTTTACGCGCCCAATAGCATTTGATGAAAGCAAGCTAGTACTCGTACATTTATATACGTACTTGTAGAAGTGCTGTGTGTGTGTGTGTATATATTTTATTTATATATATATATAAATAAGATGCTGTTGGTGCTACAAACATGTAAAAAAAAAAAAGTAACCGGGAGTACGTTCAACAATGTACACTGCAGGCACATAAAGAGCACGGCTCAAAAGTAGGCTTACTGGCTTGCTTTTTTGAAATGTGCGCGTAGTGGAACACGGGCCAATTGACTTGATGTGACGTATCTTTATTTGTCCAATGGACGGCATGCTTACTGAAGACGCCCAATGAGCGCAGGTCGGCGTTATGGCTTAAAAAGGATGTCGTCGTGGTTGTGTCTTATTCTCTTTCTTCGTCAGTTAAGAGTAGAATTGCGTCGCTATGGCAAGAACAAAGCAGACCGCCCGTAAGTCCACCGGTGGTAAAGCCCCGAGGAAGCAGCTTGCCACCAAGGCCGCTCGTAAGAGCGCCCCAGCCACCGGCGGCGTGAAGAAGCCTCATCGTTACAGGCCTGGTACCGTAGCTCTGAGGGAGATTCGTCGTTATCAGAAGTCGACCGAGTTGCTGATCCGCAAGCTGCCCTTCCAGCGCCTGGTGAGAGAAATTGCTCAGGATTTCAAGACCGATCTCCGTTTCCAGAGCTCTGCCGTCATGGCCTTGCAGGAGGCTAGCGAGGCATACCTGGTCGGCCTGTTCGAGGATACTAACTTGTGCGCTATCCACGCCAAGAGAGTCACCATCATGCCCAAGGACATCCAGTTGGCCCGCCGCATTCGCGGAGAGCGTGCTTAAACTGCTCGCTCGGCGTAATATCCCAAAATACCCAAAGGCTCTTTTAAGAGCCACCTAAATTGTTTCGCTGCAAAATGAGCAAGTCGCCTTGGCAACGCTTCTCACCGATACGTCGTTATTATAACGTGCATCTGACATGTGCTTCTAGATTACGGGCAACCTAGTTTGCTATGAGGGTTAATTCCATAGCTGAGAAACTATGGCAACGGTAAGGAGCGTTGTATTGTGAGTCGACAAGAAACTTTGTAGTAAGGTCGTCTGGGTTAGCGGTGCTCTAGCGGGAGTATGACGTTCACGTCATCAAAATGTATCACTGAGAAACGAAACTGATACAAGTCTTTCAGAGATGTCAGTGTCTTTTCTTCGACTGAAATAAATATGTACTGGTGCTATTAACTAAATTCTAGACACGGACGTGGTTTTCAGACCTGTTCTCTATTAACCTTTGTGTCTTGGTGGTAACACAACTTTCATGGAAAAAATGAACAAAAACAATGTTTCATTTTTTAAATGATTTGTTTTGTTTTCTGTGAAAGTCGTTAGCTTTCAAGTTGCGGAGAACTATTTATTTAGTGGTGGCTCATTTTTGATCAGAATGCTGTCAGAATATAAATGTATAATGCAGAACAATTAGCCAGTTTCTCTTGGGAGAAACAACAACAACAAAAAAACAACACCAACAATAATAATAAACCTATGGAATGGGTATGTCCTTCTCAGAAATAATTTCTAGGCTTAGCTGACAGCCACTCTCATAAAGGTTTGTTTGCTTTTGTATCTGCTGTTGAAATAAACACAATAATTGTCTTTCATCATAAAAAGAAAAGCCCTAAAACAATAACTAAAAAATGCTCTGAAGACAAATAAAAATATTTATAGAAATTGACTTGCCTTTCATGATGATTCTTCTTTTTCTTCTTCTTCTTATTGTAAGCCTACTCGTGGTTAGTTATAGGAGACTTGCATTTATTTCTGTATGTATTTATTTTATTCATGTTCAACAAGCACTTAATATGTGAGATCAAAGCATGCTTTTCATGCATTTATTTCCATAATCTCATTATGGTCTTTTTTTTTTCCTGAACTCCTGAAGTTACCCATCTGGAACCCCATAGTTCATTTGTTTGCTGTACCATACACCAGGCCCTTTTAACAGATATCATATCATATAACAGTATCTACAGTGGCATGCAAAGGTTTGGGCACATCTGGTCAAAATGCATGTTACTGTCAACTGTTAAGCAAGTTGAAGATGAAATGCTCTCCAAAAGGCATAAAGTTTAAGATGACGCATTCCTTTTGTATTTTAAACTGAAACTTTTTTTTTTTTTTTTTTTTTAACATCTTTTACATTTTCAAAATAACAAAAAAGGAAAAGGGCCTAAAGCAAAACTTCGGGCACACTACATGCTTAGTACCTAGTAGCACCCGCTTTGGCAAGCATCACATTTTGTAAACACTTTTTCTAGCCAGCCAAGAGTCTTCTGATTCTTGTTTAAGGGATTTTCATCCATTCTTCATTGCAACAGTCTTCTAGTTTTGTGAGATTCCTGGGCTGTCTTGCATGCACTGTTCTTTTGATGTCTATCCACAGATTTTCAATGCTGTTTGGATCAGGGCACTCTGAGGACCATGGTAAAACCTTCAACTTGCACCTTTTGAGGTAGTTTATTGTGGATTTTGAGGTGTGTTTAGGATCATTATCCATTTGTAGAAGCCGTCCTCTTTTCAACCTCAGCATTTTTACAGAATAGTGTTATGTTTGCTTCCAGATTTTGCTGGAAATTCATTGAATCCATTGTTCCCTCTACCCATGAAATGATTCTGAAATGTTTTATGGCCTTCCAGACCCCTTATCTTGACTGCCACTATTCCTGTTAAGCACCATTTTATAATTACATTTCAAACTCATGAAATGGCAAACTGAAAACACATTGTTGTCTTCCTATAGCTTTCTCCTGTTTTATAGGCCTGAAGTATTTTCATTTTCATTTTGCTAGGCAGCGGCTTAGAAGAACCCATGGCTGCTGGTTTCTGGGACAAGGTTAGAGGAGTCTGGGTATTTATAAAGCTTTGAAATTTGCATCATGTGGCCTTTCCTAACAATGTTTGTAAACAAGCCATAAGCCTAACAGGCTAATGAAGGTCTGAGACTGTCGTCAAAGTTATTTGAGTGTTCAAATCTCCTAGGTACTCTTTTTTTTTTTCCACAATTGTATAAAACAAACTAATACACTGACATTGCTGAAAATGTTGAAAAGTGTGTTTCATCATTTTTGACCTGACATTTAAACAAGATGTGCGTGCACGCAAACATACACACATAATAATGGTGAGTGTATGCTACTGATTGAACTCAAACAAAATTAAAATGCTCTTTTGAATATGCAGTATCTTCCCTTTATGACCTCACACATTATCAAAGTTTACAAACAATAGAAGAACAATTTCACACAAAAGCAACATTTTCTGCAAGCATTGTTTGCTAATGGTGAATGCAGCCAGAAACTTTAAAGGTGCTGCATATGACAATATCCCCAGTTCTCTTTTTTTGCAGAATCCATGGGTACACATCTCAATGCCAAACAGCTTGTAGATGTGCATTTTTCCAGATGCTCAGAAGTGAACACGAGAACAATGATTTAGAAGAGGAGGAGGTGTCTGAAGGAGATGAGGAAGAATTCAACCCAGAGCATGGTGCATCATCGTCAGGTGAAGAGAAAATCCCTCAAGGTGAAACAAACATTTTTGTCCAAACTGTGACCATAAGAAAGGTCTAGGAGAAGTGAATGAAATGTCTTTCATACCTCTACAACACTGGACCTGAAGTAACAGTGGATACAGACTGATTCCATTCAAAGGTACATTTTTAATTCCATATATGTAATGTAAACTGATATTCATTGTTAATTTTAGAATGTATTATTGTTAAATTAATTTTTTCATGCTTTTGTTTTATCTATTATTTCATGTTCATGTTTTATTTATTATTTTACTTCTCTTTATTGTTGTTGTTTACATGCCTTATGGATAGCGGTAATGGTTCAAAAATGTGAGAGGACTAGTATTTTGTCGTTGAATTCTTAATAGTAAAACATATAAAAATATATAACTGTTTTGGCCAAAAAATTCATGACTACTGTTTCCTTTCAATATAATGCATTTAAACTTCTTTCTGTACATTTCTACAACTTTTTTAGGCTATGCTTTAGACTACTTAAAACATACCTCTCACCTCAACATTTCTCATAACTTCTCTTCTTATTCTTATTTGTTAATTAATGTGTTGATTGTTTTAATGTATTTTTTCTGCATCTTTGTCATAGTAAAGCGACCTTGAGTCTGTGACAGTTTCTATATAAATGAAACTTATTATTATTATTATTATTATTATTATTCTACAAGTGCCATGTTTCTGATGGAGCTCCACATTTTCCATTTAAATTGATGTATTTCTAAACCTAAAACGTGACTAAAAATACAAGTAAAACCGTCTAGTAGACCAATCGCCATGGGAGGTGATAAAATAGATGATCCTCTGCTTCCATCTTTTGGCCAAAATGGAAACATTCCATAATATTCAAAATGTTATTTTGAACCATATTCGTAATGGTTCAAAAATGTGAGAGGACTAGTATTTTGTCGTTGAAAAGTTATTTGAGTGTTCAAATCTCCTAGGTACTCTTTTTTTTTTTTTTTTTTTTTTTTTTTTCTGAAAATGTTGAAAAGTGTGTTTCATCTTTTAACTTTATGCTTTTTGGAGATAATTTCATCTTCAACTTGATTAACTGTTCACAGTAACATATATTTTGTCCAGGGGTGCTCAAATCTTTGCATGCCACTGTATGACTGCACTTCTATTTTGTTCTTTCAGAAGACAGCTTAAATCTTTTTATTAACAATTTCCTTCTTTACCCTCACAATATGTTCTTAGCCAAATCTGTCTTCTTCTTGATTATGCGATGGTCTATTTTTTCTACTGTGTGTATGTGTGGGTGCGTGTGCGTGTCGGTGTGTGCGAGCGTATCTCTGCATTTGCATTTCCTGAAAGAAAAGGGATGAAAGAAATAACTACAAAGAATAACAATAGCACTGGAAGAACAAGTACAATTTATCATTTATTTATTCAGGGTTTGACAAATATTACTGACACATGGTTCTAAGCTATCACTTTTGAACATGCCTTCAAATCACTTTGGCATCCACTGTTGAAAACACGACTATCGTTACGTCACAAGCTTTAAGGTTTTCCACAAATTTAATAATAAATGGCTTACAGTTTTTGATTCCAAATGCAACTGTTCCTTCATGTCTCTTGAAGACAGAAATAAGTCAACTCTCATTTTGTTGTGGCTGGTTTTACAGTTTGGCCACAAGATGGCAGCAAAGGTCCATCTATCACAGCATCCCAATCAGTATTGGTGGGTTTTACTTGATATCATTTAGTTAATTTATTTTTCTTGTTAATTTATTTGAAATGTACTTCTATTCCTCCTCCTCCTCCTCCTCCTCCTCCTCCTCCTCCTCTTCCTGCTGTTAATAATAATAATAATAATAATAATAATAATAATAATAATAATAATAATAATAATAATAATAATAGTGGTAGAGATAATGTTAACAAAAATATTCATGATAATAAGGTTGTTTCCTTGTGCTGAGTTCAGGTTGCCCTCCAGTACCGGTTTCAAGCTTTACATTTTAAGTAAAGCTGCTTCACAGTGATGATGAAATTCCCAATACAGCAGATGATTCATACTCTTTACAACATTTTATTGAGCATTTTTTTAGACTGCAGTCTTTGAAGGCCTTTGAAGGCTGTATTCAACCTTTAGGGCATACAAGTGTGTTTTCCTATGATTTACAAGCGTAGTGATGTCCTTTATTAATGCTTGAAAAGTATCCCATGTTCATTACTTTGGAGCATTCTCTGTCTGGGTTTTCATGTAGCAATTGAACATACACATCTAGAACTCTCTTGAGACACATTTCCAGGTCCTCATGAAAGGTCAGTATGATGTGCCATTGCATTGGAATATGTTCATTGGTCCTTGTTGTACAACAGTGGTTATCAGCAGCATAAGGCCTCAATGGATGAGGGCACATGGATGGAGTTATGGTATGTGAAAAAAGCAGTTAAGCTGCCACTGTTGCAGCAGAAGATGAAAGTGAGAAGACAGCAGATGAGTATGCAATGTGATAAAAAAAAAAGGTTTGCCTGTTTTCTGTTTGTAGAGGTCATATGAGGCTAGACATAAAAGTAGGCCTAGACCATGAAGAATGGAATGAGTGACGTGCTATCAAAGCAGTTTGAGTTGCCTGCAAAGAATAGTTGTCCTCTATGTGGCTTTAAAATATGGGCCTTGACCCCACTGCCTCAATCTATTTGTGTGTTTTCCTAAAAATGTAATGCTCTGTCCATTTCTGTTATTAATTTGAAACTGACATCTTCCAACCTAGAAATTTGAAACCCATCATGTTTCTCTAACCTGAACCACATGCTGTTCTTGGATTGGTGGGAACCCTAAGAGGCCTAGTGAACACACGGATTAGGAGTGTGCATATAATTTCTATATTTTCCAGCAAGAGACTTTAAACTTGGGGGGTTTCAGCACCAGTGCTGAGGATCTACTTCCATTCTGACTCTTCTTCTTATTAGTGGCAGTAGTAACAGTAGTAGGCCATCTTATGCTGCACTGAATCTTTTGTTGTCTTTGTTTGTTTGTTTGTTATCGTTCTTTTTCTTCCCTTATGTTGTTGTTCGTTATTATTGTCTAAGATATCTTATATTTTACATATATGAATTGTCGTTTTTGTGAAATAGTATGGAGTTTTTATTCCAGTCTGGCTAAGTGTGGTGCTGGAGGCGTTTGGAGGCGCGTGGTCTTTAGCTCCGCCTCCTCGAGTGCCCCTTGTCTTCAACCAGGTCCTTTAGTCGAGAATAATAGTGCCGCTCTGGGTATGGAGGCTTCATTATTTCACTTTTCTTCGAATAGTGTGAGAAGGCTAAGGGATGTCTGGCAGAGGAAAGGGTGGTAAGGGTCTGGGGAAAGGTGGCGCTAAGCGTCACCGTAAAGTACTCCGCGACAACATCCAGGGTATCACTAAGCCAGCTATTCGCCGTCTGGCTCGTCGTGGCGGTGTGAAGCGCATCTCCGGTCTGATCTACGAGGAGACCCGTGGCGTGCTGAAAGTGTTTCTGGAGAACGTCATCAGGGACGCGGTTACCTACACCGAGCATGCCAAGAGAAAGACTGTCACCGCCATGGATGTGGTTTATGCTCTGAAACGCCAGGGACGTACTCTGTACGGCTTCGGAGGGTAAACACTGAGTTCAAACGAAACCAACGGCTCTTTTAAGAGCCACCCATACATTCAGTTAAAGAGTTGTTCCGTGCGGCTATGGCCGCCTATAAGCGCCCAAAGGACTTATTGTCCTATATTGATAAGGGCTGTTTGCATGTTGTATACATGCAGATCCCAGCCCAAAATAAGTCACGATAATGTTTAAAACATATTTCCCAAAGTAAGAAAGGAAGCAAAGAATAAGCATTGTGGAGACTTGGTTTGGCTTTCTGCGCCTCCTTCCTAAGAAGGGGCGGGAAAGTTAAAGATAGACATGGCAGGGCGGGATTAAGAGGTAAACGCTATGGAGTGGCGGAGCAACGATAGGAGGTTCCTGTGAGAGGAGGGGTTGTTTTCTAGCCAATGATGGCTTGTCATGACCGAGGAGGCGAGGGTATGTTCTAATTAGAATACCAGAGTCTAAATAAACTGGGTGTGCAGGCGCCGTTTCTCATTCCGTTGTGGTTTATTCAACGACGAACGTCATGCCCGAACCAGCGAAGTCCGCCCCGAAGAAGGGATCTAAGAAAGCGGTGACCAAGACGACTGGTAAAGGAGGCAAGAAGCGCAGAAAGACCAGGAAGGAGAGTTATGCTATCTACGTGTACAAAGTCTTGAAGCAGGTCCACCCCGACACCGGTATCTCTTCTAAGGCTATGGGGATCATGAATTCCTTTGTGAATGATATCTTCGAGCGCATCGCTGGTGAGGCTTCTCGTCTCGCTCACTACAACAAGCGTTCGACCATCACCTCCAGAGAGATCCAGACGGCCGTGCGCCTGCTGCTTCCCGGTGAGCTGGCTAAACACGCCGTATCTGAGGGTACAAAGGCCGTCACCAAGTACACCAGTTCCAAGTAAAGCGTCATAGTGCGACTTGACTACCCCAAAGGCTCTTTTAAGAGCCACCCACGTTTTCACCAAAGACATTTTCCATCGTGTGGGTGTGCATGTACCGTAAAACGAGAAAAGGAAAGGAGTAGTAGCTGAAGTAGCGCTTGTGTTTTTGTGCGCTGTGCCGTCGTCTTTCTTCCCTTTGTGCGCTTTGACGTCGTCCGTCTTCCCCTTTCCCGCGCGTTTTATTAAATTATTTTCGTGTGCTTTATTCGGCCGCATGTATCTTGTAATTTAAATGAAACTTGAAGTTCTTGAGATTGGGATTTGGAAACCCGTTTCTACTCCCCAGAGCTGGGTCACAGTCTTGTATGAAACCTTTTTTTGGTTGTCTTTGTTTTTTTGTTTTTTATATGCATTTTGTCACTTTAGGACAAGTATCTTTGTGTATATATATTATTGGCTCTGATGTAACCTACAAGTATGTGAAGTCACCATGACAACTGTTGTTGTAATCTTTAATCTTCATTGCCCACATTGACATTTCCTGTTGTTACATTTTATTAGTAGCTATTAATATTCTTTTCACATCTTTTGCCTTGTTTGCAGTAGATGAAGCCTAGTCATTTGCTGAGAAGGGTTAAGGATTGCATCCCATCATATATTGCGCTAAAGAAGTAAGTTAGGAGAAAAATGTCCAGATAGGCCTTGTAGTGATATTCTATTTGGAAGTAGGTTACACATGTGCCATACCATGGAAGTGTGGTACTGGAAATGTTATTGGGGTTTGTAAGAGGGTAAAGCTAGGAAAGAGATTAGGCTAATGCAGAATTCAGGGTTATGAAGAGGTCAAGTTATTTCCCATTATGATGAAAAACAACTTGGGGTAATCCAATGTAGGGTTCTGATGAAGTTATGGTTATTCACTCTAGGGTAGGAGTGAAGTTGGGTTTACTCAAATAAGGGTTCTGATGACATCAGGGTAATGCCCATTAGGTTTAGAGTGTACTTTGGGGTTATTCAGATGAGGGTTCTGATGACATCAGGGTAATGCCCATTAGGGTTAGCGTGAATTTGGGGTTATTCAAATGAGGGGTCTGATGGGTTCAGGGTAAGGCACATTAGGGTTAGCGTGAACTTGGGGTTATTCAAATGAGGGTTCTGATGAGGGCAATTCACGTTAGTGTTGGAACATCATTACCCCCAGCAGTGATGTGAGCTCAGACACCTGACAGTGCTCACGTGGTTGCCTCCCCTGATGAGGTGCACCTGATGCCAGACAAATAAGAGGACGGCCACCTGTCGAGGAGCGCCAGCTCAAGTGAGAGTGCCAGGTTTGGGGGCTTCCTTTGACTAAAACTGGGCTGATTTGACAGACACTTGTGTTTTTAAATGATTTTATTACGTTTTCATATCACAAAAACAAGCAATGAAAACATTATATACGAATGGCATTATAAAGCAATATTTCATAAGAGAGAATCTATACTTTATAATAATTTTATCTGTCAGTTCTCATAATTTTCATACGAAAAGTAAAGTAAGATTACAAATGGGCTAAGTCACAGATAAACATCTTACATGAAACTCTCCAAAATGTTTACACTTCACACATATCCATAGTACAAACTTTTTTTAAAATTTCCCACATTTCACCTCGTCATCCTTTTGTCTCTCTTTTTTAAAAAAATTACTATACATTGTTTCACTACTTGTTCACTAGACAAAAAAATATTTTCCATAGTCATTTTAGCTCTTGTAGACCCAATTTGCTTCACAATTGTGCAGGTATACCTATCTAAAACAAAATGATCTTTTTACAATGTATGTTCACATTATAAGCACGATATATTATGTTTTTGTGATTAAATTGTTTCTTCCCTATTGTTTCTTCCTTTGTTTCTTCCCTATTGTTTCTTTCCCTTTACAATTAAGCATTGGACATTCGGCCGTCTTCACAAAGCAACTCCGTTTAACCACAGACATCGTTGGTAGCCTAGCCACTTCAGCAAGCCACATCCTAGCCTTTATTTTCTCTGAAACATGTTCTCCTGATAGCAAATTCAACAGATTTTTATTCTCCCTTTCATCGCAATCCCCAGACTGTATCTGCCCTCTGTACTTATGATCTGCTATACTTTTATAAATAGTTTTATTCGATTGCGTTCTCCAATCGATCTTCCAACTTTTACATTTATCAACAAAATCTGAGCACAAAAGTTTATAGTATGGTACATTCTTCCTTTTCTTTCCTTTCTTCTTTTCCCAGTCTGAGATTTCACCAATTCATTTAGCTTTCCTACCAGTGCTTGTATTGACATGTCTACAAAAACTTATTTTTAATTAAAGCCTCCATTTTCTTTATTCTTATATACACATTCCCTTTTTGTAGCTTCTCTGTTATTACCCCACATTGTTCTAATATATATTTTATTCAGTTCGGTCACTATTTTGTTCCGCTGGAGGAAAAACGATGGACAGAAACAATAGTTTTGATAAAACGAATGTCTTAATTAGTTTGATCTTCGATTTGTAGCTCACACCCCAGTGTATAATTCTCTTTGATTCCTCTGTGATTTCCTGTAGCTTCCTCTGCCAGTTGCTCTCAACTAAATTTCCGTTACCGATATAAATTCCAATGATTTTAATTTCCTCATGCATACTGATACATAGAGCACTCCTTCCTCCTTGTTCCCCAATCCAAACCGCCTCAGTCTTGGAATGATTCAAAGATGCCTCGGATACACGTTTGTACAAGTCAAAATGTTCGCACATCCCATCTAACTCTTTTTGAGTTGTTACATCATCTGCATTAACTGTTCACAGTAACATATATTTTGACCAGGGGTGCCCAAGCTTTTCTTTTGCATGCCACTGTATAACTACAATTCTATTTTGTTCTTTCAGAAGACAGCTCAAATCTTTTTATTAATAATTTCCTTCTCTACCCTCACAATATATTCTTAGCCAAATCGGACTTCTGCTTGATTATGCGATGGACTGTGTGTGTGTGTGTGTGTGTGTGTGTGTGTTTTGATGTAGCTCAGCATTTGCATTTCCTGAAAGAAAAGCTTGCAAAGGGATGAGAGAAATAATGTTACACTCCTGGAGTGCTTTGCAGTAGGTTCTGCAAAGTTTGTCAGCAAATTAGATTTACTTAAAGGTTATTGGCAGGTCCCTCTTACTGATCATGCATCAGAGATCTCTGCTTTTGCTACCCTGGACACCTTTCTGCAATACATTTATGCCTTTTGGATTGCGTTTATGAAAGGTGTATTGAATTGTGAAGCTTATCTCGATGACCTTGTTGTATATTCAGATACATGGGAACAGCATTTGAAGACACTGGAGACCGTAATCTCTAAGTTGCGAGATGCTTCATTAGTGTTAAATTTGGAAAAGTGTGAATTTGAGGACAAGCGTGGTTCGCTACCTTGGAAAACAGTGGGACATGGACAGGTGCGTCCCTTGGATGCTAAGGTAGAAGCCATCAAAGCTTTTCCAGTTCCTCGGACAAAACGGGACCTACGTCGGTTTTTGGGGATGGCTGGCTACTATCGTTGCTTTTGTAAAAACTTTTCAGATGTTGTCTTACCTTTGACTTCACTTTCATGCAAAAACACTTCTCTTGTATGGACTCCAAACATCAGTTAGCTTATAGTACCATTGAGAAAGAAGCCCTTGCACTCCTTTTTGCTCTGCAACACTTTGAAGTGTATCTTGATGGTAGTTCAGATCTAATCACTGATTATACTGACCATAATCCTTTGGTGTTTTTGAGCAAGATGTGTAACCAGCGACTCGTACGATGGTCAATGATTGTCCTCTCAATCCTCTCAAGATGGTTCATGAAAAAGGTGTAGCGAATGTGATGCTGACGCATTGTTGAGAATTTAAGGTATGCTGGAGTCGTGTTTCCCCCAGTTCTCACACGTAAGTTGGGTGTTACACTCCTGGAGTGCTACAGTGTGCTCCTGATCCAGTTCTGCATTTGGGGCTGTCTGTGCACCTCGTTGCTAGCCCCGCCCCTCATTGAGTGATTGCTGGGATTGCTGTGGCTTATATAAGGACCCTGCTGCAAGAAGCCAGTGGCTTGCCCAAGCTCCTTTTTGTGTTAGTGTTTTGCTATATGAATTGAGAGTTTGAAATCTTTGCTGTGCTTTCCTTGTCTGTATGTTAGTATTCCCTATGTTTTGTTTATGATTGTGATCGCTGTGATAGTTGAACGGTTTTTGTGTATGTTTATGTATAGTTACTGATTGTAGGGAGTGGTGCCTGTTGGTTTGGGGTTATTGTCTGTTTATTGTCAGGGAGTTAGTGTAGGATTGTATTTTATTTTTGTCCTGTAAAGTGTATTTAGTTGTGGTGTTTCTTCTGGTAGTGTGGGTTTTGTTTATTTTGGCAACTCCTGAAGTAATTCAGTGTTTGTAGGTAGATGTGTGTGTCTTTGTTCACCATTTAAATACACATTTCACCTCATCTACCAGTTTAGTCTTGTGACTAATTATTCCACCTACCATCCTGCTACCAGTCTTTTCAAAATGCTGTTGCGACCTCATCGCCTAGACAGGGTCGTAACAATAAATACGACGAATAACAATAGCACTGGAAGAACAAGTACAATAAGAATGTACAATTTTTCAAACCCCTGAATAAATAGTCTAATATTACTGACACATGGTTCTAAGCTATCACTTTTGAACAAGCCTTCAAATCACTTTGGCAACCACTGTTGAAAACAGGACTATCATTATGACACGGTGCACAAGCTTTAAGCTGTACCACAAATCTAATAATAAATGGTTAACAGTTCTTGATTCCAAATGCAACTGTCCCTTCAGGTCTCTTGAACACAGAAATAAGTCAACTCATTTTGTGGCTGGTTTTATAGTTTGGCCACAAGATGGGAGCAAAGCTCCAACTAGCAGAGCATCCCAATCAGTATTGCAGTGTTTTACTGGGCATCATTTAGTTGCATTTTTTTTTTTTAATGTATTTGATCACTTTATATGACTACACAAAGACACTTGTGTTATATATATTTGTGTGTGTGTGTGTGTGTGTGTATATATATGTATGTATTTATGTATGTATGTTTGGTTCTGATGTAGCCTACAAGCATGTCAAGTCACCTTGGCAACTATTGTTGTAATCTTCATTGCTCACATTATGGCATTATTTCTTGTTGTTACATTTCATTAGTAGCTTTTAATATTATTTTCACTTATTTTGCCTTGTTTGTAGTAGAAGAAGCCTAGTCATCTGCTGAGAAGGAATAACTTACTTCTTTAGTGCAATATATGATGGGATGCAATCCTTAACTTCTTCAGAACCCTAATGACAAGAAGAGACAAAGTTAGTTTTTGTGATGCCCTGTCAATACCTTCTGTATTGCTTTGTGCACTTTGAATGCCAATAGATAAACTTGCCTTGTGATTTTTCATTTTAGGTCAACACCTTATTGATGACATGATCCAGAAAATGTTCAAAAGAACATGCATAAGGTTTGTTTAGTGGGTCAGATCTACAAAATTATTGTAATTAGTTTATTTATTTATTTTTTTAAATATGATGTGATTCTATGAGTCACAGTCCTGTGGCTCAGTAATCGCACTCCCAGAATACACATATCTTGCACAACTCCAACTTCTCTCTCTCTATCTGTCTCACACATGCATATATATGTGCGCATTCACATGCTAGGTTTTCCAAGACTTCTCCGTCTCTTGCATGGGACATTATAGATGCATCTTGCGAATGACCTGTGGGGCAAAGGGGTCACGTAGCCCTAGACCATTCAGAATGGAATGAATCAACTGCTATGAAACTTGTAGGAATTGCCTGTAAAGAATAGCTGTGATCTGTATGCAGTACAAAGAGTGGGCAAATGCTAAACATCTCTTAAGGTGAGTTTGGGGTTATTCAAATGAGGGTTCTGATGAGGTCAGGGTAATTCACTTTAGGGTTAGAGTGAATTTGTGGTTATTCAAATGAGGGTTCTGATGAGGAAGGTTAATTCACTTTTGGATTAGATGGAACTTGGGGTTATTCAAATGAGGGTTCTGATGAGGTCAGGGTAATTTACTTTAGTGTTAGAACTTGGGCTCCCAGCAATGACGTGAGTTCTCACGTGGTTGCCTCCCCTAATGGGGAGCACGTGATTCCAGCCCAATTAGAGGCCAGCTACCTGACAAGGAGCGCCAGGTTTTGGTGGCTTTACTTTGACTAAGACACTTGGCTGCGGGAAGTACACTCTCAGCCACTCTCTCCTGCACCTGTGTTTTACTCGCACGTACATAAGGCCTTTTTCAACTAGTACACACACCACTGCCGCACTCTTAGCACCTCCATGCTTTTGCTCAGGCTCTCCTTCAACGCGCATATTGGGACTTGCTAGATGTATGCCTTCATTTCTCACATTTTCACGCCCCACATGCCTAGAAATACACCATATCTTATTTGGAGCGGCAGTCGCGCAGTACCGTTTTGTGGCAGCTGTGCAAAACAAGATCGGGCTGCACGGGCTTTTCTGGCACGCAAGTGAACCACAGAGCCCATTCTTGCGAAACGCGTTGTTTGACGACTTACAAATTGTTTTAGCATGTATATTTAGGCCCGGATTTGTCATGAGAAAACACAAGTGCGAGCAGCTCACGGAAGCACAGACGCTGAGTGCTGGGCGGGTTGAGTCTACACCGTCCTCATGCGGCTTTTAAGGCCGGCCCCTCGCTAGGAGGGAGGTTCAACTCAACAGAGCAGTGTGTGCGACGTAGAGTACTGTTTGCGCGCGTCTATTTCTCGTAGTTAACACGACGATGGCAGAAGTAGCTCCAGCCCCAGCCGCCGCTGCGCCGGCCAAGGCGCCTAAGAAGAAAGCTGCCGCTAGACCCAAGAAAGCGGGACCCAGCGTCGGTGAGCTTATCGTCAAAGCTGTTTCTGCTTCCAAAGAACGGAACGGGGTCTCTCTCGCCGCTCTGAAGAAAGCTTTGGCTGCGGGTGGTTACGACGTGGAAAAGAACAACTCTCGCGTCAAGCTTGCTATCAAAAGCTTGGTGACAAAGGAAACTCTGGTGCAGACCAAAGGAACCGGTGCCTCTGGCTCTTTTAAGCTCAACAAGAAGCAAGACGAAGCCAAGAAAAAGCCCGCTAAGAAAGCCGCGCCTAAGGCGAAAAAAGCGCCCGCCAAGAAACCTGCCGCGGCTAAAAAGCCCAAGAAGGTAGCGGCAAAGAAGCCCGCCTCCGCCGCTGCAAAGAAGTCGCCCAAGAAGGCGAAGAAGCCTGCTGCCGCCGCGAAAGCCACCAAGAGCCCCAAGAAAGCAAAGAAGCCGGCCACCCCGAAGAAGGCAGCCAAGAGCCCCAAGAAGGCAAAGACCGCCAAGCCCAAGACTGCCAAACCAAAGGCTGCAAAGGCGAAAAAAGCTGCCCCCAAGAAGAAGTAAACGTGCATGTTTTCATGTCTTGGTATCCCCAAAAGGCTCTTTTAAGAGCCACCCACTTTTCTCTTCCAAAGAGCGGTTTTCTTTACACTCTCGAAATGGTTACGAGCGAATTAATACGGCCAAGTGTGTAATCGGAGTTTATTTTAACGTGCGATTTCTTCCATAGACGTACTGAGTGGACACGGAAAAGAAAAGTGAAGCATTAGATGGTGTTTGTATTGAATGGAATTTTTTTTTAATACGGTCAATTTAAAAATGGAAAGGAAAACGAGGACCAATTCCATTTTGCATAGAAATATTGTACAGCCTAAGCAGATTTCTGTGCCGTTTATTTCTCCCTTTCCATTATTAAGAAAATTCAATTCAACGCAAACACTCCACCACAGAAACCTCACAAACAATATCCACCGGAGGACCCAGACTACCTTCACGCTATAGATTACTAATTAACAATACAATTTATATCTGTAAATTAGGTATACATTATCCATTTATATATCCAAAAGAGTCCAGGGAAATTTCTTTTTTCCTCTCATATCAATCGTCTTCAACCTTTGTAACTCACACACAATCTGTTTAAACACTATTTCTGCAGGTATTATACATTGTTCAATAATCATCTTACGTCGTGTTTTCCAAATCTTCGAATTTATCACACAAACAATCATCCAACAAAAGTCCTTTACATTCTCAGTCAAATTCTCATTAAACACTCCATACATAATACTTTTGCTGTTACGACCGCATTTAAACCCAATACCTTCCATTTTCTCCCAAATTTCAATAGTCCTTGTGCACGGCAGTAATAAATGTTCTATCGTTTCATCGGCCATGCAATTATACATCGGACATTCCTTAGTTGTAACAAAACAACTCTATTTGACAATACATCGTACAGGCAATCTTCCAAAAGATATAAGCCATGCCGTACCTCGAACATTCTCTCCTGTCTTTATCATACATGTACGTATCATGAAAAGACTTAATAATAATAATAATAATAATAATAATAATAATAATAAAAATAACTTGGAAGTATTTAGACTATTTGCTCCAAACTGAAATCCATATGAAGAAGAATGACAAGAACTGGAAGTGATTCCGTGTGGGAGGGAGAGTTGCAGGCTAAGGAAAGGGAGGCCGGCTTTGGAAGTGGACGAGTGCTTCGCGATTGGTTATTCGTCCTGTCCTCCTTAGCCAATAGGAGAGCTGTTGATTTTGCTATATCTGAAGCGCTCGTAGGTGATAGGCGATTATTTCAGCTTTGCTCCCAAGACGCTGTTGTACCCATAATGAGTGGAAGAGGGAAGACCGGCGGTAAGGCTAGGGCTAAGGCCAAGACTCGCTCCTCTCGCGCTGGCCTGCAGTTTCCTGTGGGCCGTGTGCACAGGCTTTTGCGCAAAGGTAATTATGCCGAGCGCGTTGGTGCCGGTGCTCCGGTCTATTTGGCTGCTGTGCTGGAGTATCTGACTGCTGAAATTCTCGAGTTGGCAGGCAACGCCGCCCGTGACAACAAGAAGACCCGTATCATTCCTCGTCATCTGCAGCTCGCCGTGCGTAACGACGAGGAGTTGAACAAGCTGTTAGGAGGGGTGACTATTGCTCAAGGTGGCGTGCTGCCCAACATTCAGGCTGTTCTGCTGCCTAAGAAAACCGAGAAGGCGGTCAAGACCAAGTAAATTCACCTCTGCTCCGTTGTCTGCAGATCCCAAAGGCTCTTTTAAGAGCCACCCACACTGACTGAGGAAGTGCAACTTTTTAATGTTACTGTGTTCTACCTTGCATTTTTCTCGAGGGCACTAAATGACTAACGGGCACCGCTGTCCATTACCACGCCACGTCTGAGCACACGTACACCTTCCCCGTTTTTACGCGCCCAATAGCATCTGATGAAAGCAAGCTAGTACTCGTACATTTATATACGTACTTGTAGAAGTGCTGTGTGTGTGTGTATATATTTTATTTATATATATATATATATAAATAAGATGCTGTTGGTGCTACAAACATGTAAAAAAAAAAAAGTAACCGGGAGTACGTTCAACAATGTACACTGCAGGCACATAAAGAGCACGGCTCAAAAGTAGGCTTACTGGCTTGCTTTTTTGAAATGTGCGCGTAGTGGAACACGGGCCAATTGACTTGATGTGACGTATCTTTATTTGTCCAATGGACGGCATGCTTACTGAAGACGCCCAATGAGCGCAGGTCGGCGTTATGGCTTAAAAAGGATGTCGTCGTGGTTGTGTCTTATTCTCTTTCTTCGTCAGTTAAGAGTAGAATTGCGTTGCTATGGCAAGAACAAAGCAGACCGCCCGTAAGTCCACCGGTGGTAAAGCCCCGAGGAAGCAGCTTGCCACCAAGGCCGCTCGTAAGAGCGCCCCAGCCACCGGCGGCGTGAAGAAGCCTCATCGTTACAGGCCTGGTACCGTAGCTCTGAGGGAGATTCGTCGTTATCAGAAGTCGACCGAGTTGCTGATCCGCAAGCTGCCCTTCCAGCGCCTGGTGAGAGAAATTGCTCAGGATTTCAAGACCGATCTCCGTTTCCAGAGCTCTGCCGTCATGGCCTTGCAGGAGGCTAGCGAGGCATACCTGGTCGGCCTGTTCGAGGATACTAACTTGTGCGCTATCCACGCCAAGAGAGTCACCATCATGCCCAAGGACATCCAGTTGGCCCGCCGCATTCGCGGAGAGCGTGCTTAAACTGCTCGCTCGGCGTAATATCCCAAAATACCCAAAGGCTCTTTTAAGAGCCACCTAAATTGTTTCGCTGCAAAATGAGCAAGTCGCCTTGGCAACGCTTCTCACCGATACGTCGTTATTATAACGTGCATCTGACATGTGCTTCTAGATTACGGGCAACCTAGTTTGCTATGAGGGTTAATTCCATAGCTGAGAAACTATGGCAACGGTAAGGAGCGTTGTATTGTGAGTCGACAAGAAACTTTGTAGTAAGGTCGTCTGGGTTAGCGGTGCTCTAGCGGGAGTATGACGTTCACGTCATCAAAATGTATCACTGAGAAACGAAACTGATACAAGTCTTTCAGAGATGTCAGTGTCTTTTCTTCGACTGAAATAAATATGTACTGGTGCTATTAACTAAATTCTAGACACGGACGTGGTTTTCAGACCTGTTCTCTATTAACCTTTGTGTCTTGGTGGTAACACAACTTTCATGGAAAAAATGAACAAAAACAATGTTTCATTTTTTAAATGATTTGTT
Source organism: Electrophorus electricus (assembly GCF_041902795.1). Taxonomy (NCBI): domain Eukaryota; kingdom Metazoa; phylum Chordata; class Actinopteri; order Gymnotiformes; family Gymnotidae; genus Electrophorus; species Electrophorus electricus. The sequence goes on along the minus strand of NC_137514.1, from coordinate 15,522,763 downwards.
TTGTTTTCTGTGAAAGTCGTTAGCTTTCAAGTTGCGGAGAACTATTTATTTAGTGGTGGCTCATTTTTGATCAGAATGCTGTCAGAATATAAATGTATAATGCAGAACAATTAGCCAGTTTCTCTTGGGAGAAACAACAACAACAAAAAAACAACACCAACAATAATAATAAACCTATGGAATGGGTATGTCCTTCTCAGAAATAATTTCTAGGCTTAGCTGACAGCCACTCTCATAAAGGTTTGTTTGCTTTTGTATCTGCTGTTGAAATAAACACAATAATTGTCTTTCATCATAAAAAGAAAAGCCCTAAAACAATAACTAAAAAATGCTCTGAAGACAAATAAAAATATTTATAGAAATTGACTTGCCTTTCATGATGATTCTTCTTTTTCTTCTTCTTCTTATTGTAAGCCTACTCGTGGTTAGTTATAGGAGACTTGCATTTATTTCTGTATGTATTTATTTTATTCATGTTCAACAAGCACTTAATATGTGAGATCAAAGCATGCTTTTCATGCATTTATTTCCATAATCTCATTATGGTCTTTTTTTTTTCCTGAACTCCTGAAGTTACCCATCTGGAACCCCATAGTTCATTTGTTTGCTGTACCATACACCAGGCCCTTTTAACAGATATCATATCATATAACAGTATCTACAGTGGCATGCAAAGGTTTGGGCACATCTGGTCAAAATGCATGTTACTGTCAACTGTTAAGCAAGTTGAAGATGAAATGCTCTCCAAAAGGCATAAAGTTTAAGATGACGCATTCCTTTTGTATTTTAAACTGAAACTTTTTTTTTTTTTTTTTTTTTTTTTTACATCTTTTACATTTTCAAAATAACAAAAAAGGAAAAGGGCCTAAAGCAAAACTTCGGGCACACTACATGCTTAGTACCTAGTAGCACCCGCTTTGGCAAGCATCACATTTTGTAAACACTTTTTCTAGCCAGCCAAGAGTCTTCTGATTCTTGTTTAAGGGATTTTCATCCATTCTTCATTGCAACAGTCTTCTAGTTTTGTGAGATTCCTGGGCTGTCTTGCATGCACTGTTCTTTTGATGTCTATCCACAGATTTTCAATGCTGTTTGGATCAGGGCACTCTGAGGACCATGGTAAAACCTTCAACTTGCACCTTTTGAGGTAGTTTATTGTGGATTTTGAGGTGTGTTTAGGATCATTATCCATTTGTAGAAGCCGTCCTCTTTTCAACCTCAGCATTTTTACAGAATAGTGTTATGTTTGCTTCCAGATTTTGCTGGAAATTCATTGAATCCATTGTTCCCTCTACCCATGAAATGATTCTGAAATGTTTTATGGCCTTCCAGACCCCTTATCTTGACTGCCACTATTCCTGTTAAGCACCATTTTATAATTACATTTCAAACTCATGAAATGGCAAACTGAAAACACATTGTTGTCTTCCTATAGCTTTCTCCTGTTTTATAGGCCTGAAGTATTTTCATTTTCATTTTGCTAGGCAGCGGCTTAGAAGAACCCATGGCTGCTGGTTTCTGGGACAAGCTTAGAGGAGTCTGGGTATTTATAAAGCTTTGAAATTTGCATCATGTGGCCTTTCCTAACAATGTTTGTAAACAAGCCATAAGCCTAACAGGCTAATGAAGGTCTGAGACTGTCGTCAAAGTTATTTGAGTGTTCAAATCTCCTAGGTACTCTTTTTTTTTTTCCACAATTGTATAAAACAAACTAATACACTGACATTGCTGAAAATGTTGAAAAGTGTGTTTCATCATTTTTGACCTGACATTTAAACAAGATGTGCGTGCACGCAAACATACACACATAATAATGGTGAGTGTATGCTACTGATTGAACTCAAACAAAATTAAAATGCTCTTTTGAATATGCAGTATCTTCCCTTTATGACCTCACACATTATCAAAGTTTACAAACAATAGAAGAACAATTTCACACAAAAGCAACATTTTCTGCAAGCATTGTTTGCTAATGGTGAATGCAGCCAGAAACTTTAAAGGTGCTGCATATGACAATACCCCCAGTTCTCTTTTTTTGCAGAATCCATGGGTACACATCTCAATGCCAAACAGCTTGTAGATGTGCATTTTTCCAGATGCTCAGAAGTGAACACGAGAACAATGATTTAGAAGAGGAGGAGGTGTCTGAAGGAGATGAGGAAGAATTCAACCCAGAGCATGGTGCATCATCGTCAGGTGAAGAGAAAATCCCTCAAGGTGAAACAAACATTTTTGTCCAAACTGTGGCCATAAGAAAGGTCTAGGAGAAGTGAATGAAATGTCTTTCATACCTCTACAACACTGGACCTGAAGTAACAGTGGATACAGACTGATTCCATTCAAAGGTACATTTTTAATTCCATATATGTAATGTAAACTGATATTCATTGTTAATTTTAGAATGTATTATTGTTAAATTAATTTTTTCATGCTTTTGTTTTATCTATTATTTCATGTTCATGTTTTATTTATTATTTTACTTCTCTTTATTGTTGTTGTTTACATGCCTTATGGATAGCGGTAATGGTTCAAAAATGTGAGAGGACTAGTATTTTGTCGTTGAATTCTTAATAGTAAAACATATAAAAATATATAACTGTTTTGGCCAAAATATTCATGACTACTGTTTCCTTTCAATATAATGCATTTAAACTTCTTTCTGTACATTTCTACAACTTTTTTAGGCTATGCTTTAGACTACTTAAAACATACCTCTCACCTCAACATTTCTCATAACTTCTCTTCTTATTCTTATTTGTTAATTAATGTGTTGATTGTTTTAATGTATTTTTTCTGCATCTTTGTCATAGTAAAGCGACCTTGAGTCTGTGACAGTTTCTATATAAATGAAACTTATTATTATTATTATTATTATTCTACAAGTGCCATGTTTCTGATGGAGCTCCACATTTTCCATTTAAATTGATGTATTTCTAAACCTAAAACGTGACTAAAAATACAAGTAAAACCGTCTAGTAGACCAATCGCCATGGGAGGTAATAAAATAGATGATCCTCTGCTTCCATCTTGTGGCCAAAATGGAAACATTCCATAATATTCAATCATTAAGGGCACCTAGTTTTAATCAGAATGCTGTCAGAATATAAATGTATAATGCAGAACAATTAGCCAGTTTCTCTTGGGAGAAACAACAACAACAAAAAAACAACACCAACAATAATAATAAACCTATGGAATGGGTATGTCCTTCTCAGAAATAATTTCTAGGCTTAGCTGACAGCCACTCTCATAAAGGTTTGTTTGCTTTTGTATCTGCTGTTGAAATAAACACAATAATTGTCTTTCATCATAAAAAGAAAAGCCCTAAAACAATAACTAAAAAATGCTCTGAAGACAAATAAAAATATTTATAGAAATTGACTTGCCTTTCATGATGATTCTTCTTTTTCTTCTTCTTCTTATTGTAAGCCTACTCGTGGTTAGTTATAGGAGACTTGCATTTATTTCTGTATGTATTTATTTTATTCATGTTCAACAAGCACTTAATATGTGAGATCAAAGCATGCTTTTCATGCATTTATTTCCATAATCTCATTATGGTCTTTTTTTTTTCCTGAACTCCTGAAGTTACCCATCTGGAACCCCATAGTTAATTTGTTTGCTGTACCATACACCAGGCCCTTTTAACAGATATCATATCATATAACAGTATCTACAGTGGCATGCAAAGGTTTGGGCACATCTGGTCAAAATGCATGTTACTGTCAACTGTTAAGCAAGTTGAAGATGAAATGCTCTCCAAAAGGCATAAAGTTTAAGATGACGCATTCCTTTTGTATTTTAAACTGAAACTTTTTTTTTTTTTTTTTTTTTTTTTTTTACATCTTTTACATTTTCAAAATAACAAAAAAGGAAAAGGGCCTAAAGCAAAACTTCGGGCACACTACATGCTTAGTACCTAGTAGCACCCGCTTTGGCAAGCATCACATTTTGTAAACACTTTTTCTAGCCAGCCAAGAGTCTTCTGATTCTTGTTTAAGGGATTTTCATCCATTCTTCATTGCAACAGTCTTCTAGTTTTATGAGATTCCTGGGCTGTCTTGCATGCACTGTTCTTTTGATGTCTATCCACAGATTTTCAATGCTGTTTGGATCAGGGCACTCTGAGGACCATGGTAAAACCTTCAACTTGCACCTTTTGAGGTAGTTTATTGTGGATTTTGAGGTGTGTTTAGGATCATTATCCATTTGTAGAAGCCGTCCTCTTTTCAACCTCAGCATTTTTACAGAATAGTGTTATGTTTGCTTCCAGATTTTGCTGGAAATTCATTGAATCCATTGTTCCCTCTACCCATGAAATGATTCTGAAATGTTTTATGGCCTTCCAGACCCCTTATCTTGACTGCCACTATTCCTGTTAAGCACCATTTTATAATTACATTTCAAACTCATGAAATGGCAAACTGAAAACACATTGTTGTCTTCCTATAGCTTTCTCCTGTTTTATAGGCCTGAAGTATTTTCATTTTCATTTTGTTAGGCAGCGGCTTAGAAGAACCCATGGCTGCTGGTTTCTGGGACAAGGTTAGAGGAGTCTGGGTATTTATAAAGCTTTGAAATTTGCATCATGTGGCCTTTCCTAACAATGTTTGTAAACAAGCCATAAGCCTAACAGGCTAATGAAGGTCTGAGACTGTCGTCAAAGTTATTTGAGTGTTCAAATCTCCTAGGTACTCTTTTTTTTTTTTCACAATTGTATAAAACAAACTAATACACTGACATTGCTGAAAATGTTGAAAAGTGTGTTTCATCATTTTTGACCTGACATTTAAACAAGATGTGCGTGCACGCAAACATACACACATAATAATGGTGAGTGTATGCTACTGATTGAACTCAAACAAAATTAAAATGCTCTTTTGAATATGCAGTATCTTCCCTTTATGACCTCACACATTATCAAAGTTTACAAACAATAGAAGAACAATTTCACACAAAAGCAACATTTTCTGCAAGCATTGTTTGCTAATGGTGAATGCAGCCAGAAACTTTAAAGGTGCTGCATATGACAATACCCCCAGTTCTCTTTTTTTGCAGAATCCATGGGTACACATCTCAATGCCAAACAGCTTGTAGATGTGCATTTTTCCAGATGCTCAGAAGTGAACACGAGAACAATGATTTAGAAGAGGAGGAGGTGTCTGAAGGAGATGAGGAAGAATTCAACCCAGAGCATGGTGCATCATCGTCAGGTGAAGAGAAAATCCCTCAAGGTGAAACAAACATTTTTGTCCAAACTGTGACCATAAGAAAGGTCTAGGAGAAGTGAATGAAATGTCTTTCATACCTCTACAACACTGGACCTGAAGTAACAGTGGATACAGACTGATTCCATTCAAAGGTACATTTTTAATTCCATATATGTAATGTAAACTGATATTCATTGTTAATTTTAGAATGTATTATTGTTGATTTATGTTCTTCATGCTTTTGTTTTATCTATTATTTCATGTTCATGTTTTATTTATTATTTTACTTCTCTTTATTGTTGTTGTTTACATGCCTTATGGATAGCGGTAATGGTTCAAAAATGTGAGAGGACTAGTATTTTGTCGTTGAATTCTTAATAGTAAAACATATAAAAATATATAACTGTTTTGGCCAAAAAATTCATGACTACTGTTTCCTTTCAATATAATGCATTTAAACTTCTTTCTGTACATTTCTACAACTTTTTTAGGCTATGCTTTAGACTACTTAAAACATACCTCTCACCTCAACATTTCTCATAACTTCTCTTCTTATTCTTATTTGTTAATTAATGTGTTGATTGTTTTAATGTATTTTTTCTGCATCTTTGTCATAGTAAAGCGACCTTGAGTCTGTGACAGTTTCTATATAAATGAAACTTATTATTATTATTATTATTATTCTACAAGTGCCATGTTTCTGATGGAGCTCCACATTTTCCATTTAAATTGATGTATTTCTAAACCTAAAACGTGACTAAAAATACAAGTAAAACCGTCTAGTAGACCAATCGCCATGGGAGGTGATAAAATAGATGATCCTCTGCTTCCATCTTGTGGCCAAAATGGAAACATTCCATAATATTCAAAATGTTATTTTGAACCATATTCGTAATGGTTCAAAAATGTGAGAGGACTAGTATTTTGTCGTTGAAAAGTTATTTGAGTGTTCAAATCTCCTAGGTAGTCTTTTTTTTTTTTTTTTTTTTTTTTGCTGAAAATGTTGAAAAGTTTGTTTCATCTTTTAACTTGATGCCTTTTGGAGATAATTTCATCTTCAACTTGATTAACTGTTCACAGTAACATATTTTGTCCAGGGGTGCTCAAATCTTTGCATGCCACTGTATGACTGCACTTCTATTTTGTTCTTTCAGAAGACAGCTTAAATCTTTTTATTAACAATTTCCTTCTTTACCCTCACAATATGTTCTTAGCCAAATCTGTCTTCTTCTTGATTATGCGATGGTCTATTTTTTCTACTGTGTGTATGTGTGGGTGCGTGTGCGTGTCGGTGTGTGCGAGCGTATTTCTGCATTTGCATTTCCTGAAAGAAAAGGGATGAAAGAAATAACTACAAAGAATAACAATAGCACTGGAAGAACAAGTACAATTTATCATTTATTTATTCAGGGTTTGACAAATATTACTGACACATGGTTCTAAGCTATCACTTTTGAACATGCCTTCAAATCACTTTGGCATCCACTGTTGGAAACACGACTATCGTTACAACACAAGCTTTAAGGTTTTCCACAAATTTAATAATAAATGGCTTACAGTTTTTGATTCCAAATGCAACTGTCCCTTCATGTCTCTTGAAGACAGAAATAAGTCAACTCTCATTTTGTTGTGGTTGGTTTTACAGTTTGGCCACAAGATGGCAGCAAAGGTCCATCTATCACAGCATCTCAAACAGTATTGGTGGGTTTTACTTGATATCATTTAGTTAATTTATTTTTCTTGTTAATTTATTTGAAATGTACTTCTATTCCTCCTCCTCCTCCTCCTCCTCTTCCTGCTGTTAATAATAATAATAATAATAATAATAATAATAATAATAATAATAATAATAATAATAGTGGTAGAGATAATGTTAACAAAAATATTCATGATAATAAGGTCATTTCCTTGTGCTGAGTTCAGGTTGCCCTCCAGTACCGGTTTCAAGCTTTACATTTTAAGTAAAGCTGCTTCACAGTGATGATGAAATTCCCAATACAGCAGATGATTCATACTCTTTACAACATTTTATTGAGCATTTTTTTAGACTGCAGTCTTTGAAGGCCTTTGAAGGCTATATTCAACCTTTAGGGCATACAAGTGTGTTTTCCTATGATTTACAAGCGTAGTGATGTCCTTTATTAATGCTTGAAAAGTATCCCATGTTCATTACTTTGGAGCATTCTCTGTCTGGGTTTTCATGTAGCAATTGAACATACACATCTAGAACTCTCTTGAGACACATTTCCAGGTCCTCATGAAAGGTCAGTATGATGTGCCATTGCATTGGAATATGTTCATTGGTCCTTGTTGTACAACAGTGGTTATCAGCAGCATAAGGCCTCAATGGATGAGGGCACATGGATGGAGTTATGGTATGTGAAAAAAGCAGTTAAGCTGCCACTGTTGCAGAGGAAGATGAAAGTGGGAAGACAGCAGATGAGTATGCACTGTGATTAAAAAAAAAAAGTTTGCCTGTTTTCTGTTTGTAGAGGTCATATGAGGTTAGACATAAAAGTAGGCCTAGACCATGAAGAATGGAATGAGTAATGTGCTATCAAAGCAGTTTGAGTTGCCTGCAAAGAATAGTTGTCTTCTGTAAGAAGCACAACGAGTGGGCAAATCACTAAACATCTCTTAACTGGACTATGTGGCTTTAAAATATGGGCCTTGACCCCACTGCCTCAATCTATTTGTGTGTTTTCCTAAAAATGTCATGCTCTGTCCATTTCTGTTATTAATTTGAAATTGAGATCTTCCAACCTAGCAATTTGAAACCCATCATGTTTCTCTAACCTGAACCACATGCTGTTCTTGGATTGGTGGGAACCCTAAGAGGCCTAGTGAACACACAGATTAGGAGTTTGCATATAATTTATATATTTTCCAGCAAGAGTCTTTAAACTTGGGGGTTTTCAGCACCAGTGCTGAGGATCTCCTTCCATTCTGACTCTTCTTCTTCTTAGTAGCAGTAGTAACAGTTGTAGACCATCTTATGCTGCACTGAATCTTTTGTTGTCTTTGCTTGTTTGTTTGTTATCGTTCTTTTTCTTCCCTTACGTTGTTGTTCGTTATTATTGTCTAAGCTACCTTATATTTTACATATATTAATTGTCGTTTTTGTGAAATAATATGAAGTTTTTATTCCAGTCTGGCTAAGTGTGGTGCTGGAGACGTTTGGAGGCGCGTGGTCTTTAGCTCCGCCTCCGCGAGTGCTCCTTGTCTTCAACCAGGTCCTTTAGAAGAGAATAATAGTGCCGCTCTGGGTATGGAGGCTTCATTATTTCACTTTTCTTCGAATAGTGCAAGAAGGCTAAGGGATGTCTGCCAGAGGAAAGGGTGGTAAGGTACTCCGTGACAACATCCAGGGTATCAATAAGGCAGCTATACGCCGTTTGGCTCGTCGTGGCGGTGTGGAGCCCATCTCCGGTCTGATCTACGAGGAGACCCTTGGCGTGTTGGAAGTCTTTCTTGAGGACGTCATCAGGGACGCGGTTACTTGCACCGAGCACGCTAAGAGAATGATTGTCACCGACATCGATGTAATTTATGCTCTTAGACTCCAGGGACGTACTCTGTACGGCTTCGGAGTGTAAACGCTGAGTTCCAACGAAACCAACGGCTCTTTTAAGAGTCACCCATGCTTTCAGTTAAAGCGCTTTTCCGTATATATATGGCTGCTTATAAGCGCTTAGTGCCTAAACACGTACAAAGGACTTTTTGTCCTATACTGAGAAGAGCCATAGCACGGTTGTAAACGTCTGCATGTTGCAGACTCCAAATCCCAGCCCAAAATAAGCCACGATAATGTTAAAAACATCTTTCCCAAAGTAAGAAAAGAAGCAAAGAATAAGTATTGTGGAGGCTTGGCTTGGCTTGGCTTTCTGCACCTCCTTCCTAAGATGGGGCGGGAAAGTTAAAGACATGGCAGGGCGGTATTAAGAGGTAAACGCTATGGAGTAGCGGAGCAACGATAGGCGGTTCCAGTGAGAGGCGGGGTTATTTTCTAGCTAATGATAGCTTGTCAAGATCGAGGAGGGGAGGGTATGTTCTAATTAGAATACCAGAGTCTAAATAAACTGGGTGTTCACTCCCCGTTTTTCATTCCGTTGTGGTTTATTTAACGACGAACGTCATGCCCGAACCAGCGAAGTCCGCCCCAAAGAAGGGATCTAAGAAAGCCGTGACCAAGACGACTGGTAAAGGAGGCAAGAAGCGCAGAAAGACCAGGAAGGAGAGTTATGCTATCTACGTGTACAAAGTCTTGAGGCAGGTCCACCCCGACACCGGTATCTCTTCTAAGGCTATGGGGATCATGAATTCCTTTGTGAATGATATCTTCGAGCGCATCGCTGGTGAGGCTTCTCGTCTCGCTCACTACAACAAGCGTTCGACCATCACCTCCAGAGAGATCCAGACGGCCGTGCGTCTGCTGCTTCCCGGTGAGCTGGCCAAACACGCCGTATCTGAGGGTACAAAGGCCGTCACCAAGTACACCAGCTCCAAGTAAAGCGTCATAGTGCAACTTGACTAACCCAAAGGCTCTTTTAACCCTTCTCAGCAGATGACTAGGCTTCATCTACTGCAAACAAGACAAAACATGTGAAAAGAATATTAATAGCTACTAATAAAATGTAACAGGAAATGTCAATGTGGGTAATGAAGATTACAACAATAGTTGCCATGGTGACTCGACATGCTTGTAGGCTACATCAGAGCCAATTACACATATTAAGCACTTCCATAAAGATGAAATTGTTAATACAAGACGACAAAGTTTCATTTAAATTACAAGCTACATACGGCCGAATAAAGCATACGAAAATAAAATTAATAAAACGCGCGGGAAAGGGGAAGAAAGACGACGGCACAGCGCACAAGAACACAAGCGCTACTTCAGCTACAACTTTCTTTTCTCGTTTTACCGCACATGCACACTCACACGATGGAAAATGTCTTTGGTGGAAACGTGGGTGGCTCTTAAAAGAGCCTTTGGGTTAGTCAAGTCGCACTATGACGCTTTACTTGGAACTGGTGTACTTGGTGACGGCCTTTGTACCCTCAGATACGGCGTGTTTGGCCAGCTCACCGGGAAGCAGCAGACGCACGGCCGTCTGGATCTCTCTGGAGGTGATGGTCGAACGCTTGTTGTAGTGAGCGAGACGAGAAGCCTCACCAGCGATGCGCTCGAAGATATCATTCACAAAGGAATTCATGATCCCCATAGCCTTAGAAGAGATACCGGTGTCGGGGTGGACCTGCTTCAAGACTTTGTACACGTAGATAGCATAACTCTCCTTCCTGGTCTTTCTGCGCTTCTTGCCTCCTTTACCAGTCGTCTTGGTCACGGCTTTCTTAGATCCCTTTTTTGGGGCGGACTTCGCTGGTTCGGGCATGACGTTCGTCGTTAAATAAACCACAACGGAATGAGAAACAGGGCGTTAACACCCAGTTTATTTAGACTCTGGTATTCTAATTAGAACATACCCTCGCCTCCTCGGTCATAACAAGCCATCATTGGCTAGAAAACAACCCCGCCTCTCACAGGAACCTCCTATCGTTGCTCCGCCACTCCATAGCGTTTACCTCTTAATCCCACCCTGCCATGTCTATCTTTAACTTTCCCGCCCCTTCTTAGGAAGGTGGCGCAGAAAGCCAAGCCAAATCTCCACAATGCTCATTCTTTGCTTCTTTTCTCTTACTTTGGGAAATGTTTTTAACATTACCGTGACTTATTTTGGGCTGCGATCTGCATGTATACAACATGCAGACGTTTACAACCGTGCTATGGCTCTTCTCAGTATAGGACAAAAAGTCCTGTGTTACAGCCCTTATCAATATAGGACATTTGGGCGCGTTTAGGCGGCCATAGCCGCACGGAACAACTCTTTAACTGAATGTATGGGTGGCTCTTAAAAGAGCCGTTGGTTTCGTTTGAACTCAGTGTTTACCCTCCGAAGCCGTACAGAGTACGTCCCTGGCGTTTCAGAGCATAAACCACATCCATGGCGGTGACAGTCTTTCTCTTGGCATGCTCGGTGTAGGTAACCGCGTCCCTAATGACGTTCTCCAGAAACACTTTCAACACGCCACGGGTCTCCTCGTAGATCAGACCGGAGATGCGCTTCACACCGCCACGACGAGCCAGACGGCGGATAGCTGGCTTAGTGATACCCTGGATGTTGTCGCGGAGTACCTTACGGTGACGCTTAGCGCCACCTTTTCCCAGGCCCTTACCACCCTTTCCTCTGCCAGACATCCCTTATAGACTTCTTGCACTACTCGAAGAAAAGTGAAATAATGACGCTTCCGCGCCCAGTGCGCCCATATTATTCTCGTCTAAAGGACCTGGTTGAAGACAAGGAGCACTCGAGGAGGCGGAGCTAAAGACCACGCTCCTCCAAACGCCTCCAGCACCACACTTAGCCAGACTGGAATAAAAACTCCATACTATTTCACAAAAAAGACAATTCATATATGTAAAATATAAGATAGCTTAGACAATAATAACGAACAACAACGTAAGGGAAGAAAAAGAACGATAAACAAACAAGCAAAGACAACAAAAGATTCAGTGCAGCATAAGCTGGCCTACTACTGTTACTACTGCTACTAATAAGAAGAAGAGTCAGAATGGAAGTAGGTCCTCAGCACGGGTGCTGAAAACCCCCAAGTTTAAAGACTATTGCTGGAAAATATAGGAATTAGATGCACACTCCTAACGCGTGTGTTCACTAGGCCTCTTAGGGTTCCCACCAATCCAAGAACAGCATGTAGTTCAGGTTAGAGAAACATGATGGGTTTCAAATTGCTAGGTTGGAAGATCTCAATTTCAAATTAATAACAGAAATGGACAGAGCATGACATTTTTAGGAAAACACACAAATAGATTGAGGCAGTGGGGTCAAGGCCCATATTTTAAAGCCACATAGTCCAGTTAAGAGATGTTTAGTGATTTGCTCACTCCTTGTGCTGTTTACAGAGGACAACTATTCTTTGCAAGCAACTCAAACTGCTTTGATAGCACGTCACTCATTCCATTCTTCATGGTCTAGGCCTACTTTTATGACTAGCCTCATATGACCTCTACAAACAGAAAACAGGTAAACTTTTTTTTTTATCACAATGCATACTCATCTGCTGTCTTCTCACTTTCATCTTCCTCTGCAACAGTGGCAGCTTAACTGCTTTTTTCACATACCATAACTCCATTCATGTACCCTCATCCATTGACGCCTTATGCTGCTGATAACCACTGTTGTACAACAAGGACCAATGAACATATTCCAATGCAATGGTACATCATACTGACCTTTCATGAGGACCTGGAAATGTGTCTCAAGAGAGTTCTAGATGTGTATGTTCAATTTCTACATGAAAACCCAGACAGAGAACGCTCCAAAGTAATGAACATGGGACACTTTTCAAGCATTAATAAAGGACATCACTACGCTTGTAAATCATAGGAAAACGCACTTGTATGCCCTAAAGGTTGAATACAGCCTTCAAAGGCCTTCAAAGACTGCAGTCTAAAAAAATGCTCAAAAAAATGTTGTAAAGAGTATGAATCATCTGCTGTATTGGGAATTTCATCATCACTGTCAAGCAGCTTTACTTAAAATGTAAAGCTTGAAACCGGTACTGGAGGGTGACCTGAACTCAGCACAAGGAAACAACCCTATTATCATGAATATTTTTGTTAACATTATTTCCACCACTATTATTATTATTATTATTATTATTAACAGTAGGAAGAGGAGGAGAAGGAGGAATAGAAGTACATTTCAAATAAAGTAACAAGAAAAATAAATTAACTAAATGATTTCAAGTAAAACCCACCAATACTGTTTGGGATGTTGTGATAGATGGACCTTCGCTACCATCTTGTGGCCAAACTGTAAAACCAGCCACAACACAATGAGAGTTGACTTATTTCTGTCTTCAAGAGGCATGAAGGGACAATTGCATTTGGAATCAAAGACTGTTAGCCATTTATTATTAAATTTGTGGAACATCTTAAAGCTTGTGTTGTAACGATAGTCGTGTTTTCAACAGTGGATGCCAAAGTGATTTGAAGGCATGTTCAAAAGTGATAGCTTAGAACCATGTGTCAGTAATATTTGTCAAACCCTGAATAAATAAATGATAAATTGTACTTGTTCTTCCAGTGCTATTGTTATTCTTTGTAATTATTTCTTTCATCCCTTTTCTTTCAGGAAATGGAAATGCAGAGATAGACAAACACGCACACGCACACGCACCCACACATACCCACAGTAGAAAAAATAGACCATCGCATAATCAAGAAGAAGACAGATTTGGCTAAGAACATATTGTGAGGGTAAAGAAGGAAATTGTTAATAAAAAGATTTAAGCTGTCTTCTGAAAGAACAAAATAGAAGTGCAGTCATACAGTGGCATGCAAAGATTTGAGCACCCCTGGACAAAATATGTTACTGTGAACAGTTAATCAAGTTGAAGATGAAATTATCTCCAAAAGGCATCAAGTTAAAAGATGAAACACACTTTTCAACATTTTCAGCAAAAAAAAAAAAAAAAAAAAAAAGTACCTTGGAGATTTGACCACTCAAATAACTTTGACCACAGTCTCAGACCTTCATTAGCCTGTTAGGCTTATGGCTTGTTTACAAACATTGTTAGGAAAGGCCAATTGATGGGAAAGGCTATGATGCAAATTTCATAGCTTTATAAATACACAGACTCCTCTAACCTTGTCCCAGAAACCAGCAGCCATGGGTTCTTCTAAGCCGCTGCCTAGCAAAATGAAAATGAAAATACTTCAGGCCTATAAAACAGGAGAAAGCTATAGGAAGACAACAATGTGTTTTCAGTTTGCCATTTCCTCAGTTTGAAATGTAATTATAAAATGGTGCTTAACAGGAATAGTGGCAGTCAAGATAAGGGGTCTGGAAGGCCATAAAACATTTCAGAATCATTTCATGGGTAGCGGGAACAATGGATTCAATGAATTTCCAGCAAAATCTGGAAGCAAACATAACACCATTCTGTAAAAATGCTGAGGTTGAAAAGAGGACGGCTTCTACAAATGGATAATGATCCTAAACACACCTCAAAATCCACAATAAACTACCTCAAAAGGTGCAAGTTGAAGGTTTTACCATGGTCCTCAGAGTGCCCTGATCCAAACAGCATTGAAAATCTGTGGATAGACATCAAAAGAACAGTGCATGTAAGGCAGCCCAGGAATCTCACAAAACTAGAAGACTGTTGCAATGAAGAATGGATGAAAATCCCTTAAACAAGAATCAGAAGACTCTTGGCTGGCTAGAAAAAGTGTTTACAAAATGTGATGCTTGCCAAAACGGGTGCTACTAGGTACTAAGCATGTGGTGTGCCCGAAGTTTTGCTTTGGGCCCTTTTCCTTTTTTGTTATAGTGGAAAAGAGTATTTTCCACTAGGTGTCCTAGATATCTCCAAAGTGCCCCAAAACCTCTCAAAATGCATACAAAGTCATTAGTCACTATATATTGAATGTGCAATGTTTTTTTTTCTAAAACATCACAACAATGATTAACAACTTACTAAAAGACAATATTAGCTTCATTATAGCTTCATTGCTATTAGGCTAAAGGGTTATATTGGTGAAAATACTGTAACACTGTAAATGCTGTAATACTGTAAAGAATTAATATTTTTTCATTTATACCTACAATTTGTAGCAGGATTCTGATTTTTTTACAGCTGGAAGCATCCAGTGGTTTGCAATGCAAATATCATAGCCAGTCTAGGCTAGAAGCCACTGAACCATCTCTCAGCTTCCAGCTCATAACTACACCCAAATAACTCCAGACAAACTTCATCTAAAATAAGCCTCTTCCTTTCCATGATGTCCAAAAGTATTGTCAATCAAATTATTTACTAAAAACAATCCATGACTGTGTCAGTTTCCCCAAACTGTCATATACATGCGTTACACTTTAGGACGCACTTTAAAAGCAATGCTTTGCTGAGCACATCGATGTACCTCACACAGTGGGGAAAATATAAAGCAAATGAGGACTCTACATTTTTGTCTAAGCATCCTGTTTGTTGAAACAGTTGCCAATCATGCCAACTGTGCCTGGAAACAGTTGTACGTAAATGGCTGAAAATCGGTACGCAGGTATTTATATTAGTTGTAAGAAGTTTTTGCGGGTAGATGGACTTTATTTTTAGAATATTCAATGCTATCAAGTGATGTATTTGAGTGTGACATCTCTGTCTTGCCCGCAGAACAGCTAGAGGTTGTGCATGCAATAGGAGCTTTAATTTGTTGTAAAAAATGATGTTATGGTAGTTCAAGCTTGGTAGATACTAGTGCACAGTTATGAAATGTAACTTAATTAGAACTTTTAAATAACATGTATATGTTCAAGCAAAGAAACAGCGTTTGCATTTTTGTATGTCAGGGTACAGCCCCTCTCCCCAAATGTCTCTCTGTGTTTGCGCGTGTGCGTGTGTTCGTCTGTATGATCACTCCCTCTCTGTGTTTCACACCTGCTCATTATTGTGTGTCGTTAGTGTCTGTATGTCCTGTATGCCCTGTGTCTACGTATAGGTGTGTCAATGTTTGAACCAGATTAGTTCGCTAACCACGTTGTCGTCTTTGTGTCGAATAAAAATGTTTGTTGTGCTAGACACGGCTTGTCTCCGCATATCACAGAAATATCGACCATCGAAGGATGCCGGGAAAAACGAAGAAGAAGGGGAAGAAGGTTCCTCCCTAGCCCTTAAGGGGAATCCTTCCACATTCCTGGGCACTCTGAATACTGCAACGACAGGGAAGAGTGCTCCGCAGGAATTGGGGGAGCTCCACGGAGTCCTACAGGCCCCTAACGAACCATGAGAGCTGGTACTGAGGAGACCAGTCTCAGGGTCCGGACACCGCGGTGTCCTATTACCCTTATGAGGAGCGCGATCGGAGTGAGTGCCAAACAGACACCAACCTCCAATCGGAATACACTGATGTCAGCTTCCGATCGGTCTCGGAGGTCTACCAGCAGAAGAATCCGGCGATGGAGATGGAGGAGGCTCTTCATAGGGATTCTCCTTCGGAGATGGACACCGTGTCGATGGACTCTGAAAGCGAAGAGCCTGCAGCACCCAAGGTACCACCGGCTCCGCTCCGGTACAAGCAGGCGGCCCAAATGGGGCTTGCAGGGGGTATTGTCCCCAGAGGAGGACACTCCCTCAGTGAAGGATCGCAGCACCAGAGCTCAAGCGCCTAAGCCGCAGCCACGCAAAAGCAAGAAGGCGGAGTCATCGGTGCCTGCCCCTGAGACGGGCCAATCAGCTAAGGCATCTCTGGAGGCACGCGCACTGAAGCCAGAGCAGCCACCCCCATATAAGTCCTGTGTCTACGTATAGGTGTGTCGATGTTTGAACCAGGTTAGTTCGCTAACCCTGTTGTCGTCTGTGTCAAATAAAAACATTTGGTGTGTTAGACACGAGTCGTCCCAGCATCCTGCTTTGCCTCCACACGTCACAGTACATATATGTCCAACCCAATAGGACTGGCTTCTGTCAATACTGGATTGGCAGTTCGGTTACCCCTTAACAAATGGGTGGTTGCGCCCCTAGTTAGAAATGTTAAGCATAATGACATTTTGGCAATAATGACAAGTTACGCAGGGATGCAGAGTGATTGAAATAAAGACTTTCAATACATATTTATTAATGAATATACAAAAACCTAGAATATTTATTAAAATTTGTGGAGCAGCCTGCTGAGGTTAAGGGAGGGTGGTGTGTCTCAAATAGTCAAATAGTATTCACAAAACAGGCTGTATATAAATGTTTGTGAATTTTAATTGTACATATGTTTAATAATAGATATTTTAATACATTTATGAATAGGAAATGCGACAGAATAAAAAATAAGCATTAAAATTAATATCATATTAGTCTGAAATTTACATAAAATTTTCATGTTTACATTTACATTTACAGCATTTAGCAGATGCTCTTATCCAGAGCAACTTACAAAATTGCTTTGTCATTTACTCAAAGATACATCCTAGCGAGTAGAGTAGGTTAGAGTCCAATATACCAATGAGCTGTAGACTTACAGGGATCACTGCTGATGCCCAGAAGTACAAAATACATAAGGTCTATCTTAGACAATGATAAGTGCAATAAACAGTAAGTACTCAGAGTTTGTTAGACAACATCAGTGAAATAAACAATACCCTACAATAAGTACTATTTTCAGTTAGTCAATATAGGACTATCTATATATAACTATAACTATATCTATATATAACTAACTATATATTCATGTTGAGGATAATAGGCAAATGCAAGCTGAGAGCACATTATACCCATTTTTGAATATTAACACCTTAACACCTGATTAACACCGGATTGGAGAGGGAACCACCAATTTTACAGTACTACACCAATTGTAAACATTTACACCGATTTGAATCAACATTTTTTTTTATTTGAACTAGCTCTTAAAACAGTGTAAGCAATTATGGAAAGATATTCTAAGCCCTGTTTTCTGAATACTAACATGTAAAGAAGTCCTAGTAGTAATAATAATAGTAGTAGCCTACTACAACACTTTCTAATTCCCTTTATGCACACCGTTGTTTTTACCATATTGTCCATAACGTCTTACCAATTCTTAAAACCCCCGACTGCACTTACAACCTTGTAAAATGAAACTCAGAAGTATGTACCTATTTGATGTTCATTTATTTTATATCACTTCATGCTTCCATAAACTGCTTTGACTTAATTTATACTGCTTGATTTTATTTCGTTATTTCATCATAATTAATAATTTGATCAAATTAGGATTATTTAAATAATTAATTTAATTAATCATTAATTTAATCATTTATTTGTTGTCACGTTGCCCGAGTACCGCAGGACGTGGAACAGAATGCACAGACTCTATCGACATTGTGAAACATTTAATGACACAACATGTAACAGATAACGGTGACACTCACACAACATCAGTGAACAATGAACATACTCACACTTAACACTAACGATAAAGATTGCTACAAACATGGACGCTAACATATGTTCTGACTGACACATAGACAAAGACCAACGGTGAGGCACGCACTGACGTGGGTTTAAATAGACAGACACACACTAACACTTAACTCCGTACAGGTGCGTACTTTCACGGGGGTGTGGCTCCAAACACGCGTGAACCCCCCTGCATGCGGCAGGCCGTATCACGTGACTCATGGGGTGGGGAGTGTCCCGTGACATTTGTTTACTTCCCTATTTATGTTTAGCTGATCATACATAATGAAATTTACATGTTAAATTAGTCTCCAGTTTACACTGGATTGTCTATGGATTGTTTGACCTTGGACTGTTCATACAGTTTCAATTACCCTGGCCGGTACCCAGCCAGGACTCCCAGTAATTGTCACACCGTTCCTCTTCCACATTCAAAAGCATCAGTTCATTGACTATTGCACAGAAGTTCTTCATTTTCACATCTTCATTATCATTTTCTCTCACTTATTCCATCCTCAAAGGTGCCTGAGTCAAGTGCTTTGCATTGATGGTTCCGACAATCCTGCATGATTTGCCCTCTCAGCTATGCTACTAAAGCACTGGTTCTTTTGAGTGTCGACCAACTAACTCAACCCTTTCTCCTGGCTTCAAGAAAATGTCACAAATATAATATAACAAAGGGCTTGTAAAGTGTACATGGTACCAAAAATGGACATTACACATCATTGAGGAAAATTTATGAAATAATTTATAACATAGAAAAATCTGGAATGTGTCCCCTTTAGGAGAAAACTGAATGGCTACGTATTTTCCCAGCCATGAAAATACCAGTAAACTCCTGTAATATCTGTAATGTGGAGCGATCATGAGGCGGACACATGCTGAGAAGAGCCATATTTATCAAGGGCAAATACATAATCAGAGTCATAGTCATGGTCCAGGGTCAAGGAGCCAATACGAAGTGTTGGGGAATACATAATAAACTACATGAAACAAAACACAATGACAAAAATGGGATGCAGGCTATAACAAAAATACAAGCAACACGAACAGGCTACAATGCTCACTCGCAAAAAGGCCCTTTGCATGGGAAATAGTAAAATCCAGTCGTCCTTTAAGAATATGGACTTTTAATAAGTCTTACAGATCTACGTATTCTGGGCTGTGAACTCTGGGGTATTTTATGGTCTTTGTGTTTATGGTCTTTATGGCCATGTGTCCTTGCAGAAGTGATAAATCTTTCTTACAGAGTGGCTTTGAAGAACTGATAATAGGGTTGAGGTGCCATCCTGGCAGAGTCAAAAGAGTTAGTGATGTTGTGTAAAATACATTAGTAGTTAATGATGCTGTGTAAGATATATTAGCAGTTAATGATCTTCTGTAAGATACATTAGTGTTTAGTCATGCTTTGTGTCTGTCATGCCCTCACCAGCAAACCAATCCCAGCACTCCTCACCAGTGTCACGTACGCAGACCTGAACGTCCCCCGTTTCCCTAGCAACCGAGTCACTTCCGGGTTTTCGTCCGTCTCCATGGTTCCGTGTCTTCTCCCTTTTGTGTCCAGCTGTTCCGAATTTGTCCCTAATTGCATTCCTATGTAAACCCCATTCCTGCGTCTCTTGTTTGTTGGTCATTCATTGTCTCTACTAAGCTCATGGTTGTCTCAGATTACAGTTTGTTTGTTCTTGCTCCTTGCTTGTATGTAGTTTGTATATTCCTGTTGAATCTCGCATCTTGTTCCTTGCCTAACGTTCATGTTTTCTCCCCACACTTCCTGTTTAGTTACCCTCGCTGTCTATGTTGCTATCCTTGTTTAGTTCTCTGTTGTTCCCTCTTCTGTAATATTTTGTCTAACTTAGTCTCGCCCTTACCCTAGTAACCTGTTATTGTTCTGTTAGCCAGTTCCTCTTGTTTGTCTGTCTTTTTTTCTTTGTTCTATTCGGTATGGTTAGTCTGTGTCTGTCTGTTAAACACATTCTATCCCATCCGCCCCATATATTATGGTTTACCTAGTTAGTTCAGTTTTGCTTAACATCCAACGCGCCGCCACTTCGCAAGTGTGTTTTGTTCTCCACCCCTCCCGCGATACAGCCAACCTCACAACTATGCACCGTTTCAGATCACTTGACTATTATGTGGACCTGTTCCTCACTTCCATTTTTGTATGCATGTTCCATGTTTGCACTTGATTTGCAAAATCTTGTTTCTCCTTTGCATAAAGCTTCAGAGCCTTTCAGTTTCTCATGTACCAACCTGTTTGCCTGTTAATTTGAGTTTGTTTGCTTCACCCTTATGTATTTTGCTTGTTTATACAGTTTTACAGTACTACTCTGGTTTTCCTTTTGTCGTTTGTATTTCTGTCTATACTTCAATTAAACCTGAGTACTATTTATCTGCATTTGACTCTCCTCTCTGCTCTACATGACAGAAGACTTGACTACTCTCAAGGTAAACATTAACCCCAAGGGGGAGGTTTGTTGCACAGCCAGCAGTGCAGCAACTATCAATGCTCCTCAAAATACACAAACAAATTTACAGAGAGAACTGTATCGGGTTATTCTCTCTAACAGGTTACTCTGTATTGGGGCACAAGCAACCAGATATCCAGATAAACACTCAGAGGCTCTTCCCTTTATCCCCCCTCCAGGTGGGTCTTGAGCCAGATCCAGCCACCAGATATGAAGTTCAGTGATGGGACATTTGCCTCGGTCGGGGCTGTGGGAAGAGAAGAGAAACCAGGGAGAAACAAACAGAACATCCACTTAGCAGGCTTATTAAAATCTAAGGCAGTTGTAATCTTTGGTACAATTTTGTAGGCTTACCCTATTCAATCACAAGGCTGATGTCACCCCTCCCATATAGCTTTTTGTTAAGACCTCTAATAAGAAATGGTCTGTTTGAGTCTGAACAATGCAGTGTGAATACAAACTAGCATGCAAAAGTTATTATATAAGTGAGGGATTTTATTGGCAAAGACTATTCCCCCTGGCTATAATGTAACTAGGAGAACCCCAGTATGTTGAGAGTGCAATGGGCACTTAAAATGTTTTCCCATGTCATATTTTTGTGAAACTAGGCTTTACACAACAGCAGTTTCTTTTTTTCTGGGGCGTTTCCACAAGTCATTTCTTTTAGAGTGTTCCCTTTTTTTCATTCTCTTTCTTTTATGTCCAATGTTGAGAAGTCACAGAGGTTGCACTGGAAATAAATGGGGTGAACCCATTTGAAACAGTTGAAAGCACTAATTATGGAAAAGTAGCATTAAACACATATTATTCCACACTTGCATATTTTCACTGAGGTAAAGATATTTGTTTGGATTTCTTTTTAAAATGTCTTCATATCAATGAGGTGGCGCTGGCCTGATCATTATCATGTAAGTGGTTAGAAAATGAGAAATCCATAAGTGATTCGATATAGCGGGTACACATCTCATATGATTTTTACGTCCATGTCATGGATATTTGTAGAGATAATACAAGTCTTTGAGATTTTCAGATGCATGCCAGCTATGTAACTTAAAACATTGCTCATGATACAACTTTCATTGTCCACATAATTGTCATTTTTCAGTTGTAACAAAAATCAGCTAAATGCTACAATGCTACAGAAGTGCCAGTGTGAAATAGTGAAAATAGTTGTGTGGGTAGCAGGTTGTAAACAACCCCCCTCAGGTCATGTTGTCTGAGAAAAGGGTAACCAAGACAAAAAAGGAACATGCACACACTACTTCACACTAATTCTAATTTGTTGGGGGTGGGGGGGGGGGGGTTCTCCTTAATGTTTCTAACATCTTTTAGATGACTAACATTTATCTATTATCTAAGTACACAGCTGTACTTGTGGCGGTTATTACAGTACTGTGGTTTAAATGTCTTGATAGCCTGTCTGTGCTCCTGGGAGTTTGTGACTTCTTTTGAGATGCTTGTTTTGATAATATTGCAGTTAATCAAGCACAGATTTTAAAACCATCAGCCAGGTGTTTCAGCAGTCTTGTAGACCTTTCTCTGCATATCTGTTCTTTTTCCACCATGTTAAATTGTCTGCATACTAGAGTACTGTTCAACCCTCAGTTACCATTAATCAGTCTGTCATCTGAATCACTGCTCAAACTTTGTCATCTTTATCTACACTGCATGTCTAATTTTTCTATTAAATAAAACCTTTTTTTACACGAGTCACACAGGATCGGTTTTCTTTACATCTAACACATCACAATTATATGGAAGTTTGGGAGCCAAAGTGGCAGATCCGACACACATTTGTCCTTATTCTCTTAAAGTCTGTTTTAACATATTTATCCCATTCTTCATTCATTGTGCAACAAGGCATTTATTCATGCAGTCATAATCTCAATTTGGGTGTCCCTGAATGTCTCTCATACAATCGGTGACCAGCCTCGTATGAGTCTCCTCCAAAGACCCCTCTTGGGGGTAGGTTTAGCCAAAATATGATTTGGACCCTTCTGTCCAACCTGCCATATTATCTACTCAAGGAACTGTATATTCTGCTAAACTATTTCCAAATGTGGTATAAACAGCAAGTTATTTTTGCCCATCTCTAGATCCACCCGTAGAACCTAACTAATGTTGATACTTTGAATACTACCACCAGCAAACTTTAAAGATTTAATTGCTGGTCCAAATCACAAAAATACCCTCCGTTCTGATGGCACTCATCTGTCTAACCCTTCTATCACTGTGTATCAGCAACAAAAAAAAACAATTTTGATAACGAATTTTAAAGTTCATATGTCTTATGAAGATTCAGTTGCTGATCCAAACTGCACTTACATAGACTGCATACAAATCTAACTATAAGGAGTCAGATGCATGTGCAGAGAAGAGCGAGATTTATTTGGGGCAAATCCAGATTAAGAGTCCAGGGTCATTGAGCCAGTATGCAGAGTATGAGGATACATAATCCAACAAACAAAAACACAAAGGCAAACAGGTGAAGCAGGCTACAACAAGGGCATGGAACAAATAAGAGTCTTAGAAATGCAAAGCCTAGAAAAAATAGGCTAGGATAGATGGAGTACAAACCTATGGGCATACAGAGACAGTCTTTCAGACATTCACACAAAATACAATACAGACAGGGTTTAAATACTTGAACTTATCAAGCCGGGTGGAGAAAATGAAACTAAGGAATGGAACCAAAACAAAAGACAGGGAAGCTAGGAGGGACTAACTGTGACACTAACCCTTCTATCCTTCATTCCTAAACCCTCTCTCAAATGCTGATTTTGATAGTCATTAAAATCCCAAGTTAGAGTCATCAAATTTGATAGATGGATTTAACCAATTACCTCAAGCACGAAAATAAACATTTCATACTAATCACACTCACCTGAATGTGACTTCTATCCTGTCCTTTATCCCTTCTTAGAAACTGAATTGTTAAATCTTTTCAAGTTACAGCCATTGAACTTGGATTAAAGTCAAACATGCTTTTCACAGCACTACCATGACCTCACAGTTTCCTTCGAAAACTCCCTGGTATCACTATCTGAAGCTGCTCCTAGCCTTTGCATAGCTTTGGACAACAAGTTGTCATTTTCAACTCATGTTTCAAATCTGACCAGGTATTGCAGATTCCTCCTTTGTAACATACAAATATTCGGCCCTTTCTCTCGCAGGAAGCTGGTGAGGTGTTTGTGCAGTCTCTTGTAATTTCAAAGCTAAACTACTGCATCTCACTACTTGCTGGTCTTCCTATAAAAGCCATCAGACCTCTATAGCTTACCCAAAATGCAGCAGCACAATTGGTCTTCGATCTTCCACAGTTCACACGTCTCTCCATTGCTGTGCTCCCTTCAATGGCTTCCAGTAGCTGCACGCATCAGATTTAAAACTTTGGCTGCAAAGGCAAAAATTGACCAGACCCTCCATATATGATGTCAGTGGTTAAAGCCCGATCTGTACCTCGAGTACTTTAAACCTCAAGTATGGCTCAACTTGAAATTCCATGCTTCAAGTCTTATGAAAGATAAACATTGAGACTATTCTCTGTCCTGGCTACTAGCTGGTGGAACAAACTTCCACTTGCTGTCTGGACAGTAGAGTCCCTTGCAGTCTTCAAATGCAGACTGAAGGCACATATATTTGTGGATTATTTAAATGACCACTGACCCTGCTCCTATGTTGACTAACTAAAACTATAATAGTACTATTGTAGAGCATTGTTTATTGCACTGATGTTGACTTCTCCTATGTTGACTAACTCTAGTACTTATTCATTATTGCATTGATTGTTGTCTGAGATAGAGCTTATGTATTTTGTACTTCTAGGCATCAACATTGACCCCTGTATTTCAACAGTATTCTAATTCAATGGTATCTTGGACTTTAACCTACTCTACTGGCTAGGATGTATTCTACGAATAAATTACAAAGCAGTTTTGTAAGTCACTTTAGATAAGAGTGTCTGCCATAAATGTAAATGTAAATGTTATAATCTGTTCTCTCTTTCTGCTGAGGTACACCTACTCCTGATGTTATGTTGTTACTGAGCCTCAACTCGTCTCAGCTACCATGGCTCCTCCCACCACCCCCTGATGCCACCCTGCTGTAGCCCACCACACTTCCACCCCCCCAAACTACTTCTCTGTTGCCCTTGACAGACGTTCGCATACAAGATGGGTTTCAGACACACACCATCGAAAGTAGACTAGGACTTCAGAAACACCAAAAATAATAGACATTCATTACTTAATTCTCTATTTTTTATTTTATTTTTTTTCTTCACTTTCACTACTTGGGTCAAGAACCTGAAGTGGGACAGTAACATCAGCTCCATCATCAATAAAACCCAGCAGAGGATGTACTTTCTGCATCAGCTGAAGAAGTTCAACCTGCCCCAGGAGCCAATTGTCCAGTTCTACACTGTCATCATAGAATCTGTCATCACTACATTCATTACAGTGTGTGGCAGCTCAGCTACCATGCATGACATCCACAGACTGCAGTGCATTATCAGGTCTAAAGAGAAGACCATTGGTGTTAAGCTGCCCACACTGCTAGGTTCTGCTCACTTCCAGAATCAGTAGGTGTGTGGAGAAAATCACAGCAGACCCATCTCGCCTCAGTCATCACCTGTTCCAGTGCCTTCCCTCAAGCCGGCGCTTTAGTCAAATAAGGATCAAGACAACCCAGCTACAGAGAAGATATTTTCCAATATGCCATCACTCATGAACAGTTGATGCATATAAACTCTCCATAACATGCAGAATCTCACACCTAAACATTTCATCTTGATCATGTACTTCACCTTTATCTGCTCTTTTCTGCCCTATACCTTTTACCTGCCAATCTACTTATTTATTGTACTTCATCTTTCTATGACATGTAAGGTTCCAAGTATGACTGTGTGTGTGTGTGTGTGTGTGTGTGTGTGTGTGAGTGTGTGAGTGTGGTGGAAATGTCTTTTGTTGTATTATGTACATGCAGCTGTGCATGGTGAGATACTGTAACCAAGAACAAATTCTTTGTATGCGTGGAAATAAAGCTTGATTCTGATTCTGCACTTTATTCTTTATATTATTACTATTGCAGTGTCCGTTGTCGGCCAGAGGAGATGATCTTGGTTCATCTCAAGGTTTCTTCCTCATGCTCTAGGGAGTTTTTGCTACTGCCACCCTTGGCTTGCTCACTGGGGCTTGGACTCAGACATGTGTAAAGCTGCTTTATGACAACAGCTGTTGTAAAAGCACTATACCCATAAATTTGACTTTGACAAAAGTATTAAACAAAGGCTTGGTATGCACAATGAAAGTGTCATCGCTACTTCACAATGATACTGAGGTTCCGGTAGTCTTAAATAGCGTGGTGCTGATGAGGAGGTGTGTGTGATCAGTAGCTATGGTGATTGTTAGAATTCCAGAGATGGGGCCCTCTGGTGGCCAGCTGCATGTATTAGAGCTTCAACCCTGACTAACATTAAAGGGTCTCAGTGATGAGATATTAGAGAATGATAATCAGCTGGATCAGTATTGTGATGGCTTGTAGGTAAAAAATTGTTTTTTAGTCGACAAGTACAGGACTAGAGGCTGTGGCTCCACCTACCAGATGGCACCTTGGTAACCAAACCCTGTGCTGGGTGTCTGCAGTCTTTTGTGATTTTATGTCCCTTCCTCAGGCATGCTGACTGATAGATGTCCTGTAAATGATCTGTGTGTGGCAATGTCTTTAAAGAATGAGCCCTGATATGCCATAGTGATTACTTCTTTACAGGTCTTTAGGACGAGGTTAAAGAGTATACATACTCATTAGTTAAATGGTTTCATATGATTTGTTTAACAAATATGGAACAAATATCAGTATGCCTTTCTTTTATAGAGTCAGGTATTTATTTATTTATTTATTTATTTATGTAAAAGCTGAACTATGTGTGTAATTGGCGACCTCAGTGAAAATATGCAATTGCATGAAATATACAGAAGACAATTTTGCAACGTGGCTCGGGGGCCTTCATTTCTCTGAGCTGATTTATCTAATCATGGAGCGCGTGTTAAAGGAGTACTCAAAAACTCTATCTCTTTTTGTGACAAGAATGCATATTACATATAACATTGTTTACACAATGACGGACAGACATTAACACTGGAAGTGATCTGAGAAAGAGAATATAATTGTGACAAAGTAAGCAACACAAGGCATTGTAGGATTTTAGGACACAGTAGTTACAGTACAGATCAAGATGTAAGGTGGATGTAGTAGTGGTGTTTATATTATCTACCATAAAAACATAACAAAATGGCAAATGCTTGCTGTATTATGAGCTGCCTTTCTCCCTCTTGCCGTGAGGTCTCCCTTTCTGGCAGCCCCTGGCCTGCCTGGTACTGGGTGGGCGCCGGGCACTGCCGTGATCTATGTTTGTGTTTGTGTACACGGCGCCCCGAGATTCGTGTTCTCTAGAAGGACACGTGGGGAGCCGCGCCCTTTGGGAGGGGGTTCTGTCATGGAATGCACACCTCCCGCAAGTCACGTGGTTTGGCCCGCCACGTGCAGTGGGAGGATCTGTGTTTGTGCCCACGCCTGCACACACTTGCACCTCATCTTGTCTAAATGTATATAAACCCTTGTCAAAGTGTGCAGTGTGTTGATCATTGTTGAAGTAGCGTGTTGTTTGGATTTAAATGTAACAGTCGGAAACTATGTTTGTCTAGATCAAGTTGTGTGTGTCTATGTTTATTGTTTGTATTATACATAAGTGCCACTTTCATCTTTATGTTTTATGTAAATAAATGTTTGTCTAAGTTGAGGGAGTCTGTGCGTCCTGCTCCACGCCCTTCGGCATTCGGGCCACACGTTACAATAGGAAGCCACTGGGGAAGCTGAATAAACTATTCATATTTCAAGATATTTAACTAAATCTGTAGAGCATCTGTTTCTTTGTTCTGCAATGTTATACTAATATTTTAAAAACATTTTACTGCATGTGTTCACTTTCATTTGCACCCAATTTTAAACATGTGTACATACCAGTATTATTGAGTTACCAAGAGCTGAAGTGATCAAAAACCTTTTGGTTTCTGAGCCTGTTCTATGGGTTTCAGTATTCCCGGTATGGTATAGTCAAAACCTTTGTGGTTGGGGGGACTCTTCTGACTTTCAGCATTCCTAGTAAGCTATAGTCACACCCTGTTTGAGCAAAGTTGATTACAATATGTTGTCAGCTTGCTTGGCTGGTTAGGTAACCCTTTGGGCAGGGGCAGGCCTAGGATTTGACCCTTAGTGTGGAACAACCCCACAAAATAATTTCGGCCAGGCAGTGAATTAAACAGGCAACAGTGGGATGCCCAGGCTCTGGCTATTGGGCTTTAGCCCTTGGTCTTTTCTAATATAAAATTCACATTATTAGGTAAACAAATGTTACAGTGGAGAGCAAGTGGGAGCATTACATAAAGGCACAAAACATCATTTTGGATCCATTTGAGCTCATCTAATACAGAAGAAAGTGTCAAAAAAACAAAAAGCATGTTATATTTGAGGGGGTTACATTTTTTTTTAAATGCTGGACATTCATTTTCAGTCAAGCTCTACATTTCCTGATTAACCAGTGTCTTGACAAATGAAGAGAACAATTTTGAGCATATACATGAAATTACTCAGGAGCTATGTAAAAGATGTAAAATAAATAAATAAATAAATAAAATAAAATAAAATAAAAAGTTTCAGTTTAAAATACAAAAGGAATGCGTCATCTTAAACTTTATGCCTTTTGGGGAGCATTTCATCTTCAACTTGCTTAACAGTTGACAGTAACATGCATTTTCACCAGATGTGCTCAAACCTTTGCATGCCACTGTAGATACTGTTATACGATATGATATGATATCTGTTAAAAGGGCCTGGTGTATGGTACAGCAAACAAATGAACTATGGGGTTCCAGATGGGTAACTTCAGGAGTTCAGGGGGAAAAAAAAAAGACCATAATGAGATTATGGAAATAAATGCATGAAAAGCATGCTTTGATCTCACATATTAAGTGCTTGTTGAACATGAATAAAATAAATACATACAGAAATAAATGCAAGTCTCCTATAACTAACCACGAGTAAGCTTACAATAAGAAGAAGAAGAAAAAGAAGAATCATTATGAAAGGCAAGTCAATTTCTATAAATATTTTATGTGTCTTCAGAGCATTTTTTAGTTATTGTTTTAGGGCTTTTCTTTTTATGATGAAAGACAATTATTGTGTTTATTTCAACAGCAGATACAAAAGCAAACAAAGCTTTATGAGAGTGGCTGTCAGCTAAGCCTAGAAATTATTTCTGAGAAGGACATACCCATTCCATAGGTTTATTATTATTGTTGGTGTTGTTTTTTTGTTGTTGTTGTTTCTCCCAAGAGAAACTGGCTAATTGTTCTGCATTATACATTTATATTCTGACAGCATTCTGATTAAAACTAGGTGCCCTTAATGATTGAATATTATGGAATGTTTCCATTTTGGCCACAAGATGGAAGCAGACGATCATCTATTTTATCACCTCCCATGGCGATTGGTCTACTAGACGGTTTTACTTGTATTTTTAGTCACGTTTTAGCTTTAGAAATACATCAATTTAAATGGAAAATGTGGAGCTCCATCAGGAACATGGCACTTGTAGAATAATAATAATAATAATAATAATAATAATAATAAGTTTCATTTATATAGAAACTGTCACAGACTCAAGGTCGCTTTACTATGACAAAGATGCAGAAAAAATACATTAAAACAATCAACACATTAATTAACAAATAAGAATAAGAAGAGAAGTTATGAGAAATGTTGAGATGAGAGGTATGTTTTAAGTAGTCTAAAGCATAGCCTAAAAAAGTTGTAGAAATGTACAGAAAGAAGTTTAAATGCATTATATTGAAAGGAAACAGTAGTCATGAATATTTTGGCCAAAACAGTTATATATTTTTATATGTTTTACTATTAAGAATTCAACGACAAAATACTAGTGCTCTCACATTTTTGAACCATTACCGCTATCCATAAGGCATGTAAACAACAACAATAAAGAGAAGTAAAATAATAGATAAAACATGAACATGAAATAATAGATAAAACAAAAGCATGAAGAACATAAATCAACAATAATACATTATAAAATTAACAATGAATATCAGTTTACATTACATATATGGAATTAAAAATGTACCTTTGAATGGAATCAGTCTGTATCCACTGTTACTTCAGGTCCAGTGTTGTAGAGGTATGAAAGACATTTCATTCACTTCTCCTAGACCTTTCTTATGGCCACAGTTTGGACAAAAATGTTTGTTTCACCTTGAGGGATTTTCTCTTCACCTGACGATGATGCACCATGCTCTGGGTTGAATTCTTCCTCATCTCCTTCAGACACCTCCTCCTCTTCTAAATCATTGTTCTCGTGTTCACTTCTGAACATCTGGAAAAATGCACATCTACAAGCTGTTTGGCATTGAGATGTGTACCCATGGATTCTGCAAAAAAAGAGAACTGGGGGTATTGTCATATGCAGCACCTTTAAAGTTTCTGGCTGCATTCACCATTAACAAACAATGCTTGCAGAAAATGTTGCTTTTGTGTGAAATTGTTCTTCTATTGTTTGTAAACTTTGATAATGTGTGAGGTCATAAAGGGAAGATACTGCATATTCAAAAGAGCATTTTAATTTTGTTTGAGTTCAGTCAGTAGCATACACTCACCATTATTATGTGTGTATGTTTGCGTGCACGCACAGCTTGTTTAAATGTCAGGTCAAAAATGAGCCACCACTAAATAAATAGTTCTCCGCAACTTGAAAGCTAACGACTTTCACAGAAAACAAAACAAATCTTTTAAAAAATAAAACATTGTTTTTGTTCATTTTTTCCATGAAAGTTGTGTTACCACCAAGACACAAAGGTTAATAGAGAACAGGTCTGAAAACCACGTCCGTGTCTAGAATTGTTTAGTTAATAGCACCAGTACATATTTATTTCATTCGAAGAAATGACACTGACATCTCTGAAAGACTTGTATCATTTCATTTCTCAGTGATACATTTTGATGACGTGAACGTCATACTCCCGCTGGAGCACCGCTAACCCAGACGACCTTACTACAAAGTTTCTTGTCGACTCACAATACAACGCTCCTTACCGTTGCCATAGTTTCTCAGCTATAGAATTAACCCTCATAGCAAACTTAAGGTTACCCGTAATCTAGAAGCACATGTCAGATACACGTTATAATAACGACGTATCGGTGAGAAGCGTTGCCAAGGCGACTTGCTCATTTTGCAGCGAAACAATTTAGGTGGCTCTTAAAAGAGCCTTTGGGTATTTTGGGATATTACGCCGAGCGAGCAGTTTAAGCACGCTCTCCGCGAATGCGGCGGGCCAACTGGATGTCCTTGGGCATGATGGTGACTCTCTTGGCGTGGATAGCGCACAAGTTAGTATCCTCGAACAGGCCGACCAGATATGCCTCGCTAGCCTCCTGCAAGGCCATGACGGCAGAGCTCTGGAAACGGAGATCGGTCTTGAAATCCTGAGCAATTTCTCTCACCAGACGCTGGAAGGGCAGCTTGCGGATCAGCAACTCGGTCGACTTCTGATAACGACGAATCTCCCTCAGAGCTACGGTACCAGGCCTGTAACGATGAGGCTTCTTCACGCCGCCAGTGGCTGGGGCGCTCTTACGAGCGGCCTTGGTGGCAAGCTGCTTCCTCGGGGCTTTACCACCGGTGGACTTACGGGCGGTCTGCTTTGTTCTTGCCATAGCGACGCAATTCTACTCTTAACTGACGAAGAAAGAGAATAAGACAACCACGACGACATCCTTTTTAAGCCATAACGCCGACCTGCGCTCATTGGGCGTCTTCAGTAAGCATGCCGTCCATTGGACAAATAAAGCTACGTCACATCAAGTCAATTGGCCCGTGTTCCACTACGCGCACATTTCAAAAAAGCAAGCCAGTACGCCTACTTTTGAGGCGGGCTCACGGCAACACATTTTTTAGCCGTGCTCTTTATGTGCCTGCAGTGTACATTGTTGAACGTAGTCCCGGTTATTTATTTTTTTTTTTTTACATGTTTGTAGCACCAACAGCATCTTATATATATATATATATATATATATATATATATATATATATATATATAATATATATATACACACACACACACACATACACAGCACTTCTACAAGTACGTATATAAATGTACGAGTACTAGCTTGCTTTCATCAGATGCTATTGGGCGGGTAAAAATGGGGAAGGTGTACGTTTGCTCAGACGTGGCGTGGTAATGGACAGCGGTGCCCGTTAGTCATTTAGTGCCCTCGAGAAAAATGCAAGGTAGAACAGACAGTAACATTAAAAAGTTGCACTTCCTCAGGCAGTGTGGGTGGCTCTTAAAAGAGCCTTTGGGATCTGCAGACAACGGAGCAGAGGTGAATTTACTTGGTCTTGACCGCCTTCTCGGTTTTCTTGGGCAGCAGAACAGCCTGAATGTTGGGCAGCACGCCACCTTGAGCAATAGTCACTCCTCCTAATAGCTTGTTCAACTCCTCGTCGTTACGCACGGCGAGCTGCAGATGACGAGGAATGATACGGGTCTTCTTGTTGTCACGGGCGGCGTTGCCTGCCAACTCGAGAATTTCAGCAGTCAGATACTCCAGCACAGCAGCCAAATAGACCGGAGCACCGGCACCAACGCGCTCGGCATAATTACCTTTGCGCAAAAGCCTGTGCACACGGCCCACAGGAAACTGCAGGCCAGCGCGAGAGGAGCGAGTCTTGGCCTTAGCCCTAGCCTTACCGCCGGTCTTCCCTCTTCCACTCATTATGGGTACAACAGCGTCTTGGGAGCAAAGCTGAAATAATCGCCTATCACCTACGAGCGCTTCAGATATGGCAAAATCAACAGCTCTCCTATTGGCTAAGGAGGACAGGACGAATAACCAATCGCGAAGCACTCGTCCACTTCCAAAGCCGGCCTCCCTTTCCTTGCCCTGCAACTCTCCCTCCCACACGGAATCACTTCCAGTTCTTGTCATTCTTCTTCATATGGATTTCAGTTTGGAGCAAATAGTCTAAATACTTCCAAGTTATTTGTATTATTATTATTATTATTATTATTATTATTATTATTATTATGTCTTTTCATGATACGTACATGTATGATAAAGACAGGAGAGAATGTTCGAGGTACGGCATGGCTTATATCTTTTGGAAGATTGCCTGTACGATGTATTGTCAAATAGAGTTGTTTTGTTACAACTAAGGAATGTCCGATGTATAATTGCATGGCCGATGAAACGATAGAACATTTATTACTGCCGTGCACAAGGACTATTGAAATTTGGGAGAAAATGGAAGGTATTGGGTTTAAATGCGGTCGTAACAGCAAAAGTATTATGTATGGAGTGTTTAATGAGAATTTGACTGAGAATGTAAAGGACTTTTGTTGGATGATTGTTTGTGATAAATTCGAAGATTTGGAAAACACGACGTAAGATGATTATTGAACAATGTATAATACCTGCAGAAATAGTGTTTAAACAGATTGTGTGTGAGTTACAAAGGTTGAAGACGATTGATATGAGAGGAAAAAAGAAATTTCCCTGGACTCTTTTGGATATATAAATGGATAATGTATACCTAATTTACAGATGTAAATTGTATTGTTAATTAGTAATCTATAGCGTGAAGGTAGTCTGGGTCCTCCGGTGGATATTGTTTGTGAGGTTTCTGTGGTGGAGTGTTTGCGTTGAATTGAATTTTCTTAATAATGGAAAGGGAGAAATAAACGGCACAGAAATCTGCTTAGGCTGTACAATATTTCTATGCAAAATGGAATTGGTCCTCGTTTTCCTTTCCATTTTTAAATTGACCGTATTAAAAAAAAATTCCATTCAATACAAACACCATCTAATGCTTCACTTTTCTTTTCCGTGTCCACTCAGTACGTCTATGGAAGAAATCGCACGTTAAAATAAACTCCGATTACACACTTGGCCGTATTAATTCGCTCGTAACCATTTCGAGAGTGTAAAGAAAACCGCTCTTTGGAAGAGAAAAGTGGGTGGCTCTTAAAAGAGCCTTTTGGGGATACCAAGACATGAAAACATGCACGTTTACTTCTTCTTGGGGGCAGCTTTTTTCGCCTTTGCAGCCTTTGGTTTGGCAGTCTTGGGCTTGGCGGTCTTTGCCTTCTTGGGGCTCTTGGCTGCCTTCTTCGGGGTGGCCGGCTTCTTTGCTTTCTTGGGGCTCTTGGTGGCTTTCGCGGCGGCAGCAGGCTTCTTCGCCTTCTTGGGCGACTTCTTTGCAGCGGCGGAGGCGGGCTTCTTTGCCGCTACCTTCTTGGGCTTTTTAGCCGCGGCAGGTTTCTTGGCGGGCGCTTTTTTCGCCTTAGGCGCGGCTTTCTTAGCGGGCTTTTTCTTGGCTTCGTCTTGCTTCTTGTTGAGCTTAAAAGAGCCAGAGGCACCGGTTCCTTTGGTCTGCACCAGAGTTTCCTTTGTCACCAAGCTTTTGATAGCAAGCTTGACGCGAGAGTTGTTCTTTTCCACGTCGTAACCACCCGCAGCCAAAGCTTTCTTCAGAGCGGCGAGAGAGACCCCGTTCCGTTCTTTGGAAGCAGAAACAGCTTTGACGATAAGCTCACCGACGCTGGGTCCCGCTTTCTTGGGTCTAGCGGCAGCTTTCTTCTTAGGCGCCTTGGCCGGCGCAGCGGCGGCTGGGGCTGGAGCTACTTCTGCCATCGTCGTGTTAACTACGAGAAATAGACGCGCGCAAACAGTACTCTACGTCGCACACACTGCTCTGTTGAGTTGAACCTCCCTCCCAGCGAGGGGCCGGCCTTAAAAGCCGCATGAGGACGGTGTAGACTCAACCCGCCCAGCACTCAGCGTCTGTGCTTCCGTGAGCTGCTCGCACTTGTGTTTTCTCATGACAAATCCGGGCCTAAATATACATGCTAAAACAATTTGTAAGTCGTCAAACAACGCGTTTCGCAAGAAAGGGCTCTGTGGTTCACTTGCGTGCCAGAAAAGCCCGTGCAGCCCGATCTTGTTTTGCACAGCTGCCATAAAACGGTACTGCGCGACTGCCGCTCCAAATAAGACATGGTGTATTTCTAGGCATGTGGGGCGTGAAAATGTGAGAAATGAAGGCATACATCTAGCAAGTCCCAATGTGCGCGTTGAGGGAGAGCCTGAGCAAAAGCATGGAGGTGCTAAGAGTGCGGCAGTGGTGTGTGTACTAGTTGAAAAAGGCCTTATGTACGTGCGAGTAAAACACAGGTGCAGGAGAGAGTGGCTGAGAGTGTACTTCCCGCAGCCAAGTGTCTTAGTCAAAGTAAAGCCACCAAAACCTGGCGCTCCTTGTCAGGTAGCTGGCCTCTAATTGGGCTGGAATCACGTGCTCCCCATTAGGGGAGGCAACCACGTGAGAACTCACGTCATTGCTGGGAGCCCAAGTTCTAACACTAAAGTAAATTACCCTGACCTCATCAGAACCCTCATTTGAATAACCCCAAGTTCCATCTAACCCAAAAGTGAATTAACCTTCCTCATCAGAACCCTCATTTGAATAACCACAAATTCACTCTAACCCTAAAGTGAATTACCCTGACCTCATCAGAACCCTCATTTGAATAACCCCAAACTCACCTTAAGAGATGTTTAGCATTTGCCCACTCCTTGTACTGCATACAGATCACAGCTATTCTTTACAGGCAATTCCTACAAGTTTCATAGCAGTTGATTCATTCCATTCTGAATGGTCTAGGGCTACGTGACCCCTTTGCCCCACAGGTCATTCGCAAGATGCATCTATAATGTCCCATGCAAGAGACGGAGAAGTCTTGGAAGACCTAGCATGTGAATGCGCACATATATATGCATGTGTGAGACAGACAGAGAGAGAGAAGTTGGAGTTGTGCAAGATATGTGTATTCTGGGAGTGCGATTACTGAGCCACAGGACTGTGACTCATAGAATCACATCATATTTAAAAAAATAAATAAATAAACTAATTATAATAATTTTGTTGATCTGACCCACTAAACAAACCTTATGCATGTTCTTTTGAACATTTTCTGGATCATGTCATCGATAAGGTGTTGACCTAAAATGAAAAATCACAAGGCAAGTTTATCTATTGGCATTCAAAGTGCACAAAGCAATAAAGAAGGTATTGACAGGGCATCACAAAAACTAACTTTGTCTCTTCTTGTCATTAGGGTTCTGAAGAAGTTAAGGATTGCATCCCATCATATATTGCACTAAAGAAGTAAGTTATTCCTTCTCAGCAGATGACTAGGCTTCTTCTACTACAAACAAGGCAAAACAAGTGAAAATAATATTAAAAGCTACTAATGAAATGTAACAACAAGAAATAATGCCATAATGTGAGCAATGAAGATTACAACAATCGTTGCCAAGGTGACTTGACATGCTTGTAGGCTACATCAGAACCAAACATACATACATAAATACATACATATATACACACACACACACACACACAAATATATATAACACAAGTGTCTTTGTGTAGTCATATAAAGTGATCAAATACATTAAAAAAAAAAAATGCAACTAAATGATGCCCAGTAAAACATTCCAATACTGATTGGGATGCTCTGCTAGTTGGAGCTTTGCTCCCATCTTGTGGCCAAACTATAAAACCAGCCACAAAATGAGTTGACTTATTTCTGTGTTCAAGAGACCTGAAGGGACAGTTGCATTTGGAATCAAGAACTGTTAACCATTTATTATTAGATTTGTGGTACAGCTTAAAGCTTGTGCACCGTGTCATAATGATAGTCCTGTTTTCAACAGTGGTTGCCATGGTGATTTGAAGGCTTGTTCAAAAGTGATAGCTTAGAACCATGTGTCAGTAATATTAGACTATTTATTCAGGGGTTTGAAAAATTGTACATTCTTATTGTACTTGTTCTTCCAGTGCTATTGTTATTCGTCGTATTTATTGTTACGACCCTGTCTAGGCGATGAGGTCGCAACAGCATTTTGAAAAGACTGGTAGCAGGATGGTAGGTGGAATAATTAGTCACAAGACTAAACTGGTAGATGAGGTGAAATGTGTATTTAAATGGTGAACAAAGACACACACATCTACCTACAAACACTGAATTACTTCAGGAGTTGCCAAAATAAACAAAACCCACACTACCAGAAGAAACACCACAACTAAATACACTTTACAGGACAAAAATAAAATACAATCCTACACTAACTCCCTGACAATAAACAGACAATAACCCCAAACCAACAGGCACCACTCCCTACAATCAGTAACTATACATAAACATACACAAAAACCGTTCAACTATCACAGCGATCACAATCATAAACAAAACATAGGGAATACTAACATACAGACAAGGAAAGCACAGCAAAGATTTCAAACTCTCAATTCATATAGCAAAACACTAACACAAAAAGGAGCTTGGGCAAGCCAATGGCTTCTTGCAGCAGGGTCCTTATATAAGCCACAGCAATCCCAGCAATCACTCAATGAGGGGCGGGGCTAGCAACGAGGTGCACAGACAGCCCCAAATGCAGAACTGGATCAGGAGCACACTGTAGCACTCCAGGAGTGTAACACCCAACTTACGTGTGAGAACTGGGGGAAACACGACTCCAGCATACCTTAAATTCTCAACAATGCGTCAGCATCACATTCGCTACACCTTTTTCATGAACCATCTTGAGAGGATTGAGAGGACAATCATTGACCATCGTACGAGTCGCTGGTTACACATCTTGTTCAAAAACACCAAAGGATTATGGTCAGTATAATCAGTGATTAGATCTGAACTACCATCAAGATACACTTCAAAGTGTTGCAGAGCAAAAAGGAGTGCAAGGGCTTCTTTCTCAATGGTACTATAAGCTAACTGATGTTTGGAGTCCATACAAGAGAAGTGTTTTTGCATGAAAGTGAAGTCAAAGGTAAGACAACATCTGAAAAGTTTTTACAAAAGCAACGATAGTAGCCAGCCATCCCCAAAAACCGACGTAGGTCCCGTTTTGTCCGAGGAACTGGAAAAGCTTTGATGGCTTCTACCTTAGCATCCAAGGGACGCACCTGTCCACGTCCCACTGTTTTCCAAGGTAGCGAACCACGCTTGTCCTCAAATTCACACTTTTCCAAATTTAACACTAATGAAGCATCTCGCAATTTAGAGATTACGGTCTCCAGTGTCTTCAAATGCTGTTCCCATGTATCTGAATATACAACAAGGTCATCGAGATAAGCTTCACAATTCAATACACCTTTCATAAACGCAATCCAAAAGGCATAAATGTATTGCAGAAAGGTGTCCGGGGTAGCAAAAGCAGAGATCTCTGATGCATGATCAGTAAGAGGGACCTGCCAATAACCTTTAAGTAAATCTAATTTGCTGACAAACTTTGCAGAACCTACTGCAAAGCACTCCAGGAGTGTAACATTATTTCTCTCATCCCTTTGCAAGCTTTTCTTTCAGGAAATGCAAATGCTGAGCTACATCAAAACACACACACACACACACACACACACACACACACACACACACACACACACACACACACACACACACACACACACACACACAGTCCATCGCATAATCAAGCAGAAGTCCGATTTGGCTAAGAATATATTGTGAGGGTAGAGAAGGAAATTATTAATAAAAAGATTTGAGCTGTCTTCTGAAAGAACAAAATAGAATTGCAGTTATACAGTGGCATGCAAAAGAAAAGCTTGGGCACCCCTGGTCAAAATATATGTTACTGTGAACAGTTAATGCAGATGATGTAACAACTCAAAAAGAGTTAGATGGGATGTGCGAACATTTTGACTTGTACAAACGTGTATCCGAGGCATCTTTGAATCATTCCAAGACTGAGGCGGTTTGGATTGGGGAACAAGGAGGAAGGAGTGCTCTATGTATCAGTATGCATGAGGAAATTAAAATCATTGGAATTTATATCGGTAACGGAAATTTAGTTGAGAGCAACTGGCAGAGGAAGCTACAGGAAATCACAGAGGAATCAAAGAGAATTATACACTGGGGTGTGAGCTACAAATCGAAGATCAAACTAATTAAGACATTCGTTTTATCAAAACTATTGTTTCTGTCCATCGTTTTTCCTCCAGCGGAACAAAATAGTGACCGAACTGAATAAAATATATATTAGAACAATGTGGGGTAATAACAGAGAAGCTACAAAAAGGGAATGTGTATATAAGAATAAAGAAAATGGAGGCTTTAATTAAAAATAAGTTTTTGTAGACATGTCAATACAAGCACTGGTAGGAAAGCTAAATGAATTGGTGAAATCTCAGACTGGGAAAAGAAGAAAGGAAAGAAAAGGAAGAATGTACCATACTATAAACTTTTGTGCTCAGATTTTGTTGATAAATGTAAAAGTTGGAAGATCGATTGGAGAACGCAATCGAATAAAACTATTTATAAAAGTATAGCAGATCATAAGTACAGAGGGCAGATACAGTCTGGGGATTGCGATGAAAGGGAGAATAAAAATCTGTTGAATTTGCTATCAGGAGAACATGTTTCAGAGAAAATAAAGGCTAGGATGTGGCTTGCTGAAGTGGCTAGGCTACCAACGATGTCTGTGGTTAAACGGAGTTGCTTTGTGAAGACGGCCGAATGTCCAATGCTTAATTGTAAAGGGAAAGAAACAATAGGGAAGAAACAAAGGAAGAAACAATAGGGAAGAAACAATTTAATCACAAAAACATAATATATCGTGCTTATAATGTGAACATACATTGTAAAAAGATCATTTTGTTTTAGATAGGTATACCTGCACAATTGTGAAGCAAATTGGGTCTACAAGAGCTAAAATGACTATGGAAAATATTTTTTTGTCTAGTGAACAAGTAGTGAAACAATGTATAGTAATTTTTTTAAAAAAGAGAGACAAAAGGATGACGAGGTGAAATGTGGGAAATTTTAAAAAAAGTTTGTACTATGGATATGTGTGAAGTGTAAACATTTTGGAGAATTTCATGTAAGATGCTTATCTGTGACTTGGCCCATATGTAATCTTACTTTACTTTTCGTATGAAAATTATGAGAACTGACAGATAAAATTATTATAAAGTATAGATTCTCTCTTATGAAATATTGCTTTATAATGCCATTCGTATATAATGTTTTCATTGCTTGTTTTTGTGATATGAAAACGTAATAAAATCATTTAAAAACACAAGTGTCTGTCAAATCAGCCCAGTTTTAGTCAAAGGAAGCCCCCAAACCTGGCACTCTCACTTGAGCTGGCGCTCCTCGACAGGTGGCCGTCCTCTTATTTGTCTGGCATCAGGTGCACCTCATCAGGGGAGGCAACCACGTGAGCACTGTCAGGTGTCTGAGCTCACATCACTGCTGGGGGTAATGATGTTCCAACACTAACGTGAATTGCCCTCATCAGAACCCTCATTTGAATAACCCCAAGTTCACGCTAACCCTAATGTGCCTTACCCTGATGTCATCAGAACCCTCATCTGAATAACCCCCAAGTTCACTCTAAACCTAAAGTGATTTACCCTGAACCCATCAGACCCCTCATTTGAATAACCCCAAATTCACGCTAACCCTAATGGGCATTACCCTGATGTCATCAGAACCCTCATCTGAATAACCCCAAAGTACACTCTAAACCTAATGGGCATTACCCTGATGTCATCAGAACCCTCATCTGAATAACCCCAAAGTACACTCTAAACCTAATGGGCATTACCCTGATGTCATCAGAACCCTTATTTGAGTAAACCCAAGTTCACTCCTACCCTAGAGTGAATAACCATAACTTCATCAGAACCCTACATTGGATTACCCCAAGTTGTTTTTCATCATAATGGGAAATAACTTGACCTCTTCATAACCCTGAATTCTGCATTAGCCTAATCTCTTTCCTAGCTTTACCCTCTTACAAACCCCAATAACATTTCCAGTACCACACTTCCATGGTATGGCACATGTGTAACCTACTTCCAAATAGAATATCACTACAAGGCCTATCTGGACAGTTTTCTCCTAACTTACTTCTTTAGCGCAATATATGATGGGATGCAATCCTTAACCCTTCTCAGCAAATGACTAGGCTTCATCTACTGCAAACAAGGCAAAACAAGTGAAAAGAATATTAATAGCTACTAATAAAATGTAACAACAGGAAATGTCAATGTGGGCAATGAAGATTAAAGATTACAACAACAGTTGTCATGGTGACTTCACATACTTGTAGGTTACATCAGAGCCAATAATATATATACACAAAGATACTTGTCCTAAAGTGACAAAATACATATAAAAAACAAAAAAACAAAAACAACCAAAAAAAGGTTTCATACAAGACTGTGACCCAGCTCTGGGGAGTAGAAACGGGTTTCCAAATCCCAATCTCAAGCACTTCAAGTTTCATTTAAATTACAAGATACATGCGGCCGAATAAAGCACACGAAAATAATTTAATAAAACGCGCGGGAAAGGGGAAGACGGACGACGTCAAAGCGCACAAAGGGAAGAAAGACGACGGCACAGCGCACAAAAACACAAGCGCTACTTCAGCTACTACTCCTTTCCTTTTCTCGTTTTACGGTACATGCACATCCACACGATGGAAAATGTCTTTGGTGAAAACGTGGGTGGCTCTTAAAAGAGCCTTTGGGGTAGTCAAGTCGCACTATGACGCTTTACTTGGAACTGGTGTACTTGGTGACGGCCTTTGTACCCTCAGATACGGCGTGTTTAGCCAGCTCACCGGGAAGCAGCAGGCGCACGGCCGTCTGGATCTCTCTGGAGGTGATGGTGGAACGCTTGTTGTAGTGAGCGAGACGAGAAGCCTCACCAGCGATGCGCTCGAAGATATCATTCACAAAGGAATTCATGATCCCCATAGCCTTAGAAGAGATACCGGTGTCGGGGTGGACCTGCTTCAAGACTTTGTACACGTAGATCGCATAACTCTCCTTCCTGGTCTTTCTGCGCTTCTTGCCTCCTTTACCAGTCGTCTTGGTCACCGCTTTCTTAGATCCCTTCTTCGGGGCGGACTTCGCTGGTTCGGGCATGACGTTCGTCGTTGAATAAACCACAACGGAATGAGAAACGGCGCGTGCACACCCAGTTTATTTAGACTCTGGTATTCTAATTAGAACATACCCTCGCCTCCTCGGTCATGACAAGCCATCATTGGCTAGAAAACAACCCCTCCTCTCACAGGAACCTCCTATCGTTGCTCCGCCACTCCATAGCGTTTACCTCTTAATCCCGCCCTGCCATGTCTATCTTTAACTTTCCCGCCCCTTCTTAGGAAGGAGGCGCAGAAAGCCAAACCAAGTCTCCACAATGCTTATTCTTTGCTTCCTTTCTTACTTTGGGAAATGTTTTAAACATTATCGTGACTTATTTTGGGCTGGGATCTGCATGTATACAACATGCAAACAGCCCTTATCAATATAGGACAATAAGTCCTTTGGGCGCTTATAGGCGGCCATAGCCGCACGGATCAACTCTTTAACTGAATGTATGGGTGGCTCTTAAAAGAGCCGTTGGTTTCGTTTGAACTCAGTGTTTACCCTCCGAAGCCGTACAGAGTACGTCCCTGGCGTTTCAGAGCATAAACCACATCCATGGCGGTGACAGTCTTTCTCTTGGCATGCTCGGTGTAGGTAACCGCGTCCCTGATGACGTTCTCCAGAAACACTTTCAGCACGCCACGGGTCTCCTCGTAGATCAGACCGGAGATGCGCTTCACACCGCCACGACGAGCCAGACGGCGGATAGCTGGCTTAGTGATACCCTGGATGTTGTCGCGGAGTACTTTACGGTGACGCTTAGCGCCACCTTTCCCCAGACCCTTACCACCCTTTCCTCTGCCAGACATCCCTTAGCCTTCTCACACTATTCGAAGAAAAGTGAAATAATGAAGCCTCCATACCCAGAGCGGCACTATTATTCTCGACTAAAGGACCTGGTTGAAGACAAGGGGCACTCGAGGAGGCGGAGCTAAAGACCACGCGCCTCCAAACGCCTCCAGCACCACACTTAGCCAGACTGGAATAAAAACTCCATACTATTTCACAAAAACGACAATTCATATATGTAAAATATAAGATATCTTAGACAATAATAACGAACAACAACATAAGGGAAGAAAAAGAACGATAACAAACAAACAAACAAAGACAACAAAAGATTCAGTGCAGTATAAGATGGCCTACTACTGTTACTACTGCCACTAATAAGAAGAAGAGTCAGAATGGAAGTAGATCCTCAGCACTGGTGCTGAAACACCCCAAGTTTAAAGTCTCTTGCTGGAAAATATAGAAATTATATGCACACTCCTAATCCGTGTGTTCACTAGGCCTCTTAGGGTTCCCACCAATCCAAGAACAGCATGTGGTTCAGGTTAGAGAAACATGATGGGTTTCAAATTTCTAGGTTGGAAGATGTCAGTTTCAAATTAATAACAGAAATGGACAGAGCATTACATTTTTAGGAAAACACACAAATAGATTGAGGCAGTGGGGTCAAGGCCACATAGAGGACAATTATTCTTTGCAGGCAACTCAAATTGCTTTGATAGCACGTCACTCATTCCATTCTTCATGGTCTAGGCCTACTTTTATGTCTAGCCTCATATGACCTCTACAAACAGAAAACAGGCAAACCTTTTTTTTTTTATCACATTGCATACTCATCTGCTGTCTTCTCACTTTCATCTTCTGCTGCAACAGTGGCAGCTTAACTGCTTTTTTCACATACGATAACTCCATCCATGTGCCCTCATCCATTGAGGCCTTATGCTGCTGATAACCACTGTTGTACAACAAGGACCAATGAACATATTCCAATGCAATGGCACATCATACTGACCTTTCATGAGGACCTGGAAATGTGTCTCAAGAGAGTTCTAGATGTGTATGTTCAATTGCTACATGAAAACCCAGACAGAGAATGCTCCAAAGTAATGAACATGGGATACTTTTCAAGCATTAATAAAGGACATCACTACGCTTGTAAATCATAGGAAAACACACTTGTATGCCCTAAAGGTTGAATACAGCCTTCAAAGGCCTTCAAAGACTGCAGTCTAAAAAAATGCTCAATAAAATGTTGTAAAGAGTATGAATCATCTGCTGTATTGGGAATTTCATCATCACTGTCAAGCAGCTTTACTTAAAATGTAAAGCTTGAAACCGGTACTGGAGGGCAACCTGAACTCAGCACAAGGAAACAACCTTATTATCATGAATATTTTTGTTAACATTATCTCTACCACTATTATTATTATTATTATTATTATTATTATTATTATTATTATTATTAACAGCAGGAAGAGGAGGAGGAGGAGGAGGAGGAGGAGGAGGAGGAGGAGGAATAGAAGTACATTTCAAATAAATTAACAAGAAAAATAAATTAACTAAATGATATCAAGTAAAACCCACCAATACTGATTGGGATGCTGTGATAGATGGACCTTTGCTGCCATCTTGTGGCCAAACTGTAAAACCAGCCACAACAAAATGAGAGTTGACTTATTTCTGTCTTCAAGAGACATGAAGGGACAGTTGCATTTGGAATCAAAAACTGTAAGCCATTTATTATTAAATTTGTGGAAAACCTTAAAGCTTGTGTCGTAACGATAGTCGTGTTTTCAACAGTGGATGCCAAAGTGATTTGAAGGCATGTTCAAAAGTGATAGCTTAGAACCATGTGTCAGTAATATTTGTCAAACCCTGAATAAATAAATGATAAATTGTACTTGTTCTTCCAGTGCTATTGTGATTCTTTGTAGTTATTTCTTTCATCCCTTTTCTTTCAGGAAATGCAAATGCAGAGATACGCTCGCACACACCGACACGCACACGCACCCACACATACACACAGTAGAAAAAATAGACCATCGCATAATCAAGAAGAAGACAGATTTGGCTAAGAACATATTGTGAGGGTAAAGAAGGAAATTGTTAATAAAAAGATTTAAGCTGTCTTCTGAA
Source organism: Electrophorus electricus (assembly GCF_041902795.1). NCBI lineage: Eukaryota > Metazoa > Chordata > Actinopteri > Gymnotiformes > Gymnotidae > Electrophorus > Electrophorus electricus. The sequence goes on along the minus strand of NC_137514.1, from coordinate 15,478,046 downwards.
AGAACAAAATAAAAGTGCAGTCATACAGTGGCATGCAAAGATTTGAGCACCCCTGGACAAAATATATGTTACTGTGAACAGTTAATCAAGTTGAAGATGAAATTATCTCCAAAAAGCATAAAGTTAAAAGATGAAACACACTTTTCAACATTTTCAGAAAAAAAAAAAAAAAAAAAAAAAAAAAGAGTACCTAGGAGATTTGAACACTCAAATAACTTTTCAACGACAAAATACTAGTCCTCTCACATTTTTGAACCATTACCGCTATCCATAAGGCATGTAAACAACAACAATAAAGAGAAGTAAAATAATAAATAAAACATGAACATGAAATAATAGATAAAACAAAAGCATGAAGAACATAAATCAACAATAATACATTCTAAAATTAACAATGAATATCAGTTTACATTACATATATGGAATTAAAAATGTACCTTTGAATGGAATCAGTCTGTATCCACTGTTACTTCAGGTCCAGTGTTGTAGAGGTATGAAAGACATTTCATTCACTTCTCCTAGACCTTTCTTATGGCCACAGTTTGGACAAAAATGTTTGTTTCACCTTGAGGGATTTTCTCTTCACCTGACGATGATGCACCATGCTCTGGGTTGAATTCTTCCTCATCTCCTTCAGACACCTCCTCCTCTTCTAAATCATTGTTCTCGTGTTCACTTCTGAGCATCTGGAAAAATGCACATCTACAAGCTGTTTGGCATTGAGATGTGTACCCATGGATTCTGCAAAAAAAGAGAACTGGGGGTATTGTCATATGCAGCACCTTTAAAGTTTCTGGCTGCATTCACCATTAGCAAACAATGCTTGCAGAAAATGTTGCTTTTGTGTGAAATTGTTCTTCTATTGTTTGTAAACTTTGATAATGTGTGAGGTCATAAAGGGAAGATACTGCATATTCAAAAGAGCATTTTAATTTTGTTTGAGTTCAATCAGTAGCATACACTCACCATTATTATGTGTGTATGTTTGCGTGCACGCACATCTTGTTTAAATGTCAGGTCAAAAATGATGAAACACACTTTTCAACATTTTCAGCAATGTCAGTGTATTAGTTTGTTTTATACAATTGTGAAAAAAAAAAAAAAAAAAAAAGAGTACCTAGGAGATTTGAACACTCAAATAACTTTGACGACAGTCTCAGACCTTCATTAGCCTGTTAGGCTTATGGCTTGTTTACAAACATTGTTAGGAAAGGCCACATGATGCAAATTTCAAAGCTTTATAAATACCCAGACTCCTCTAACCTTGTCCCAGAAACCAGCAGCCATGGGTTCTTCTAAGCCGCTGCCTAGCAAAATGAAAATGAAAATACTTCAGTCCTATAAAACAGGAGAAAGCTATAGGAAGACAACAATGTGTTTTCAGTTTGCCATTTCATGAGTTTGAAATGTAATTATAAAATGGTGCTTAACAGGAATAGTGGCAGTCAAGATAAGGGGTCTGGAAGGCCATAAAACATTTCAGAATCATTTCATGGGTAGAGGGAACAATGGATTCAATGAATTTCCAGCAAAATCTGGAAGCAAACATAACACTATTCTGTAAAAATGCTGAGGTTGAAAAGAGGACGGCTTCTACAAATGGATAATGATCCTAAACACACCTCAAAATCCACAATAAACTACCTCAAAAGGTGCAAGTTGAAGGTTTTACCATGGTCCTCAGAGTGCCCTGATCCAAACAGCATTGAAAATCTGTGGATAGACATCAAAAGAACAGTGCATGCAAGACAGCCCAGGAATCTCACAAAACTAGAAGACTGTTGCAATGAAGAATGGATGAAAATCCCTTAAACAAGAATCAGAAGACTCTTGGCTGGCTAGAAAAAGTGTTTACAAAATGTGATGCTTGCCAAAGCGGGTGCTACTAGGTACTAAGCATGTAGTGTGCCCGAAGTTTTGCTTTAGGCCCTTTTCCTTTTTTGTTATTTTGAAAATGTAAAAGATGTTAAAAAAAAAAAAAAAAAAAAAGTTTCAGTTTAAAATACAAAAGGAATGCGTCATCTTAAACTTTATGCCTTTTGGAGAGCATTTCATCTTCAACTTGCTTAACAGTTGACAGTAACATGCATTTTCACCAGATGTGCCCAAACCTTTGCATGCCACTGTAGATACTGTTATATGATATGATATCTGTTAAAAGGGCCTGGTGTATGGTACAGCAAACAAATGAACTATGGGGTTCCAGATGGGTAACTTCAGGAGTTCAGGAAAAAAAAAAGACCATAATGAGATTATGGAAATAAATGCATGAAAAGCATGCTTTGATCTCACATATTAAGTGCTTGTTGAACATGAATAAAATAAATACATACAGAAATAAATGCAAGTCTCCTATAACTAACCACGAGTAGGCTTACAATAAGAAGAAGAAGAAAAAGAAGAATCATCATGAAAGGCAAGTCAATTTCTATAAATATTTTTATTTGTCTTCAGAGCATTTTTTAGTTATTGTTTTAGGGCTTTTCTTTTTATGATGAAAGACAATTATTGTGTTTATTTCAACAGCAGATACAAAAGCAAACAAACCTTTATGACAGTGGCTGTCAGCTAAGCCTAGAAGGACATACCCACTGCATATGTTTATTATTATTGTTGGTGTTGTTTTTTTTTGTTGTTTATCCCAAGAGAAACTGACTAATTGTTCTACATTATACATTTATATTCTGACTGCATTCTGATTAAAACTAGGTGCCCTTAACGATTGAATATTATGGAATTTTTCCATATTGGCCACAAGATGGAGGCAGAGGATCATCTATTTTATCACCTCCCATGGCAATTTGTCTTCTAGACGGTTTTACTTTTATTTTTAGTCACGTTTTAGCTTTAGAAATATATCGATTTAAATGGAAAATGTGGAGCTCCGTCAGAAACATGGCACTTGTAGAATAATAATAATAATAATAAGTTTCATTTATATAGAACCTGTCACAGACTCAAGGTCGCTTTACTATGACAAAGATGCAGAAAAAAATACATTAAAACAATCAACACATTATTTAACAAATAAGAATAAGAAGAGAAGTTATGAGAAATGTTGAGATGAGAGGTATGTTTTAAGTAGTCTAAAGCATAGCCTAAAAAAGTTGTAGAAATGTACAGAAAGAAGTTTAAATGCATTATATTGAAAGGAAACAGTAGTCATGAATTTTTTGGCCAAAACAGTTATATATTTTTATATGTTTTACTATTAAGAATTCAACGACAAAATACTAGTCCTCTCACATTTTTGAACCATTACCCGTATCCATAAGGTATGTAAACAATAACAATTTAAGAGGAGCAAAATAATAGATAAAACATGAACATGAAATAATAGATAAAACAAAAGCATGAAGAACATAAATCAACAATAATACATTATAAAATTAACAATGAATATCAGTTTACATTACATATATGGAATTAAAAATGTACCTCTGAATGGAATCAGTCTGTATCCACTGTTACTTCAGGTCTAGTGTTGTAGAGGTATGAAAGACATTTGATTCACTTCTCCTAGAACTTTCTTATGGCCACAGTTTGGACAAAAATGTTTGTTTCACCTTGAGGGATTTTACTCTTCACCTGACGATGATGCACCATGCTCTGGGTTGAATTCTTCCTCATCTTCTTCAGACACCTCCTCCTCTTCTAAATCATTGTTCTCGTGTTCACTTCTGAGCATCTGGAAAAAAGTACATCTACAAGCTGTTTGGCACTGAGATGTGTACCCATGGATTCGGCAAAAAAAATGGAACTGGGGGTATTGTCATATGCAACACCTTTAAAGTTTCTGGCTGCATTCCCCATTAGCAAACAATGCTTGCAGAAAATGTTGCTTTTGTGTGACATTGTTCTTATATTGTTTGTAAACTTTGATAATGTGTGAGGTCATAAAGGGAAGATACTGCATATTCAAAAGAGCATTTTAATTTTGTTTGTGTTCAATCAGTAGCATACGCTCTCTATTACTGTGTGTGTATGTTTGCGTGCACGCACATCTTGTTTAAATGTCAGGTCAAAAATGAGCCACCACTAAATAAATAGTTCTCCGCAACTTGAAAGCTAACGACTTTCACAGAAAACAAAACAAATCATTTAAAAAATGAAACATTGTTTTTGTTCATTTTTTCCATGAAAGTTGTGTTACCACCAAGACACAAAGGTTAATAGAGAACAGGTCTGAAAACCACGTCCGTGTCTAGAATTGTTTAGTTAATAGCACCAGTACATATTTATTTCAGTCGAAGAAAAGACACTGACATCTCTGAAAGACTTGTATCAGTTTCATTTCTCAGTGATACATTTTGACGACGTGAACGTCATACTCCCGCTAGAGCACCGCTAACCCAGACGACCTTACTACAAAGTTTCTTGTCGACTCACAATACAACGCTCCTTACCGTTGCCATAATTTCTCAGCTATGGAATTAACCCTCATAGCAAACTAGGTTGCCCGTAATCTAGAAGCACATGTCAGATACACGTTATAATAACGACGTATCGGTGAGAAGCGTTGCCAAGGCGACTTGCTCATTTTGCAGCGAAACAATTTAGGTGGCTCTTAAAAGAGCCTTTGGGTATTTTGGGATATTACGCCGAGCGAGCAGTTTAAGCACGCTCTCCGCGAATGCGGCGGGCCAACTGGATGTCCTTGGGCATGATGGTGACTCTCTTGGCGTGGATAGCGCACAAGTTAGTATCCTCGAACAGGCCGACCAGGTATGCCTCGCTAGCCTCCTGCAAGGCCATGACGGCAGAGCTCTGGAAACGGAGATCGGTCTTGAAATCCTGAGCAATTTCTCTCACCAGGCGCTGGAAGGGCAGCTTGCGGATCAGCAACTCGGTCGACTTCTGATAACGACGAATCTCCCTCAGAGCTACGGTACCAGGCCTGTAACGATGAGGCTTCTTCACGCCGCCGGTGGCTGGGGCGCTCTTACGAGCGGCCTTGGTGGCAAGCTGCTTCCTCGGGGCTTTACCACCGGTGGACTTACGGGCGGTCTGCTTTGTTCTTGCCATAGCGACGCAATTCTACTCTTAACTGACGAAAAAAGAGAATAAGACACAACCACGACGACATCCTTTTTAAGCCATAACGCCGACCTGCGCTCATTGGGCGTCTTCAGTAAGCATGCCGTCCATTGGACAAATAAAGATACGTCACATCAAGTCAATTGGCCCGTGTTCCACTACGCGCACATTTCAAAAAAGCAAGCCAGTAAGCCTACTTTTGAGCCGTGCTCTTTATGTGCCTGCAGGGTACATTGTTGAACGTACTCCCGGTTACTTTTTTTTTTTTTTACATGTTTTTAGCACCAACAGCATCTTATTTATATATAAAAATAAAATATATACACACACACAGCACTTCTACAAGTACGTATATAAATGTACGAGTACTAGCTTGCTTTCATCAGATGCTATTGGGCGCGTAAAAACGGGGAAGGTGTACGTGTGCTCAGACGTGGCGTGGTAATGGACAGCGGTGCCCGTTAGTCATTTAGTGCCCTCGAGAAAAATGCAAGGTAGAACAGACAGTAACATTAAAAAGTTGCACTTCCTCAGTCAGTGTGGGTGGCTCTTAAAAGAGCCTTTGGGATCTGCAGACAACGGAGCAGAGGTGAATTTACTTGGTCTTGACCGCCTTCTCGGTTTTCTTGGGCAGCAGAACAGCCTGAATGTTGGGCAGCACGCCACCTTGAGCAATAGTCACCCCTCCTAACAGCTTGTTCAACTCCTCGTCGTTACGCACGGCGAGCTGCAGATGACGAGGAATGATACGGGTCTTCTTGTTGTCACGGGCGGCGTTGCCTGCCAACTCGAGAATTTCAGCAGTCAGATACTCCAGCACAGCAGCCAAATAGACCGGAGCACCGGCACCAACGCGCTCGGCATAATTACCTTTGCGCAAAAGCCTGTGCACACGGCCCACAGGAAACTGCAGGCCAGCGCGAGAGGAGCGAGTCTTGGCCTTAGCCCTAGCCTTACCGCCGGTCTTCCCTCTTCCACTCATTATGTATACAATAGCGTCTTGTGAGCAAAGCTGAAATAATCGCCTATCACCTACGAGCGCTTCAGATATAGCAAAATCAACAGCTCTCCTATTGGCTAAGGAGGACAGGACGAATAACCAATCGCGAAGCACTCGTCCACTTCCAAAGCCGGCCTCCCTTTACTTAGCCTGCAACTCTCCCTCCCACACGGAATCACTTCCAGTTCTTGTCATTCTTCTTCATATGGATTTCAGTTTGGAGCAAATAGTCTAAATACTTCCAAGTTATTTGTATTTTTATTATTATTATTATTATTATTATTAAGTCTATTCATGATACGTACATGTATGATAAAGACAGGAGAGAATGTTCGAGGTACGGCATGGCTTATATCTTTTGGAAGATTGCCTGTACGATGTATTGTCAAATAGAGTTGTTTTGTTACAACTAAGGAATGTCCGATGTATAATTGCATGGCCGATGAAACGATAGAACATTTATTACTGCCGTGCACAAGGACTATTGAAATTTGGGAGAAAATGGAAGGTACTGGGTTTAAATGCGGTCGTAACAGCAAAAGTATTATGTATGGAGTGTTTAATGAGAATTTGACTGAGAATGTAAAGGACTTTTGTTGGATGATTGTTTGTGATAAATTCGAAGATTTGGAAAACACGACGTAAGATGATTATTGAACAATGTATAATACCTGCAGAAATAGTGTTTAAACAGATTGTGTGTGAGTTACAAAGGTTGAAGACGATTGATATGAGAGGAAAAAAGAAATTTCCCTGGACTCTTTTGGATATATAAATGGATAATGTATACCTAATTTACAGATGTAAATTGTATTGTTAATTAGTAATCTATAGTGTGAAGGTAGTCTGGGTCCTCCGGTGGATATTGTTTGTGAGGTTTCTGTGGTGGAGTGTTTGCGTTGAATTGAATTTTCTTAATAATGGAAAGGGAGAAATAAACGGCACAGAAATCTGCTTAGGCTGTACAATATTTCTATGCAAAATGGAATTGGTCCTCGTTTTCCTTTCCATTTTTAAATTGACCGTATTAAAAAAAAAAATTCCATTCAATACAAACACCATCTAATGCTTCACTTTTCTTTTCCGTGTCCACTCAGTACGTCTATGGAAGAAATCGCACGTTAAAATAAACTCCGATTACACACTTGGCCGTATTAATTCGCTCGTAACCATTTCGAGAGTGTAAAGAAAACCGCTCTTTAGAAGAGAAAAGTGGGTGGCTCTTAAAAGAGCCTTTTGGGGATACCAAGACATGAAAACATGCACGTTTACTTCTTCTTGGGGGCAGCTTTTTTCGCCTTTGCAGCCTTTGGTTTGGCAGTCTTGGGCTTGGCGGTCTTTGCCTTCTTGGGGCTCTTGGCTGCCTTCTTCGGGGTGGCCGGCTTCTTTGCTTTCTTGGGGCTCTTGGTGGCTTTCGCGGCGGCAGCAGGCTTCTTCGCCTTCTTGGGCGACTTCTTTGCAGCGGCGGAGGCGGGCTTCTTTGCCGCTACCTTCTTGGGCTTTTTAGCCGCGGCAGGTTTCTTGGCGGGCGCTTTTTTCGCCTTAGGCGCGGCTTTCTTAGCGGGCTTTTTCTTGGCTTCGTCTTGCTTCTTGTTGAGCTTAAAAGAGCCAGAGGCACCGGTTCCTTTGGTCTGCACCAGAGTTTCCTTTGTCACCAAGCTTTTGATAGCAAGCTTGACGCGAGAGTTGTTCTTTTCCACGTCGTAACCACCCGCAGCCAAAGCTTTCTTCAGAGCGGCGAGAGAGACCCCGTTCCGTTCTTTGGAAGCAGAAACAGCTTTGACGATAAGCTCACCGACGCTGGGTCCCGCTTTCTTGGGTCGAGCGGCAGCTTTCTTCTTAGGCGCCTTGGCCGGCGCAGCGGCGGCTGGGGCTGGAGCTACTTCTGCCATCGTCGTGTTAACTACGAGAAATAGACGCGCGCAAACAGTACTCTACGTCGCACACACTGCTCTGTTGAGTTGAACCTCCCTCCTAGCGAGGGGCCGGCCTTAAAAGCCGCATGAGGACGGTGTAGACTCAACCCGCCCAGCACTCAGCGTCTGTGCTTCCGTGAGCTGCTCGCACTTGTGTTTTCTCATGACAAATCCGGGCCTAAATATACATGCTAAAACAATTTGTAAGTCGTCAAACAACGCGTTTCGCAAGAAAGGGCTCTGTGGTTCACTTGCGTGCCAGAAAAGCCCGTGCAGCCCGATCTTGTTTTGCACAGCTGCCACAAAACGGTACTGCGCGACTGCCGCTCCAAATAAGACATGGTGTATTTCTAGGCATGTGGGGCGTGAAAATGTGAGAAATGAAGGCATACATCTAGCAAGTCCCAATGTGCGCGTTGAAGGAGAGCCTGAGCAAAAGCATGGAGGTGCTAAGAGTGCGGCAGTGGTGTGTGTACTAGTTGAAAAAGGCCTTATGTACGTGCGAGTAAAACACAGGTGCAGGAGAGAGTGGCTGAGAGTGTACTTCCCGCAGCCAAGTGTCTTAGTCAAAGTAAAGCCACCAAAACCTGGCGCTCCTTGTCAGGTAGCTGGCCTCTAATTGGGCTGGAATCACGTGCTCCCCATTAGGGGAGGCAACCATGTTGAGAACTCACGTCATTGCTGGGAGCCCAAGTTCTAACACTAAAGTAAATTACCCTGACCTCATCAGAACCCTCATTTGAATAACCCCAAGTTCCATCTAACCCAAAAGTGAATTAACCTTCCTCATCAGAACCCTCATTTGAATAACCACAAATTCACTCTAACCCTAAAGTGAATTACCCTGACCTCATCAGAACCCTCATTTGAATAACCCCAAACTCACCTTAAGAGATGTTTAGCATTTGCCCACTCCTTGTACTGCATACAGATCACAGCTATTCTTTACAGGCAATTCCTACAAGTTTCATAGCAGTTGATTCATTCCATTCTGAATGGTCTAGGGCTACGTGACCCCTTTGCCCCACAGGTCATTCGCAAGATGCATCTATAATGTCCCATGCAAGAGACAGAGAAGTCTTGGAAGACCTAGCATGTGAATGCGCACATATATATGCATGTGTGAGACAGACAGAGAGAGAGAAGTTGGAGTTGTGCAAGATATGTGTATTCTGGGAGTGTGATTACTGAGCCACAGGACTGTGACTCATAGAATCACATCATATTTAAAAAAATAAATAAATAAACTAATTACAATAATTTTGTAGATCTGACCCACTAAACAAACCTTATGCATGTTCTTTTGAACATTTTCTGGATCATGTCATCAATAAGGTGTTGACCTAAAATGAAAAATCACAAGGCAAGTTTATCTATTGGCATTCAAAGTGCACAAAGCAATACAGAAGGTATTGACAGGGCATCACAAAAACTAACTTTGTCTCTTCTTGTCATTAGGGTTCTGAAGAAGTTAACGATTGCATCCCATCATATATTGCACTAAAGAAGTAAGTTATTCCTTCTCAGCAGATGACTAGGCTTCTTCTACTACAAACAAGGCAAAACAAGTGAAAATAATATTAAAAGCTACTAATGAAATGTAACAACAAGAAATAATGCCATAATGTGAGCAATGAAGATTACAACAATCGTTGCCAAGGTGACTTGACATGCTTGTAGGCTACATCAGAACCAAACATACATACATAAATACATACATATATACACACACACACACACACACAAATATATATAACACAAGTGTCTTTGTGTAGTCATATAAAGTGATCAAATACATTAAAAAAAAAAAATGCAACTAAATGATGCCCAGTAAAACACTCCAATACTGATTGGGATGCTCTGCTAGTTGGAGCTTTGCTCCCATCTTGTGGCCAAACTATAAAACCAGCCACAAAATGAGTTGACTTATTTCTGTGTTCAAGAGACCTGAAGGGACAGTTGCATTTGGAATCAAGAACTGTTAACCATTTATTATTAGATTTGTGGTACAGCTTAAAGCTTGTGCACCGTGTCATAATGATAGTCCTGTTTTCAACAGTGGTTGCCATGGTGATTTGAAGGCTTGTTCAAAAGTGATAGCTTAGAACCATGTGTCAGTAATATTAGACTATTTATTCAGGGGTTTGAAAAATTGTACATTCTTATTGTACTTGTTCTTCCAGTGCTATTGTTATTCGTCGTATTTATTGTTACGACCCTGTCTAGGCGATGAGGTCGCAACAGCATTTTGAAAAGACTGGTAGCAGGGTGGTAGGTGGAATAATTAGTCACAAGACTAAACTGGTAGATGAGGTGAAATGTGTATTTAAATGGTGAACAAAGACACACACATCTACCTACAAACACTGAATTACTTCAGGAGTTGCCAAAATAAACAAAACCCACACTACAAGAAGAAACACCACAACTAAATACACTTTACAGGACAAAAATAAAAATACAATCCTACACCAACTCCCTGATAATAAATAGACAATAACCCCAAACCCAAACCAACAGTACAGGTGAACTACACAGAAAACTTTTCAGAGTCAAAAGCATATTTGGCAAATTGGAGTCCATAGAAGAGAAGTGTTTTTCATAAAAGTGAAGTCAAAGGTAAGACAACATCTGAAAAGTTTTTACAAAAGCAACGATAGTAGCCAGCCATCCCCAAAAACCGACGTAGGTCCCGTTTTGTCCGAGGAACTGGAAAAGCTTTGATTGCTTCTACCTTAGCATCCAAGGGACGCACCTGTCCACGACCCACTGTTTTCCAAGGTAGCGAACCACGCTTGTCCTCAAATTCACACTTTTCCAAATTTAACACTAATGAAGCATCTCGCAACTTAGAGATTACGGTCTCCAGTGTCCTCAAATGCTGTTCCCATGTATCTGAATATACAACAAGGTCATCGAGATAAGCTTCACAATTCAATACACCTTTCATAAACGCAATCCAAAAGGCATAAATGTATTGCAGAAAGGTGTCCGGGGTAGCAAAAGTAGAGATCTCTGATGCATGATCAGTAAGAGGGACCTGCCAATAACCTTTAAGTAAATCTTATTTGCTGACAAACTTTGCAGAACCTACTGCAAAGCACTCCAGGAGTGTAACATTATTTCTCTCATCCCTTTGCAAGCTTTTCTTTCAGGAAATGCAAATGCTGAGCTACATCAAAACACACACACACACACACACAAATAGTCCATCGCATAATCAAGCAGAAGTCCGATTTGGCTAAGAATATATTGTGAGGGTAGAGAAGGAAATTATTAATAAAAAGATTTGAGCTGTCTTCTGAAAGAACAAAATAGAATTGCAGTTATACAGTGGCATGCAAAAGAAAAGTTTGGGCACCCCTAGTCAAAATATATGTTACTGTGAACAGTTAATGCGGATGATGTAACAACTCAAAAAGAGTTAGATGGGATGTGCGAACATTTTGACTTGTACAAACGTGCATCTGAGGCATCTTTGAATCATTCCAAGACTGAGGCGGTTTGGATTGGGGAACAAGGAGGAAGGAGTGCTCTATGTATCAGTATGCATGAGGAAATTAAAATCATTGGAATTTATATCGGTAACAGAAATTTAGTTGAGAGCAACTGGCAGAGGAAGCTACAGGAAATCAAAGAGGAATCAAAGAGAATTATACACTGGGGTGTGAGCTACAAATCGAAGATCAAACTAATTAAGACATTCATTTTATCAAAACTATTATTTCTGTCCATCGTTTTTCCTCCAGCAGAAAAAAGTGACCGAACTGAATAAAATATGTATTAGAACAATGTGGGGTAATAACAGAGAAGCTACAAAAAGGGAATGTGTATATAAGAATAAAGAAAATGGAGGCTTAAATTAAAAATAAGTTTTTGTAGACATGTCAATACAAGCACTGGTAGGAAAGCTAAATGGATTGGTGAAATCTCAGACTGGGAAAAGAAGAAAGGAAAGAAAAGGAAGAATGTACCATACTATAAACTTTTGTGCTCAGATTTTGTGGATAAATGTAAAAGTTGGAAGATCGATTGGAGAACGCAATCGAATAAAACTATTTATAAAAGTATAGCAGATCATAAGTACAGAGGGCAGATACAGTCTGGGGATTGCAATGAAAGGGAGAATAAAAATCTGTTGAATTTGCTATCAGGAGAACATGTTTCAGAGAAAATAAAGGCTAGGATGTGGCTTGCTGAAGTGGTTAGGCTACCAACGATGTCTGTGGTTCAACGGAGTTGCTTTGTGAAGACGGCCGAATGTCCAATGCTTAATTGTAAAGAGAAAGAAACAATAGGGAAGAAACAATCTGTTAGTGGACTGCTATAGATCTAAAGAAATATGGGAACAGTTCAGGAGGTTTGATTTAAACATAGAATTTAATCACAAAAACATAATATATCGTGCTTATAATGTGAACATACATTGTAAAAAGATAATTTTGTTTTAGATAGGTATACGCACAATTGTGAAGCAAATTTGGTCTACAAGAGCTAAAATGACTATGGAAAATACTTTTTTTGTCTAGTGAACAAGTAGTGAAACAATGTATAGTAAATTTAAAAAAAAAGAGAGACAAGGATGACATGGTGAAAAATGTGGGAAATGTAAAAAATGTTTGTACTACGGATTTGTGTGAAGTGTAAAAATTTTGGAGAGTTTCATGTAAGATGTTTATCTGTGACTTAGCCCATATGTAATCTTACTTCACTTTTCGTATGAAAATTATGAGAACTGACAGATGAAAAATTATTATAAAGTATAGATTCTCTCTTATGAAATATTGCTTTATAATGCCATTCATATATAGTGTTTTCATTGCTTGTTTTTGTGATATGAAAACGTAATAGAATCATTTAAAAACACAAGTGTCTGTCAAATCAGCCCAGTTTTAGTCAAAGGAAGCCCCCAAACCTGGCACTCTCGCTCGGGCTGGTGCTCCTCGACACGTGGTTGTCCTCTTATTTGTCTGGCATCAGGTGCACCTCATCAGGGGAGGCGACCACGTGAGCACCGTCAGGTGTCCGAGCTCACATCACTGCTGGGGGTAATCATGTTCTAACACTAACGTGAATTGCCCTCATCAGAACCCTCATTTGAATAACCCCAAATTCACTCTAACCCTAATGGGCATTACCCTGATGTCATCAGAACCCTTATTTGAGTAACCCCAAGTTCACGCCTACCCTAAAGTGAATAACCATATCTTCATCAGAACCCTACATTGGATTACCCCAAGTTGTTTTTCACCATAATGGGAAATAACTTGACCTCTTCATAACCCTAAATTCTGCATTAGCCTAATCTCTTTCCTAGCTTTACCTTCTTGCAAACCCCAATAACATTTCCAGTACCACACTTCCATGGTATGGCACATGTGTAACCTACTTCCAAATAGGCCTTGTAGTGATATTCTATTTGGACAGTTTTCTCTTAACTTACTTCTTTAGTGCAATATATGATGGGATGCAATCCTTAACTGCATCAGAACCCTAATGACAAGCAGAGACAAAGTTAGTTTTTGTGAGGCCCCATCATGGGTTTAACCCTTACCTTCTGTATTGCTTTGTGTATTTTGAACGGCAACAGATAAACTTGCCTTGTGATTTTTTTATTTTAGGTCAACACCTTATTGATGACATAATGCAGAAAATTATGTCATAAGGTTTGTTTAGTGGGTCATATCTAAAAGGTTATTGTAATTAGATTTTTTTTCCCCGTATGCTTTGATTCTATGAGTCACAGTTCTGTGGCTCAGTAATCCCACTCCGAGAATACACATACCTTGCACAACTCCAACTTGTCTCTCTCTCTCACACACGCACATATATGTGCACATACAAATGCTAGATTTTCCAAGACTTCTTAGTCTCTTGCATAGGACATTATAGATGCACCTTGCGAATGACATCTGGGGCAAAGGGGTCACGTAGGCCTAGACCATTAGCCCTTCTCAGCAGATGACTAGGCTTCATCTACTGCAAACAAGGCAAAACATGTGAAAAGAATATTAATAGCTACTAATGAAATGTAACAACAGGAAATGGCAATGTGGGCAATGAAGATTACAACAGTTGTCATGGTGACTTGACATACTTGTAGGTTACATCAGAGCCAATAATGTATATACACAAAGATACTTGTGTCCTAAAGTGACGAAATACATTTAAAAAAAAAAAACAAAAACAAAAAAAAGGTTTCATATAAGACTGCGACCCAGCTCTGGGGGGGAGAAACGGGTTTCCAAGTCCCCATTTCAAGCACTTCCAAAGTTTCATTTAAATTACAAGCTACATGCGGCCGAATAAAGCATACGAAAATAAATTAATAAAACGCGCGGGAAAGGGGAAGAAAGACGACGGCACAGCGCACAAGGGAAAGAAAGACGACGGCTCAGCGCACAAGAACACAAGCGCTACTTCAGCTACAACTCTTCCTTTTCTCATTTTACCGTACATGCACACTCACACGATGGAAAATGTCTTTGGTGGAAACGTGGGTGGCTCTTAAAAGAGCCTTTGGGTTAGTCAAGTCGCACTATGACGCTTTACTTGGAGCTGGTGTACTTGGTGACGGCCTTCGTACCCTCAGAAACGGCGTGTTTGGCCAGCTCACCGGGAAGCAGCAGGCGCACGGCCGTCTGGATCTCTCTGGAGGTGATGGTCGAACGCTTGTTGTAGTGAGCGAGACGAGAAGCCTCACCAGCGATGCGCTCGAAGATATCATTCACAAAGGAATTCATGATCCCCATAGCCTTAGAAGAGATACCGGTGTCGGGGTGGACCTGCTTCAAGACTTTGTACACGTAGATAGCATAACTCTCCTTCCTGGTCTTTCTGCGCTTCTTGCCTCCTTTACCAGTCGTTTTGGTCACGGCTTTCTTAGATCCCTTCTTCGGGGCGGACTTCGCTGGTTCGGGCATGACGTTCAACGTTGAAAAAACCACAAGAGAATAAGAAACGAGGCCTCAACACCCAGTTTATTTAAACTCTGGTATTCTAATTAGAACATACCCTCCCCTCCTCGATCATGACAAGCCATCATTGGCTAGAAAACAACCCCTCCTCTCACAGGAACCTCCTATCGTTGCTCCGCTACTCCATAGCGTTTACCTCTTAATACCGCCCTGCCATGTCTTTAACTTTCCCGCCCCATCTTAAGAAGGAGGTGCAGAAAGCCAAGCCAAGCCTCCACAATGCTTATTCTTTGATTCCTTTCTCTTACTTTGGGAAAGATGTTTTTAACATTATCGTGTCTTATTTTGGGCTGGGATTTGGAGTCTGCAACGTACAGACGTTCACAACCGTGTTATGGCTCTTCTCAATATAGGGCAAAATGTCCTTTGTGCGTGTTTAGGCACTAAGCGCTTATAAGCGGCCATAGACATATGGATAAGCTCTTTAACTGAATGCATGGGTGACTCTTAAAAGAGCCGTTGGTTTCGTTGGAACTCAGCGTTTACCCTCCGAAGCCGTACAAAGCACGTCCCTGGAATATAAGAGCATGAACCACATCCATGGCGGTGACAGTCTTTCTCTTAGCGTACTCGGTGTAGGTAACCGCATCCCTGATGACGTTCTCCAGAAACACTTTCAGCACGCCACGCGTCTCCTCGTAGATCAGACCGGTTATGCGCTTTTCACCGCGACGACGAACCAGACGGCGGATAACTGTCTTAGCGATACCCTGGATGTTGTCGCGGAGTATCTTACGGTGACACTTAGCGCTTCCTTTCTTAAAGGCCTTCCCACTCTTCCCTTTTCTAGACATCGCTTAGGCTTCTTGTACTACACGGAAAAAAAGCGAAACAATGAAGCTTCGACCCGCAGTGCGCCACTATTATTCTCTTCTAAAGGACCTGGTTGAAGACAAGGAGCACTCGAGGAGGAGGAGCTAAAGACCACGCGCCTCCAAACGCCTCCAGCACCACACTTAGCCAGACTGGAATAAAAACTTCATACTAGTTTGAACTTCATTCCTCGTCGTTACGCACGGCGAGCTGCAGATGACGAGGAATGATACGGGTCTTCTTGTTGTCACGGGCGGCGTTGCCTGCCAACTCGAGAATTTCAGCAGTCAGATACTCCAGCACAGCAGCCAAATAGACCGGAGCACCGGCACCAACGCGCTCGGCATAATTACCTTTGCGCAAAAGCCTGTGCACACGGCCCACAGGAAACTGCAGGCCAGCGCGAGAGGAGCGAGTCTTGGCCTTAGCCCTAGCCTTACCGCCGGTCTTCCCTCTTCCACTCATTATGTATACAATAGCGTCTTGTGAGCAAAGCTGAAATAATCGCCTATCACCTACGAGCGCTTCAGATATAGCAAAATCAACAGCTCTCCTATTGGCTAAGGAGGACAGGACGAATAACCAATCGCGAAGCACTCGTCCACTTCCAAAGCCGGCCTCCCTTTACTTAGCCTGCAACTCTCCCTCCCACACGGAATCACTTCCAGTTCTTGTCATTCTTCTTCATATGGATTTCAGTTTGGAGCAAATAGTCTAAATACTTCCAAGTTATTTGTATTTTTATTATTATTATTATTATTATTATTAAGTCTATTCATGATACGTACATGTATGATAAAGACAGGAGAGAATGTTCGAGGTACGGCATGGCTTATATCTTTTGGAAGATTGCCTGTACGATGTATTGTCAAATAGAGTTGTTTTGTTACAACTAAGGAATGTCCGATGTATAATTGCATGGCCGATGAAACGATAGAACATTTATTACTGCCGTGCACAAGGACTATTGAAATTTGGGAGAAAATGGAAGGTACTGGGTTTAAATGCGGTCGTAACAGCAAAAGTATTATGTATGGAGTGTTTAATGAGAATTTGACTGAGAATGTAAAGGACTTTTGTTGGATGATTGTTTGTGATAAATTCGAAGATTTGGAAAACACGACGTAAGATGATTATTGAACAATGTATAATACCTGCAGAAATAGTGTTTAAACAGATTGTGTGTGAGTTACAAAGGTTGAAGACGATTGATATGAGAGGAAAAAAGAAATTTCCCTGGACTCTTTTGGATATATAAATGGATAATGTATACCTAATTTACAGATGTAAATTGTATTGTTAATTAGTAATCTATAGTGTGAAGGTAGTCTGGGTCCTCCGGTGGATATTGTTTGTGAGGTTTCTGTGGTGGAGTGTTTGCGTTGAATTGAATTTTCTTAATAATGGAAAGGGAGAAATAAACGGCACAGAAATCTGCTTAGGCTGTACAATATTTCTATGCAAAATGGAATTGGTCCTCGTTTTCCTTTCCATTTTTAAATTGACCGTATTAAAAAAAAATTCCATTCAATACAAACACCATCTAATGCTTCACTTTTCTTTTCCGTGTCCACTCAGTACGTCTATGGAAGAAATCGCACGTTAAAATAAACTCCGATTACACACTTGGCCGTATTAATTCGCTCGTAACCATTTCGAGAGTGTAAAGAAAACCGCTCTTTGGAAGAGAAAAGTGGGTGGCTCTTAAAAGAGCCTTTTGGGGATACCAAGACATGAAAACATGCACGTTTACTTCTTCTTGGGGGCAGCTTTTTTCGCCTTTGCAGCCTTTGGTTTGGCAGTCTTGGGCTTGGCGGTCTTTGCCTTCTTGGGGCTCTTGGCTGCCTTCTTCGGGGTGGCCGGCTTCTTTGCTTTCTTGGGGCTCTTGGTGGCTTTCGCGGCGGCAGCAGGCTTCTTCGCCTTCTTGGGCGACTTCTTTGCAGCGGCGGAGGCGGGCTTCTTTGCCGCTACCTTCTTGGGCTTTTTAGCCGCGGCAGGTTTCTTGGCGGGCGCTTTTTTCGCCTTAGGCGCGGCTTTCTTAGCGGGCTTTTTCTTGGCTTCGTCTTGCTTCTTGTTGAGCTTAAAAGAGCCAGAGGCACCGGTTCCTTTGGTCTGCACCAGAGTTTCCTTTGTCACCAAGCTTTTGATAGCAAGCTTGACGCGAGAGTTGTTCTTTTCCACGTCGTAACCACCCGCAGCCAAAGCTTTCTTCAGAGCGGCGAGAGAGACCCCGTTCCGTTCTTTGGAAGCAGAAACAGCTTTGACGATAAGCTCACCGACGCTGGGTCCCGCTTTCTTGGGTCGAGCGGCAGCTTTCTTCTTAGGCGCCTTGGCCGGCGCAGCGGCGGCTGGGGCTGGAGCTACTTCTGCCATCGTCGTGTTAACTACGAGAAATAGACGCGCGCAAACAGTACTCTACGTCGCACACACTGCTCTGTTGAGTTGAACCTCCCTCCTAGCGAGGGGCCGGCCTTAAAAGCCGCATGAGGACGGTGTAGACTCAACCCGCCCAGCACTCAGCGTCTGTGCTTCCGTGAGCTGCTCGCACTTGTGTTTTCTCATGACAAATCCGGGCCTAAATATACATGCTAAAACAATTTGTAAGTCGTCAAACAACGCGTTTCGCAAGAAAGGGCTCTGTGGTTCACTTGCGTGCCAGAAAAGCCCGTGCAGCCCGATCTTGTTTTGCACAGCTGCCACAAAACGGTACTGCGCGACTGCCGCTCCAAATAAGACATGGTGTATTTCTAGGCATGTGGGGCGTGAAAATGTGAGAAATGAAGGCATACATCTAGCAAGTCCCAATGTGCGCGTTGAAGGAGAGCCTGAGCAAAAGCATGGAGGTGCTAAGAGTGCGGCAGTGGTGTGTGTACTAGTTGAAAAAGGCCTTATGTACGTGCGAGTAAAACACAGGTGCAGGAGAGAGTGGCTGAGAGTGTACTTCCCGCAGCCAAGTGTCTTAGTCAAAGTAAAGCCACCAAAACCTGGCGCTCCTTGTCAGGTAGCTGGCCTCTAATTGGGCTGGAATCACGTGCTCCCCATTAGGGGAGGCAACCACGTTGAGAACTCACGTCATTGCTGGGAGCCCAAGTTCTAACACTAAAGTAAATTACCCTGACCTCATCAGAACCCTCATTTGAATAACCCCAAGTTCCATCTAACCCAAAAGTGAATTAACCTTCCTCATCAGAACCCTCATTTGAATAACCACAAATTCACTCTAACCCTAAAGTGAATTACCCTGACCTCATCAGAACCCTCATTTGAATAACCCCAAACTCACCTTAAGAGATGTTTAGCATTTGCCCACTCCTTGTACTGCATACAGATCACAGCTATTCTTTACAGGCAATTCCTACAAGTTTCATAGCAGTTGATTCATTCCATTCTGAATGGTCTAGGGCTACGTGACCCCTTTGCCCCACAGGTCATTCGCAAGATGCATCTATAATGTCCCATGCAAGAGACAGAGAAGTCTTGGAAGACCTAGCATGTGAATGCGCACATATATATGCATGTGTGAGACAGACAGAGAGAGAGAAGTTGGAGTTGTGCAAGATATGTGTATTCTGGGAGTGTGATTACTGAGCCACAGGACTGTGACTCATAGAATCACATCATATTTAAAAAAATAAATAAATAAACTAATTACAATAATTTTGTAGATCTGACCCACTAAACAAACCTTATGCATGTTCTTTTGAACATTTTCTGGATCATGTCATCAATAAGGTGTTGACCTAAAATGAAAAATCACAAGGCAAGTTTATCTATTGGCATTCAAAGTGCACAAAGCAATACAGAAGGTATTGACAGGGCATCACAAAAACTAACTTTGTCTCTTCTTGTCATTAGGGTTCTGAAGAAGTTAACGATTGCATCCCATCATATATTGCACTAAAGAAGTAAGTTATTCCTTCTCAGCAGATGACTAGGCTTCTTCTACTACAAACAAGGCAAAACAAGTGAAAATAATATTAAAAGCTACTAATGAAATGTAACAACAAGAAATAATGCCATAATGTGAGCAATGAAGATTACAACAATCGTTGCCAAGGTGACTTGACATGCTTGTAGGCTACATCAGAACCAAACATACATACATAAATACATACATATATACACACACACACACACACACAAATATATATAACACAAGTGTCTTTGTGTAGTCATATAAAGTGATCAAATACATTAAAAAAAAAAAATGCAACTAAATGATGCCCAGTAAAACACTCCAATACTGATTGGGATGCTCTGCTAGTTGGAGCTTTGCTCCCATCTTGTGGCCAAACTATAAAACCAGCCACAAAATGAGTTGACTTATTTCTGTGTTCAAGAGACCTGAAGGGACAGTTGCATTTGGAATCAAGAACTGTTAACCATTTATTATTAGATTTGTGGTACAGCTTAAAGCTTGTGCACCGTGTCATAATGATAGTCCTGTTTTCAACAGTGGTTGCCATGGTGATTTGAAGGCTTGTTCAAAAGTGATAGCTTAGAACCATGTGTCAGTAATATTAGACTATTTATTCAGGGGTTTGAAAAATTGTACATTCTTATTGTACTTGTTCTTCCAGTGCTATTGTTATTCGTCGTATTTATTGTTACGACCCTGTCTAGGCGATGAGGTCGCAACAGCATTTTGAAAAGACTGGTAGCAGGGTGGTAGGTGGAATAATTAGTCACAAGACTAAACTGGTAGATGAGGTGAAATGTGTATTTAAATGGTGAACAAAGACACACACATCTACCTACAAACACTGAATTACTTCAGGAGTTGCCAAAATAAACAAAACCCACACTACAAGAAGAAACACCACAACTAAATACACTTTACAGGACAAAAATAAAAATACAATCCTACACCAACTCCCTGATAATAAATAGACAATAACCCCAAACCCAAACCAACAGTACAGGTGAACTACACAGAAAACTTTTCAGAGTCAAAAGCATATTTGGCAAATTGGAGTCCATAGAAGAGAAGTGTTTTTCATAAAAGTGAAGTCAAAGGTAAGACAACATCTGAAAAGTTTTTACAAAAGCAACGATAGTAGCCAGCCATCCCCAAAAACCGACGTAGGTCCCGTTTTGTCCGAGGAACTGGAAAAGCTTTGATTGCTTCTACCTTAGCATCCAAGGGACGCACCTGTCCACGACCCACTGTTTTCCAAGGTAGCGAACCACGCTTGTCCTCAAATTCACACTTTTCCAAATTTAACACTAATGAAGCATCTCGCAACTTAGAGATTACGGTCTCCAGTGTCCTCAAATGCTGTTCCCATGTATCTGAATATACAACAAGGTCATCGAGATAAGCTTCACAATTCAATACACCTTTCATAAACGCAATCCAAAAGGCATAAATGTATTGCAGAAAGGTGTCCGGGGTAGCAAAAGTAGAGATCTCTGATGCATGATCAGTAAGAGGGACCTGCCAATAACCTTTAAGTAAATCTTATTTGCTGACAAACTTTGCAGAACCTACTGCAAAGCACTCCAGGAGTGTAACATTATTTCTCTCATCCCTTTGCAAGCTTTTCTTTCAGGAAATGCAAATGCTGAGCTACATCAAAACACACACACACACACACACACAAATAGTCCATCGCATAATCAAGCAGAAGTCCGATTTGGCTAAGAATATATTGTGAGGGTAGAGAAGGAAATTATTAATAAAAAGATTTGAGCTGTCTTCTGAAAGAACAAAATAGAATTGCAGTTATACAGTGGCATGCAAAAGAAAAGTTTGGGCACCCCTAGTCAAAATATATGTTACTGTGAACAGTTAATGCGGATGATGTAACAACTCAAAAAGAGTTAGATGGGATGTGCGAACATTTTGACTTGTACAAACGTGCATCTGAGGCATCTTTGAATCATTCCAAGACTGAGGCGGTTTGGATTGGGGAACAAGGAGGAAGGAGTGCTCTATGTATCAGTATGCATGAGGAAATTAAAATCATTGGAATTTATATCGGTAACAGAAATTTAGTTGAGAGCAACTGGCAGAGGAAGCTACAGGAAATCAAAGAGGAATCAAAGAGAATTATACACTGGGGTGTGAGCTACAAATCGAAGATCAAACTAATTAAGACATTCATTTTATCAAAACTATTATTTCTGTCCATCGTTTTTCCTCCAGCAGAAAAAAGTGACCGAACTGAATAAAATATGTATTAGAACAATGTGGGGTAATAACAGAGAAGCTACAAAAAGGGAATGTGTATATAAGAATAAAGAAAATGGAGGCTTAAATTAAAAATAAGTTTTTGTAGACATGTCAATACAAGCACTGGTAGGAAAGCTAAATGGATTGGTGAAATCTCAGACTGGGAAAAGAAGAAAGGAAAGAAAAGGAAGAATGTACCATACTATAAACTTTTGTGCTCAGATTTTGTGGATAAATGTAAAAGTTGGAAGATCGATTGGAGAACGCAATCGAATAAAACTATTTATAAAAGTATAGCAGATCATAAGTACAGAGGGCAGATACAGTCTGGGGATTGCAATGAAAGGGAGAATAAAAATCTGTTGAATTTGCTATCAGGAGAACATGTTTCAGAGAAAATAAAGGCTAGGATGTGGCTTGCTGAAGTGGTTAGGCTACCAACGATGTCTGTGGTTCAACGGAGTTGCTTTGTGAAGACGGCCGAATGTCCAATGCTTAATTGTAAAGAGAAAGAAACAATAGGGAAGAAACAATCTGTTAGTGGACTGCTATAGATCTAAAGAAATATGGGAACAGTTCAGGAGGTTTGATTTAAACATAGAATTTAATCACAAAAACATAATATATCGTGCTTATAATGTGAACATACATTGTAAAAAGATAATTTTGTTTTAGATAGGTATACGCACAATTGTGAAGCAAATTTGGTCTACAAGAGCTAAAATGACTATGGAAAATACTTTTTTTGTCTAGTGAACAAGTAGTGAAACAATGTATAGTAAATTTAAAAAAAAAGAGAGACAAGGATGACATGGTGAAAAATGTGGGAAATGTAAAAAATGTTTGTACTACGGATTTGTGTGAAGTGTAAAAATTTTGGAGAGTTTCATGTAAGATGTTTATCTGTGACTTAGCCCATATGTAATCTTACTTCACTTTTCGTATGAAAATTATGAGAACTGACAGATGAAAAATTATTATAAAGTATAGATTCTCTCTTATGAAATATTGCTTTATAATGCCATTCATATATAGTGTTTTCATTGCTTGTTTTTGTGATATGAAAACGTAATAGAATCATTTAAAAACACAAGTGTCTGTCAAATCAGCCCAGTTTTAGTCAAAGGAAGCCCCCAAACCTGGCACTCTCGCTCGGGCTGGTGCTCCTCGACACGTGGTTGTCCTCTTATTTGTCTGGCATCAGGTGCACCTCATCAGGGGAGGCGACCACGTGAGCACCGTCAGGTGTCCGAGCTCACATCACTGCTGGGGGTAATCATGTTCTAACACTAACGTGAATTGCCCTCATCAGAACCCTCATTTGAATAACCCCAAATTCACTCTAACCCTAATGGGCATTACCCTGATGTCATCAGAACCCTTATTTGAGTAACCCCAAGTTCACGCCTACCCTAAAGTGAATAACCATATCTTCATCAGAACCCTACATTGGATTACCCCAAGTTGTTTTTCACCATAATGGGAAATAACTTGACCTCTTCATAACCCTAAATTCTGCATTAGCCTAATCTCTTTCCTAGCTTTACCTTCTTGCAAACCCCAATAACATTTCCAGTACCACACTTCCATGGTATGGCACATGTGTAACCTACTTCCAAATAGGCCTTGTAGTGATATTCTATTTGGACAGTTTTCTCTTAACTTACTTCTTTAGTGCAATATATGATGGGATGCAATCCTTAACTGCATCAGAACCCTAATGACAAGCAGAGACAAAGTTAGTTTTTGTGAGGCCCCATCATGGGTTTAACCCTTACCTTCTGTATTGCTTTGTGTATTTTGAACGGCAACAGATAAACTTGCCTTGTGATTTTTTTATTTTAGGTCAACACCTTATTGATGACATAATGCAGAAAATTATGTCATAAGGTTTGTTTAGTGGGTCATATCTAAAAGGTTATTGTAATTAGATTTTTTTTCCCCGTATGCTTTGATTCTATGAGTCACAGTTCTGTGGCTCAGTAATCCCACTCCGAGAATACACATACCTTGCACAACTCCAACTTGTCTCTCTCTCTCACACACGCACATATATGTGCACATACAAATGCTAGATTTTCCAAGACTTCTTAGTCTCTTGCATAGGACATTATAGATGCACCTTGCGAATGACATCTGGGGCAAAGGGGTCACGTAGGCCTAGACCATTAGCCCTTCTCAGCAGATGACTAGGCTTCATCTACTGCAAACAAGGCAAAACATGTGAAAAGAATATTAATAGCTACTAATGAAATGTAACAACAGGAAATGGCAATGTGGGCAATGAAGATTACAACAGTTGTCATGGTGACTTGACATACTTGTAGGTTACATCAGAGCCAATAATGTATATACACAAAGATACTTGTGTCCTAAAGTGACGAAATACATTTAAAAAAAAAAAACAAAAACAAAAAAAAGGTTTCATATAAGACTGCGACCCAGCTCTGGGGGGGAGAAACGGGTTTCCAAGTCCCCATTTCAAGCACTTCCAAAGTTTCATTTAAATTACAAGCTACATGCGGCCGAATAAAGCATACGAAAATAAATTAATAAAACGCGCGGGAAAGGGGAAGAAAGACGACGGCACAGCGCACAAGGGAAAGAAAGACGACGGCTCAGCGCACAAGAACACAAGCGCTACTTCAGCTACAACTCTTCCTTTTCTCATTTTACCGTACATGCACACTCACACGATGGAAAATGTCTTTGGTGGAAACGTGGGTGGCTCTTAAAAGAGCCTTTGGGTTAGTCAAGTCGCACTATGACGCTTTACTTGGAGCTGGTGTACTTGGTGACGGCCTTCGTACCCTCAGAAACGGCGTGTTTGGCCAGCTCACCGGGAAGCAGCAGGCGCACGGCCGTCTGGATCTCTCTGGAGGTGATGGTCGAACGCTTGTTGTAGTGAGCGAGACGAGAAGCCTCACCAGCGATGCGCTCGAAGATATCATTCACAAAGGAATTCATGATCCCCATAGCCTTAGAAGAGATACCGGTGTCGGGGTGGACCTGCTTCAAGACTTTGTACACGTAGATAGCATAACTCTCCTTCCTGGTCTTTCTGCGCTTCTTGCCTCCTTTACCAGTCGTTTTGGTCACGGCTTTCTTAGATCCCTTCTTCGGGGCGGACTTCGCTGGTTCGGGCATGACGTTCAACGTTGAAAAAACCACAAGAGAATAAGAAACGAGGCCTCAACACCCAGTTTATTTAAACTCTGGTATTCTAATTAGAACATACCCTCCCCTCCTCGATCATGACAAGCCATCATTGGCTAGAAAACAACCCCTCCTCTCACAGGAACCTCCTATCGTTGCTCCGCTACTCCATAGCGTTTACCTCTTAATACCGCCCTGCCATGTCTTTAACTTTCCCGCCCCATCTTAAGAAGGAGGTGCAGAAAGCCAAGCCAAGCCTCCACAATGCTTATTCTTTGATTCCTTTCTCTTACTTTGGGAAAGATGTTTTTAACATTATCGTGTCTTATTTTGGGCTGGGATTTGGAGTCTGCAACGTACAGACGTTCACAACCGTGTTATGGCTCTTCTCAATATAGGGCAAAATGTCCTTTGTGCGTGTTTAGGCACTAAGCGCTTATAAGCGGCCATAGACATATGGATAAGCTCTTTAACTGAATGCATGGGTGACTCTTAAAAGAGCCGTTGGTTTCGTTGGAACTCAGCGTTTACCCTCCGAAGCCGTACAAAGCACGTCCCTGGAATATAAGAGCATGAACCACATCCATGGCGGTGACAGTCTTTCTCTTAGCGTACTCGGTGTAGGTAACCGCATCCCTGATGACGTTCTCCAGAAACACTTTCAGCACGCCACGC
Organism: Electrophorus electricus; assembly: GCF_041902795.1. NCBI lineage: Eukaryota > Metazoa > Chordata > Actinopteri > Gymnotiformes > Gymnotidae > Electrophorus > Electrophorus electricus. The sequence goes on along the minus strand of NC_137514.1, from coordinate 15,452,297 downwards.
GTCTCCTCGTAGATCAGACCGGTTATGCGCTTTTCACCGCGACGACGAACCAGACGGCGGATAACTGTCTTAGCGATACCCTGGATGTTGTCGCGGAGTATCTTACGGTGACACTTAGCGCTTCCTTTCTTAAAGGCCTTCCCACTCTTCCCTTTTCTAGACATCGCTTAGGCTTCTTGTACTACACGGAAAAAAAGCGAAACAATGAAGCTTCGACCCGCAGTGCGCCACTATTATTCTCTTCTAAAGGACCTGGTTGAAGACAAGGAGCACTCGAGGAGGAGGAGCTAAAGACCACGCGCCTCCAAACGCCTCCAGCACCACACTTAGCCAGACTGGAATAAAAACTTCATACTATTTCACAAAAACGGCAATTCATATATGTAAAATATAAGATAGCTTAGACAATAATAACGAACAACAACGTAAGGGAAGAAAAAGAACGATAACAAACAAACAAAGACAACAAAAGATTCAGTGCAGCATAAGATGGCCTACTACTGTTACTACTGCTACTAATAAGAAGAAGAGTCAGAATGGAAGTAGGTCCTCAGCACTGGTGCTGAAAACCCCCAAGTTTAAAGACTCTTGCTGGAAAATATAGAAATTAGATGCACACTCCTAACCCGTGTGTTCACTAGGCCTCTTAGGTTTCCCACCAATCCAAGAACAGCATGTGGTTCAGGTTAGAGAAACATGATGGGTTTCAAATTGCTAGGTTGGAAGATCTCAATTTCAAATTTATAACAGAAATGGACAGAGCATGACATTTTTAGGAAAACACACAAATAGATTGAGGCAGTGGGGTCAAGGCCCATATTTTAAAGCCACATAGTCCAGTTAAGAGATGTTTAGTGATTTGTCCACTCCTTGTGCTGCTTACAGAGGACAACTATTCTTTGCAGGCAACTCAAACTGTTTTGATAGCACATCACTCATTCCATTCTTCATGGTCTAGCTCTACTTTTATGTCTAGCCTCATATGACCTCTACACACAGAAAACAGGCAAACTTTTTTTTTTTTTATCACAGTGCATACTCATCTGCTGTCTTCTCACTTTCATCTTCCTCTGCAACAGTGCCAGCTTAACTGCTTTTTTCACATACCATAACTCCATCCATGTACCCTCATCCATTGAGGCCTTATGCTGCTGATAACCACTGTTGTACAACAAGGACCAATGAACATATTCCAATGCAATGACACACCATACTGACCTTTCATGAGGACCTGGAAATGTGTCTCAAAAGAGTTCTACATGTGTATGTTCAATTGCTACATGAAGACCCAGACAGAGAACACTCCAAAGTAATGAACATGTGACACTTTTCAAGCATTAATAAAGGACATCACTACGCTTGTAAATCATAGGAAAACACACTTGTATGCCCTAAAGGTTGAATACAGCCTTCAAAGGCCTTCAAAGACTGCAGTCTAAAAAAATGCTCAAAAAAATGTTGTAAAGAGTATGAATCATCTGCTGTATTGGGAATTTCATCATCACTGTCAAGCAGCTTTACTTAAAATGTAAAGCTTGAAACCTGTAGTGGAGGGCGACCTGAACTCAGCACAAGGAAACAACCCTATTATCATGAATATTTTTGTTAACATTATTTCCACCACTATTATTATTATTATTATTATTATTATTATTATTATTATTATTATTATTAACAGTAGGAAGAGGAGGAGAAGGAGGAATAGAAGTACATTTCAAATCAAATAACAAGAAAAATAATACTGTTTGGGATGTTGTGATAGATGGACCTTCGCTGCCATCTTGTGGCCAAACTGTAAAACCAGCCACAACAAAATGAGAGTTGACTTATTTCTGTCTTCAAGAGACATGAAGGGACAGTTGCATTTGGAATCAAAAACTGTTAGCCATTTATTATTAAATTTGTGGAACATCTTAAAGCTTGTGTCATAACGATAGTCGTGTTTTCAACACTGGATGCCAAAGTGATTTGAAGGCATGTTCAAAAGTGATAGCTTAGAACCATGTGTCAGTAATATTTGTGAAACCCTGAATAAATAAATGATAAATTGTACTTGTTCTTCCAGAGCTATTGTTATTCTTTGTAGTTATTTCTTTCATCCCTTTTCGTGCAGGAAATGCAAATGCAGAGATATGCACGCACACACACACGCACACGCACACACACACACCCACACGCACACACACAAACATACACACACACCCACACCCCCCCACACACACACACACACACACACACACACTGTGTAAGTAAATCTTATTTACTGACAAACTTTGCAGAACCTACTGCAAAGCACTCCAGGAGTGTAACATTATTTCTCTCATCCCTTTGCAAGCTTTTCTTTCAGGAAATGCAAATGCTGAGCTACATCAAAACACACACACACACACAAATAGACCATCGCATAATCAAGAAGAAGACAGATTTGGCTAAGAACATATTGTGAGGGTAGAGAAGGAAATTGTTAATAAAAAGATTTAAGCTGTCTTCTGAAAGAACAAAATAGAAGATGAAACACTTTTCAACATTTTCATCAATGTCAGTGTATTAGTTTGGTTTTATACAATTGTGAAAAAAGTAGAAAAAAAAAAAGAGTACCTAGGAGATTTGAACACTCAAATAACTTTGACCACAGTCTCAGACCTTCATTAGCCTGTTAGGCTTATGGCTTGTTTACAAACATTGTTAGGAAAGGCCATGTGATGCAAATTTCAAAGCTTTATAAATACTCAGACTCCTCTAACCTTGTCCCAGAAACCAGCAGCCATGGGTTCTTCTAAGCAGCTACCTAGCAAAATGAAAATGAATATGAAAATACTTCAGGCCCATAAAACAGGAGAAAGCTATAGGAAGACAGCAATGTGTTTTCAGGTTGCCATTTCCTCAGTTTGAAATGTAATTATGAAATGGTGCTTAACAGGAATAGTGGCGGTCAAGATAAGGTCTGGAAGGCCAAGAAACATTTCAGAATTACTTCATGGGTAGAGGGAACAATGGATTCAATGAATTTCCAGCAAATTCTGGAAGCAAACATAACACCATTCTGTAAAAATGCTAAGGTTGAAAAGAGGATGGCTTCTACAAATGGATAATGATCCTAAACATACCTCAAAATCCACAATAAACTACCTCAAAAGGTGCAAGTTAAAGGTTTTACCATGGCCCTCAGAGTGCCCTGATCCAAATAGCATTGAAAATCTGTGGATAGACATCAAAAGAACAGTGCATGCAAGAAATTATTTCTGAGAAGGACATACCCACTCCATATGTTTATTATTATTGTTGGTGTTGTTTTTTTTGTTGTTTCTCCCAAGAGAAACTGGCCAATTGTTCTTCATTGTACATTTATATTCTGACAGCATTCTGATTAAAACTAGGTGCCCTTAATGATTGAATATTATGGAAGTTTTCCATTTTGGCCACAAGATGGAAGCAGAGGATCATCTATTTTATCACCTCCCATGGCGATTGGTCTTCTAGACGGTTTTACTTGTATTTTTAGTCACGTTTTAGCTTTAGAAATATATCAATTTAAATGGAAAATGTGGAGCTCCGTCAGAAACATGGCACTTATAGAATAATAAGAATAATAATAATAAGTTTCTTTTATATAGAACCTGTCACAGACTCAAGGTCGCTTTACTATGACAAAGATGCAGAAAAAATACATTAAAACAATCAACACATTATTTAACAAATAAGAATAAGAAGAGAAGTTATGAGAAATGTTGAGATGAGAGGTATGTTTTAAGTAGTCTAAAGCATAGCCTAAAAAAGTTGTAGAAATGTACAGAAAGTAGTTTATATTATATTGAGTTTATATTATATTGAAAGGAAACAGTAGTCATGAATATTTTGGCCAAAACAGTTATATATTTTTCTATGTTTTACAATTAAGAATTCAACGACAAAATACTAGTCCTCTCACATTTTTGAACCATTACCGCTATCCATAAGGTATGTAAACAACAACAATAAAGAGGAGCAAAATAATAGATAAAACATGAACATGAAATAAAAGATAAATAAAAATGTACCTCTGAATGGAATCAGTCTGTATCCACTGTTACTTCAGGTCCAGTGTTGTAGAGGTATGAAAGACATTTCATTCACTTCTCCCAGACCTTTCATATGGCCACAGTTTGGACAAAAATGTCTGTTTCACCTTGAGGGATTTTCTCTTCACCTGAGAATGATGCACCATGCTCTGGGTTGCATTCTTCCTCATCTTCTTCAGACACCTCCTCCTCTTTTAAATCATTGTTCTCGTGTTCACTTCTGAGCATCTGAAAAAAAAGCACATCTACAAGCTATTTGGCACTGAGATGTGTACCCATGGATTCTGCAAAAAAAAAAAAAGAGAACTGGGGGTATTGTCATCTGCAGCACCTTTATAGCTTCTGGCTGCATTCCCCATTAGCAAACAATGCTTGCAGAAAATGTTGCTTTTGTCTGAAATTGTTCTTCTATTGTTTGTAAACTTGGATAATGTGTGAGGTCATAAAGGGAAGATACTGCATATTCAAAAGAGCATTTTAATTTTGTTTGAGTTCAATCAGTAGCATACACTCACCATTATTATGTGTATATGTTTGCGTGCACGCACATCTTGTTTAAATGTCAGGTCCAAAAAGAGCCACCACTAAATAGTTCTCCCCAACTTGAAAGCTAATGACTTTCACACAAAACAAATCATTTAAAAAATGAAACATTGTTTTTATTGATTTTTTTCCATGAAAGTTGTTACTACCAAGACACAAAGGTTGTCATAGGACCACACAATGGTTAATAGAGAACAGGTCTGAAAACCACGTCCATGTCTAGAATTGTTTAGTCAATAGCACCAGTACATATTTATTTCATTTGAAGAAATGACAGACATCTCTGAAAGACTTGTATCAGTTTCATTTCTCAGTGATACATTTTGCTGACGTGAAAGTCATACTCCTGCTAGAGGGTGATTTTGTGTTTCAGAACTTCTAAAAGAATGGAGGAAAACACCTTGGGAGCAAGTTGGTTTAATTTTAATTTTGTATAAGACAGTTGTTTAATTTATACATTTAGAAAGCATTGGTTAAGTGAACTCATTTCCTTGCACCTTCAAGCTCCTGTTGACTTTTTCCTTTGCACTGAATTTTTGCTCAACCAATTTCCTATGAGAACATCAAAAATGCTTTTCAATACTGTATGCTTTGCTGATGCATTACTATGGGGACGTTTGGTTAATGCTTCAAAGCAAATTAGACTAAACAGCAGTCAAAAGAAAAACTGAGTGAATTCATTCTCAGTAGTCCGAATGTTAAGCATATCAGGATCCTGGTTGTTGGAGAGGTTGGAGCAGGAAAGTCCCGTTTCATAAACTCATCAATAATGCTTTGCAAGGACAAATCACCTGTGGCGCTCCTGTTGATGCAACATCTAGCAAAAGTTTCACAAAAACAGTAAGTACATTAATGTTGATTTTGTTTTAAATGACAAATTCAAAACTTTCTTGGAAGGCATTTGAAAGGAAGTAAATATGATACATTTTGTTTAGCTTTACCATAATTAGTACTGTCAAAACTCAGGTATAGGTTAATGTTTATCTTGTTTCAAGGCTGGAATGAGATGACACAAAAAATGTGGTTCTTGCATTTTGGTCTAGACCCACCAGTCAGACACACACCCCCATCTTTGCATTCCCCTGAATATTTCCCCAATATGCCAACTGTGCCATGTAATAAATAAGAGGGAATTAATGAAGATTGGGGAAACATGATAAATAGTTGCATTATAATAACAATATAGTTAATGGAAAAATAGCCCAGACAGGTACACAAAAATTGGATCCCAAATACATTTTTTTCAGGCCTGAAAGAACAATCGTCATACCTTTTCAGCCTAGTAAATAAACAAACAACAAATGCTGATAGCTGACTCAATGTAACATTGGTGGTAATATTAATATTATAACTAGCTAGCAAACTACACCTGCATTTGGCTAGGACTGACAATATTATCTTCTAAATGTACTTGTTTGACTGGCAATTCTTGAATTTGAGAAGGAAAACTATACTTTGGTATTGTGTACATTTGTTTTTCAGTATAAAACCCTTTATATTGACAAAGGGGATGGTAATTTTTTATTTTTTTTCCTTTTGTCTTCAGTGACATCATGGGACTTGAAGGAGCAGAAAGTACTGGTGCACCTGTGAAGGACATCAAAGCCCTAGAAGGGTTCGTCAAGGAAGAACACAAAGTGAGAAGGACATTTCTACATTGAGTAACAGCACAAATACCTTAGCCTTCACTAAGAATGTAATGAAGCACTGTAGTGATATATTTGAATTTATTAAATTACTGATATTTGGGCACAATCCTATGTTTAGGGGAAATTGTTCATTTTCATTGAAGACTAATTCCTGAGGGTTAATCAGTATTATCTGTCTCATTATAAGGTAGAGTCTGAACATGTATGGAGTAATCTGGTACTTCTGGTTATAAATGCCTCTGCCAAACAGATTCAGTTAGTTAATGGAAAGTTTATTGATGATCAATATAAATGGTAATTAGACAAGGTATAATAAATGAGAGATGGACAGACATGGCTCAGGTATACAGCAAGCTATATGCAAAAAGAGAACGTCAGATTTGGAGTTCCTCTCACAGGGAAATACAAAAATGGAGTATAAATAAATAAATAGAAATAAGTCAGGTCCAATAGCAGAAAAGACAAATGATCAGGGAGACAAATCAGACATTGAATAGGCAATGCAGAAAAAATGGGGAAAGCAAGCATAAGTCCAAAACCACAAAGGTAAGAACACCATCTTTGAAACTCTAAACATAAGCTGGGTGAGACATCATAAAGATAGACTGACACATGTACGCATCAATAAACAAACATTAGGGATAACTAGACACAGATGAAACTAACAAAAGGGGCATTGGGATCAGAGAGGAGGATTATGGAAAATGTACCCTGAACATTCCATTGAGGTTCCACTCTGAACTTCTCTGTACGAATCACCAGAACCTCTGAAGATGCTCCACAATTGTCGTCACTTCAGTGGACAGTTGCTCCTCTAAACTACCCTAATGCTGGCTTTTCACTTGACCAATTAGCACTAATTGCCACCAGCCAAACAGAACTTATTCAAATTCTATCAATGATGAATCATTGTCCATCAAGACAAACTAAAGTTTAATGCTAGGGTGGTGAGATGAGGAAAATTAAAACAGGTGCAGACAAACAACTGAAAAGACAACAGATGAACAAGTCAACAAATAAATAAGACTTTAAGAACTTGAATTATTCTTATAAAAAGTTCTGGACCAAGATTTCCACCTTTCCTAAACTTCCCAAAGTGACATCTTTTTCAAGAAAATGTCCAGGAAAAGTTTCCCCACTTTTATTTTATCAAGATTTTCATACAAATTATAGAGGGCCCGTAAGGTGGGCTCAAACCCAGGTCAGCTATGCAATGACACAGACAGGCTACTGGGTGAGCAGCCATGCTATAATGAAGGGCCCGTATGCAGAACAGTTAGATCTTGGAACAGGTAAAACAAAAGGGAAAAACTAAATCACCACACCGAGCGTGGAAAAGGGAGAACAAAGGACGGCATGGGAAGAGTGGCAACCCCAATGCACTGGGGAAAACCAAACAAAAACTTCCCAAACAAAACCAGAAAACAAGGAGGAATTTTGATGGCAAAGGGAAGCCTCAGAAGAAAGACAGACTTGAGAGGGGAAAGGACATGTAAAAACACAAAACACCCTCACAGATAAGAAGTAAGGCGTAGTACGAGGGCTCACAGACTGCAATACCTGAAGTTACCAGCTAGGCGCTTGGCTCAGAACTTTGGCAAAGACCCAACACTAAGTGACTGGGTCAATGGGCTTATATAAGGTCTAACCCAGCTGTTGGCCATCAAGCCTGATTAGTAGTGTTGTTGACTCAAGGCCTCCCTCTGGTGGTCGGAGGGAGCCTCAGGCTGGTGCCAACCCTTACAGGGCCATTAACAAGGGAGTTGATTTAACTCATAATAACCAGGTCATGAATATTGATATCCTTTGTTTAGGGCTTCAGGGATTTCTACCAAGGCATATTCCCTGTCTACAATTCCCTTGACTACAAATAAAAGAAACAAAGAAAAATAACTTGATACTTAATGTCCCCTGAGTGCATTGTAGGAGCTATACCATGGGATTTTGATGAGGACCTAAGGAAGGAGTTACACACCACTACTGTCCCATCATCTTACCCTCCTTCAGAAGTAGTCTGATAAGTTGGGTTCACACTTCGCTTACCACTGGCCATCTGCAAAGGTGAGCAGTAAGGAGGCAGACGCAAGTGCGAAGAAGAGCAAGATTTATTAGGGACAAATCCAGAATCAGAGTCGTTATAAAGGTCCAGGGACAATACATAGAGTATGGGGATACATGATAAACCAAAGCACAACGGGAAACAGGAAGCAGGCTATAACAGAGACTAGGAAACATTCGGGGGCTAAGAAACACGAAGGCTAGGATAAACACAGAGAACAGACTTACATACAGATATGGGTTTTCAAAGACATCCATACAGACATTCAAACATCCAATGAACAGCAAACTCCAAGGGCACAAGACATGGTTTAAATACATTAATTTAATAATGACTAGAAATGAGGAACGGGTGGAGAAAAGGAAACTATGGAATGGAACTGAAATCCACAAGACAGGGAAACCATGGAAGCAAGGAGGGATCAAACGTGACACTATCCAAGAGAGGTTAAGATGCAACAACAGATTGCATGTCAATACTATTAGGAGTCGATGAACAGAGGCATTAATTTACATTTACGGAATTTATCAGACGCTCTTATCCAGAGCGACTTAAAAAAGTGCTTTGTCATTTACGCATAGAATACATCCTAGTCAGTACAGTAGGTTAGAGTCCAAGATACCAATGAACTAGAATACTGTAGAAATACAGGGATCAATGCTGATGCTTAGAAGTACAAAATACTTACACAATGATAAGTGCAATAAACTATAAGTACTAGAGTTTGTCAACATCAGTGTAACAATACCCTCTGAGTACTGAACACTTTGCAGTTCTGGAATATATGACAGCACTGGAGGCTAATAGGTTCTTGGTAGCTTCATTTAATTCTTCTCAAAACATTGGCAGTTAATTTGCCTCTTTTTCTTTTCTCTCTCAACCCAAACTACTTGCAACAAAAAGTTTGATAGTTCTGTGATCATGACCCAATAACTTGAAATTTTTTTTATTTTTTTTGTTTATTTATTTATTTATTTTTTTACAGCTTGACTTTTCAGAGTCTCTTTTTTGGCTCATTTTGCCTGAGGAAAAGAAGCTGCCTTATAAACATGCACACCTTAATATAGGGTGTTGATCTCAGGTCATACAAATACACATCTCCTGCTCCGCTTAAATACAATAAGCATTAAAGTGTATATAGGTTGGAGTTGGAAAGTATGCATAAAAATGATATGGTTAAAATACTCTCTTGCCTAATAATTGTGCACATATTGTATGATGAGCTCACTGTTGTTGCTATTTAAGACAAGGAAGTTGAGTTTCATCCATAGTTTAATTTTTGAAAGGCATGCTTCCAAGTGACTGAAAGTGAAGAATGTTAATTGATTTCATCCTAAAACAGATCTGGGTGTCATCTGCATAGCAATGGAAGTGAAATTTGAAGTGCCATATGCCCAAGGGGTATGTAGATGATTAACAGGAGGGGTTTCAGTACTGAGCCTTGTTTGACCCTTTGAGTGACAGAGGTGGAGGTGTGTCCAGGAAGAGTGTTAATCTGATTTATATTAATTAACTGGGGAGTGAGCCAGGTCAGATCTAATCAATATTTCATAGAGCCTTGATGGGAGTTTGGCCCAACAGTCAAATGTGGCATTTGGACTGAGCAAAATAAGGACACTAACAAGGATAAGTGCACCCTCTTCTGCAACCAGAAGAGAATGTCATTGACCTTAACCAGGGCAGTTTCTGGGCTATGGAATGAATGGAAAACAGACTGGAATGGTTCAAAAAGATTGTTACTTTTAAGGTAAGAGTTGATTGTCAAGGTCTCATGCAAGGATTTTGACAAAAATGGATTAGAAATGATGTCAGCAACGAAAAAAGAATCAAGTTTTCAAAGCAGGAAGATAGAAGGTTGGAGAGTTGCTGGCTGAAGGATAGGAAATCAGAGGTAAAATAATCAGCAATGTAGGGAAGAATTATAGAGTTCAGAGGAGGCAGAAACAGTATTCAGGGGTTTAAGTAACTTAGTATCTATTCAAACGAGATGGTGGGTGTTCATGTTGGCACCGTTAAGACTGGAGAGAGATTGACTTAGCACAGCATAAGGCATCACTGTAGGGACATACTTGTTTATAAGCATGAGAATGGACAGTTTAGATTTACTAAACTCCTCCGGTGGATATTGTTTGTGAGGTTTCTGTGGTGGAGTGTTTGCGTTGAATTGAATTTTCTTAATAATGGAAAGGGAGAAATAAACGGCACAGAAATCTGCTTAGGCTGTACAATATTTCTATGCAAAATGGAATTGGTCCTCGTTTTCCTTTCCATTTTTAAATTGACCTTATTAAAAAAAATTCCATTCAATACAAACACCATCTAATGCTTCACTTTTCTTTTCCGTGTCCACTCAGTACGTCTATGGAAGAAATCGCACGTTAAAATAAACTCCGATTACACACTTGGCCGTATTAATTCGCTCGTAACCATTTCGAGAGTGTAAAGAAAACCGCTCTTTGGAAGAGAAAAGTGGGTGGCTCTTAAAAGAGCCTTTTGGGGATACCAAGACATGAAAACATGCACGTTTACTTCTTCTTGGGGGCAGCTTTTTTCGCCTTTGCAGCCTTTGGTTTGGCAGTCTTGGGCTTGGCGGTCTTTGCCTTCTTGGGGCTCTTGGCTGCCTTCTTCGGGGTGGCCGGCTTCTTTGCTTTCTTGGGGCTCTTGGTGGCTTTCGCGGCGGCAGCAGGCTTCTTCGCCTTCTTGGGCGACTTCTTTGCAGCGGCGGAGGCGGGCTTCTTTGCCGCTACCTTCTTGGGCTTTTTAGCCGCGGCAGGTTTCTTGGCGGGCGCTTTTTTCGCCTTAGGCGCGGCTTTCTTAGCGGGCTTTTTCTTGGCTTCGTCTTGCTTCTTGTTGAGCTTAAAAGAGCCAGAGGCACCGGTTCCTTTGGTCTGCACCAGAGTTTCCTTTGTCACCAAGCTTTTGATAGCAAGCTTGACGCGAGAGTTGTTCTTTTCCACGTCGTAACCACCCGCAGCCAAAGCTTTCTTCAGAGCGGCGAGAGAGACCCCGTTCCGTTCTTTGGAAGCAGAAACAGCTTTGACGATAAGCTCACCGACGCTGGGTCCCGCTTTCTTGGGTCTAGCGGCAGCTTTCTTCTTAGGCGCCTTGGCCGGCGCAGCGGCGGCTGGGGCTGGAGCTACTTCTGCCATCGTCGTGTTAACTACGAGAAATAGACGCGCGCAAACAGTACTCTACGTCGCACACACTGCTCTGTTGAGTTGAACCTCCCTCCCAGCGAGGGGCCGGCCTTAAAAGCCGCATGAGGACGGTGTAGACTCAACCCGCCCAGCACTCAGCGTCTGTGCTTCCGTGAGCTGCTCGCACTTGTGTTTTCTCATGACAAATCCGGGCCTAAATATACATGCTAAAACAATTTGTAAGTCGTCAAACAACGCGTTTCGCAAGAAAGGGCTCTGTGGTTCACTTGCGTGCCAGAAAAGCCCGTGCAGCCCGATCTTGTTTTGCACAGCTGCCATAAAACGGTACTGCGCGACTGCCGCTCCAAATAAGACATGGTGTATTTCTAGGCATGTGGGGCGTGAAAATGTGAGAAATGAAGGCATACATCTAGCAAGTCCCAATGTGCGCGTTGAGGGAGAGCCTGAGCAAAAGCATGGAGGTGCTAAGAGTGCGGCAGTGGTGTGTGTACTAGTTGAAAAAGGCCTTATGTACGTGCGAGTAAAACACAGGTGCAGGAGAGAGTGGCTGAGAGTGTACTTCCCGCAGCCAAGTGTCTTAGTCAAAGTAAAGCCACCAAAACCTGGCGCTCCTTGTCAGGTAGCTGGCCTCTAATTGGGCTGGAATCACGTGCTCCCCATTAGGGGAGGCAACCACGTTGAGAACTCACGTCATTGCTGGGAGCCCAAGTTCTAACACTAAAGTAAATTACCCTGACCTCATCAGAACCCTCATTTGAATAACCCCAAGTTCCATCTAACCCAAAAGTGAATTAACCTTCCTCATCAGAACCCTCATTTGAATAACCACAAATTCACTCTAACCCTAAAGTGAATTACCCTGACCTCATCAGAACCCTCATTTGAATAACCCCAAACTCACCTTAAGAGATGTTTAGCATTTGCCCACTCTTTGTACTGCATACAGATCACAGCTATTCTTTACAGGCAATTCCTACAAGTTTCATAGCAGTTGATTCATTCCATTCTGAATGGTCTAGGGCTACGTGACCCCTTTGCCCCACAGGTCATTCGCAAGATGCATCTATAATGTCCCATGCAAGAGACGGAGAAGTCTTGGAAAACCTAGCATGTGAATGCGCACATATATATGCATGTGTGAGACAGATAGAGAGAGAGAAGTTGGAGTTGTGCAAGATATGTGTATTCTGGGAGTGCGATTACTGAGCCACAGGACTGTGACTCATAGAATCACATCATATTTAAAAAAATAAATAAATAAACTAATTACAATAATTTTGTAGATCTGACCCACTAAACAAACCTTATGCATGTTCTTTTGAACATTTTCTGGATCATGTCATCAATAAGGTGTTGACCTAAAATGAAAAATCACAAGGCAAGTTTATCTATTGGCATTCAAAGTGCACAAAGCAATACAGAAGGTATTGACAGGGCATCACAAAAACTAACTTTGTCTCTTCTTGTCATTAGGGTTCTGAAGAAGTTAAGGATTGCATCCCATCATATATTGCACTAAAGAAGTAAGTTATTCCTTCTCAGCAGATGACTAGGCTTCTTCTACTACAAACAAGGCAAAATAAGTGAAAATAATATTAAAAGCTACTAATGAAATGTAACAACAAGAAATAATGCCATAATGTGAGCAATGAAGATTACAACAATAGTTGCCAAGGTGACTTGACATGCTTGTAGGCTACATCAGAACCAAACATACATACATAAATACATACATATATACACACACACACACACAAATATATATAACACAAGTGTCTTTGTGTAGTCATATAAAGTGATCAAATACATTAAAAAAAAAAAAATGCAACTAAATGATGCCCAGTAAAACACTGCAATACTGATTGGGATGCTCTGCTAGTTGGAGCTTTGCTCCCATCTTGTGGCCAAACTATAAAACCAGCCACAAAATGAGTTGACTTATTTCTGTGTTCAAGAGACCTGAAGGGACAGTTGCATTTGGAATCAAGAACTGTTAACCATTTATTATTAGATTTGTGGTACAGCTTAAAGCTTGTGCACCGTGTCATAATGATAGTCCTGTTTTCAACAGTGGTTGCCAAAGTGATTTGAAGGCTTGTTCAAAAGTGATAGCTTAGAACCATGTGTCAGTAATATTAGACTATTTATTCAGGGGTTTGAAAAATTGTACATTCTTATTGTACTTGTTCTTCCAGTGCTATTGTTATTCGTCGTATTTATTGTTACGACCCTGTCTAGGCGATGAGGTCGCAACAGCATTTTGAAAAGACTGGTAGCAGGATGGTAGGTGGAATAATTAGTCACAAGACTAAACTGGTAGATGAGGTGAAATGTGTATTTAAATGGTGAACAAAGACACACACATCTACCTACAAACACTGAATTACTTCAGGAGTTGCCAAAATAAACAAAACCCACACTACCAGAAGAAACACCACAACTAAATACACTTTACAGGACAAAAATAAAATACAATCCTACTCTAACTCCCTGACAATAAACAGACAATAACCCCAAACCAACAGGCACCACTCCCTACAATCAGTAACTATACATAAACATACACAAAAACCGTTCAACTATCACAGCGATCACAATCATAAACAAAACATAGGGAATACTAACATACAGACAAGGAAAGCACAGCAAAGATTTCAAACTCTCAATTCATATAGCAAAACACTAACACAAAAAGGAGCTTGGGCAAGCCACTGGCTTCTTGCAGCAGGGTCCTTATATAAGCCACAGCAATCCCAGCAATCACTCAATGAGGGGCGGGGCTAGCAACGAGGTGCACAGACAGCCCCAAATGCAGAACTGGATCAGGAGCACACTGTAGCACTCCAGGAGTGTAACACCCAACTTACGTGTGAGAACTGGGGGAAACACGACTCCAGCATACCTTAAATTCTCAACAATGCGTCAGCATCACATTCGCTACACCTTTTTCATGAACCATCTTGAGAGGATTGAGAGGACAATCATTGACCATCGTACGAGTCGCTGGTTACACATCTTGTTCAAAAACACCAAAGGATTATGGTCAGTATAATCAGTGATTAGATCTGAACTACCATCAAGATACACTTCAAAGTGTTGCAGAGCAAAAAGGAGTGCAAGGGCTTCTTTCTCAATGGTACTATAAGCTAACTGATGTTTGGAGTCCATACAAGAGAAGTGTTTTTGCATGAAAGTGAAGTCAAAGGTAAGACAACATCTGAAAAGTTTTTACAAAAGCAACAATAGTAGCCAGCCATCCCCAAAAACAGACGTAGGTCCCGTTTTGTCCGAGGAACTGGAAAAGCTTTGATGGCTTCTACCTTAGCATCCAAGGGACGCACCTGTCCACGTCCCACTGTTTTCCAAGGTAGCGAACCACGCTTGTCCTCAAATTCACACTTTTCCAAATTTAACACTAATGAAGCATCTCGCAACTTAGAGATTACGGTCTCCAGTGTCTTCAAATGCTGTTCCCATGTATCTGAATATACAACAAGGTCATCGAGATAAGCTTCACAATTCAATACACCTTTCATAAACGCAATCCAAAAGGCATAAATGTATTGCAGAAAGGTGTCCAGGGTAGCAAAAGCAGAGATCTCTGATGCATGATCAGTAAGAGGGACCTGCCAATAACCTTTAAGTAAATCTAATTTGCTGACAAACTTTGCAGAACCTACTGCAAAGCACTCCAGGAGTGTAACATTATTTCTCTCATCCCTTTGCAAGCTTTTCTTTCAGGAAATGCAAATGCTGAGCTACATCAAAACAAACACACACACACACACACACACACACACAGTCCATCGCATAATCAAGCAGAAGTCCGATTTGGCTAAGAATATATTGTGAGGGTAGAGAAGGAAATTATTAATAAAAAGATTTGAGCTGTCTTCTGAAAGAACAAAATAGAATTGCAGTTATACAGTGGCATGCAAAAGAAAAGCTTGGGCACCCCTGGTCAAAATATATGTTACTGTGAACAGTTAATGCAGATGATGTAACAACTCAAAAAGAGTTAGATGGGATGTGCGAACATTTTGACTTGTACAAACGTGTATCCGAGGCATCTTTGAATCATTCCAAGACTGAGGCGGTTTGGATTGGGGAACAAGGAGGAAGGAGTGCTCTATGTATCAGTATGCATGAGGAAATTAAAATCATTGGAATTTATATCGGTAACGGAAATTTAGTTGAGAGCAACTGGCAGAGGAAGCTACAGGAAATCACAGAGGAATCAAAGAGAATTATACACTGGGGTGTGAGCTACAAATCGAAGATCAAACTAATTAAGACATTCGTTTTATCAAAACTATTGTTTCTGTCCATCGTTTTTCCTCCAGCGGAACAAAATAGTGACCGAACTGAATAAAATATATATTAGAACAATGTGGGGTAATAACAGAGAAGCTACAAAAAGGGAATGTGTATATAAGAATAAAGAAAATGGAGGCTTTAATTAAAAATAAGTTTTTGTAGACATGTCAATACAAGCACTGGTAGGAAAGCTAAATGAATTGGTGAAATCTCAGACTGGGAAAAGAAGAAAGGAAAGAAAAGGAAGAATGTACCATACTATAAACTTTTGTGCTCAGATTTTGTTGATAAATGTAAAAGTTGGAAGATCGATTGGAGAACGCAATCGAATAAAACTATTTATAAAAGTATAGCAGATCATAAGTACAGAGGGCAGATACAGTCTGGGGATTGCGATGAAAGGGAGAATAAAAATCTGTTGAATTTGCTATCAGGAGAACATGTTTCAGGGAAAATAAAGGCTAGGATGTGGCTTGCTGAAGTGGCTAGGCTACCAACGATGTCTGTGGTTAAACGGAGTTGCTTTGTGAAGACGGCCGAATGTCCAATGCTTAATTGTAAAGGGAAAGAAACAATAGGGAAGAAACAAAGGAAGAAACAATAGGGAAGAAACAATTTAATCACAAAAACATAATATATCGTGCTTATAATGTGAACATACATTGTAAAAAGATCATTTTGTTTTAGATAGGTATACCTGCACAATTGTGAAGCAAATTGGGTCTACAAGAGCTAAAATGACTATGGAAAATATTTTTTTGTCTAGTGAACAAGTAGTGAAACAATGTATAGTAATTTTTTTAAAAAAGAGAGACAAAAGGATGACGAGGTGAAATGTGGGAAATTTTAAAAAAAGTTTGTACTATGGATATGTGTGAAGTGTAAACATTTTGGAGAATTTCATGTAAGATGCTTATCTGTGACTTGGCCCATATGTAATCTTACTTTACTTTTCGTATGAAAATTATGAGAACTGACAGATAAAATTATTATAAAGTATAGATTCTCTCTTATGAAATATTGCTTTATAATGCCATTCGTATATAATGTTTTCATTGCTTGTTTTTGTGATATGAAAACGTAATAAAATCATTTAAAAACACAAGTGTCTGTCAAATCAGCCCAGTTTTAGTCAAAGGAAGCCCCCAAACCTGGCACTCTCACTTGAGCTGGCGCTCCTCGACAGGTGGCCGTCCTCTTATTTGTCTGGCATCAGGTGCACCTCATCAGGGGAGGCAACCACGTGAGCACTGTCAGGTGTCTGAGCTCACATCACTGCTGGGGGTAATGATGTTCCAACACTAACGTGAATTGCCCTCATCAGAACCCTCATTTGAATAACCCCAAGTTCACGCTAACCCTAATGTGCCTTACCCTGATGTCATCAGAACCCTCATCTGAATAACCCCCAAGTTCACTCTAAACCTAAAGTGATTTACCCTGAACCCATCAGACCCCTCATTTGAATAACCCCAAATTCACGCTAACCCTAATGGGCATTACCCTGATGTCATCAGAACCCTCATCTGAATAACCCCAAAGTACACTCTAAACCTAATGGGCATTACCCTGATGTCATCAGAACCCTCATCTGAATAACCCCAAAGTACACTCTAAACCTAATGGGCATTACCCTGATGTCATCAGAACCCTTATTTGAGTAAACCCAAGTTCACTCCTACCCTAGAGTGAATAACCATAACTTCATCAGAACCCTACATTGGATTACCCCAAGTTGTTTTTCATCATAATGGGAAATAACTTGACCTCTTCATAACCCTGAATTCTGCATTAGCCTAATCTCTTTCCTAGCTTTACCCTCTTACAAACCCCAATAACATTTCCAGTACCACACTTCCATGGTATGGCACATGTGTAACCTACTTCCAAATAGAATATCACTACAAGGCCTATCTGGACAGTTTTCTCCTAACTTACTTCTTTAGCGCAATATATGATGGGATGCAATCCTTAACCCTTCTCAGCAAATGACTAGGCTTCATCTACTGCAAACAAGGCAAAACAAGTGAAAAGAATATTAATAGCTACTAATAAAATGTAACAACAGGAAATGTCAATGTGGGCAATGAAGATTAAAGATTACAACAACAGTTGTCATGGTGACTTCACATACTTGTAGGTTACATCAGAGCCAATAATATATATACACAAAGATACTTGTCCTAAAGTGACAAAATACATATAAAAAACAAAAAAACAAAAACAACCAAAAAAAGGTTTCATACAAGACTGTGACCCAGCTCTGGGGAGTAGAAACGGGTTTCCAAATCCCAATCTCAAGCACTTCAAGTTTCATTTAAATTACAAGATACATGCGGCCGAATAAAGCACACGAAAATAATTTAATAAAACGCGCGGGAAAGGGGAAGACGGACGACGTCAAAGCGCACAAAGGGAAGAAAGACGACGGCACAGCGCACAAAAACACAAGCGCTACTTCAGCTACTACTCCTTTCCTTTTCTCGTTTTACGGTACATGCACATCCACACGATGGAAAATGTCTTTGGTGAAAACGTGGGTGGCTCTTAAAAGAGCCTTTGGGGTAGTCAAGTCGCACTATGACGCTTTACTTGGAACTGGTGTACTTGGTGACGGCCTTTGTACCCTCAGATACGGCGTGTTTAGCCAGCTCACCGGGAAGCAGCAGGCGCACGGCCGTCTGGATCTCTCTGGAGGTGATGGTGGAACGCTTGTTGTAGTGAGCGAGACGAGAAGCCTCACCAGCGATGCGCTCGAAGATATCATTCACAAAGGAATTCATGATCCCCATAGCCTTAGAAGAGATACCGGTGTCGGGGTGGACCTGCTTCAAGACTTTGTACACGTAGATCGCATAACTCTCCTTCCTAGTCTTTCTGCGCTTCTTGCCTCCTTTACCAGTCGTCTTGGTCACCGCTTTCTTAGATCCCTTCTTCGGGGCGGACTTCGCTGGTTCGGGCATGACGTTCGTCGTTGAATAAACCACAACGGAATGAGAAACGGCGCGTGCACATCCAGTTTATTTAGACTCTGGTATTCTAATTAGAACATACCCTCGCCTCCTCGGTCATGACAAGCCATCATTGGCTAGAAAACAACCCCTCCTCTCACAGGAACCTCCTATCGTTGCTCCGCCACTCCATAGCGTTTACCTCTTAATCCCGCCCTGCCATGTCTATCTTTAACTTTCCCGCCCCTTCTTAGGAAGGAGGCGCAGAAAGCCAAACCAAGTCTCCACAATGCTTATTCTTTGCTTCCTTTCTTACTTTGGGAAATGTTTTAAACATTATCGTGACTTATTTTGGGCTGGGATCTGCATGTATACAACATGCAAACAGCCCTTATCAATATAGGACAATAAGTCCTTTGGGCGCTTATAGGCGGCCATAGCCGCACGGATCAACTCTTTAACTGAATGTATGGGCGGCTCTTAAAAGAGCCGTTGGTTTCGTTTGAACTCAGTGTTTACCCTCCGAAGCCGTACAGAGTACGTCCCTGGCGTTTCAGAGCATAAACCACATCCATGGCGGTGACAGTCTTTCTCTTGGCATGCTCGGTGTAGGTAACCGCGTCCCTGATGACGTTCTCCAGAAACACTTTCAGCACGCCACGGGTCTCCTCGTAGATCAGACCGGAGATGCGCTTCACACCGCCACGACGAGCCAGACGGCGGATAGCTGGCTTAGTGATACCCTGGATGTTGTCGCGGAGTACTTTACGGTGACGCTTAGCGCCACCTTTCCCCAGACCCTTACCACCCTTTCCTCTGCCAGACATCCCTTAGCCTTCTCACACTATTCGAAGAAAAGTGAAATAATGAAGCCTCCATACCCAGAGCGGCACTATTATTCTCGACTAAAGGACCTGGTTGAAGACAAGGGGCACTCGAGGAGGCGGAGCTAAAGACCACGCGCCTCCAAACGCCTCCAGCACCACACTTAGCCAGACTGGAATAAAAACTCCATACTATTTCACAAAAACGACAATTCATATATGTAAAATATAAGATATCTTAGACAATAATAACGAACAACAACATAAGGGAAGAAAAAGAACGATAACAAACAAACAAACAAAGACAACAAAAGATTCAGTGCAGTATAAGATGGCCTACTACTGTTACTACTGCCACTAATAAGAAGAAGAGTCAGAATGGAAGTAGATCCTCAGCACTGGTGCTGAAACACCCCAAGTTTAAAGTCTCTTGCTGGAAAATATAGAAATTATATGCACACTCCTAATCCGTGTGTTCACTAGGCCTCTTAGGGTTCCCACCAATCCAAGAACAGCATGTGGTTCAGGTTAGAGAAACATGATGGGTTTCAAATTTCTAGGTTGGAAGATGTCAGTTTCAAATTAATAACAGAAATGGACAGAGCATTACATTTTTAGGAAAACACACAAATAGATTGAGGCAGTGGGGTCAAGGCCACATAGAGGACAATTATTCTTTGCAGGCAACTCAAATTGCTTTGATAGCACGTCACTCATTCCATTCTTCATGGTCTAGGCCTACTTTTATGTCTAGCCTCATATGACCTCTACAAACAGAAAACAGGCAAACCTTTTTTTTTTTTATCACATTGCATACTCATCTGCTGTCTTCTCACTTTCATCTTCTGCTGCAACAGTGGCAGCTTAACTGCTTTTTTCACATACGATAACTCCATCCATGTGCCCTCATCCATTGAGGCCTTATGCTGCTGATAACCACTGTTGTACAACAAGGACCAATGAACATATTCCAATGCAATGGCACATCATACTGACCTTTCATGAGGACCTGGAAATGTGTCTCAAGAGAGTTCTAGATGTGTATGTTCAATTGCTACATGAAAACCCAGACAGAGAATGCTCCAAAGTAATGAACATGGGATACTTTTCAAGCATTAATAAAGGACATCACTACGCTTGTAAATCATAGGAAAACACACTTGTATGCCCTAAAGGTTGAATACAGCCTTCAAAGGCCTTCAAAGACTGCAGTCTAAAAAAATGCTCAATAAAATGTTGTAAAGAGTATGAATCATCTGCTGTATTGGGAATTTCATCATCACTGTCAAGCAGCTTTACTTAAAATGTAAAGCTTGAAACCGGTACTGGAGGGCAACCTGAACTCAGCACAAGGAAACAACCTTATTATCATGAATATTTTTGTTAACATTATCTCTACCACTATTATTATTATTATTATTATTATTATTATTATTATTATTAACAGCAGGAAGAGGAGGAGGAGGAGGAGGAGGAGGAGGAGGAGGAGGAGGAATAGAAGTACATTTCAAATAAATTAACAAGAAAAATAAATTAACTAAATGATATCAAGTAAAACCCACCAATACTGATTGGGATGCTGTGATAGATGGACCTTTGCTGCCATCTTGTGGCCAAACTGTAAAACCAGCCACAACAAAATGAGAGTTGACTTATTTCTGTCTTCAAGAGACATGAAGGGACAGTTGCATTTGGAATCAAAAACTGTAAGCCATTTATTATTAAATTTGTGGAAAACCTTAAAGCTTGTGTCGTAACGATAGTCGTGTTTTCAACAGTGGATGCCAAAGTGATTTGAAGGCATGTTCAAAAGTGATAGCTTAGAACCATGTGTCAGTAATATTTGTCAAACCCTGAATAAATAAATGATAAATTGTACTTGTTCTTCCAGTGCTATTGTGATTCTTTGTAGTTATTTCTTTCATCCCTTTTCTTTCAGGAAATGCAAATGCAGAGATACGCTCGCACACACCGACACGCACACGCACCCACACATACACACAGTAGAAAAAATAGACCATCGCATAATCAAGAAGAAGACAGATTTGGCTAAGAACATATTGTGAGGGTAAAGAAGGAAATTGTTAATAAAAAGATTTAAGCTGTCTTCTGAAAGAACAAAATAAAAGTGCAGTCATACAGTGGCATGCAAAGATTTGAGCACCCCTGGACAAAATATATGTTACTGTGAACAGTTAATCAAGTTGAAGATGAAATTATCTCCAAAAAGCATAAAGTTAAAAGATGAAACACACTTTTCAACATTTTCAGAAAAAAAAAAAAAAAAAAAAAAAAAGAGTACCTAGGAGATTTGAACACTCAAATAACTTTTCAACGACAAAATACTAGTCCTCTCACATTTTTGAACCATTACCGCTATCCATAAGGCATGTAAACAACAACAATAAAGAGAAGTAAAATAATAAATAAAACATGAACATGAAATAATAGATAAAACAAAAGCATGAAGAACATAAATCAACAATAATACATTCTAAAATTAACAATGAATATCAGTTTACATTACATATATGGAATTAAAAATGTACCTTTGAATGGAATCAGTCTGTATCCACTGTTACTTCAGGTCCAGTGTTGTAGAGGTATGAAAGACATTTCATTCACTTCTCCTAGACCTTTCTTATGGCCACAGTTTGGACAAAAATGTTTGTTTCACCTTGAGGGATTTTCTCTTCACCTGACGATGATGCACCATGCTCTGGGTTGAATTCTTCCTCATCTCCTTCAGACACCTCCTCCTCTTCTAAATCATTGTTCTCGTGTTCACTTCTGAGCATCTGGAAAAATGCACATCTACAAGCTGTTTGGCATTGAGATGTGTACCCATGGATTCTGCAAAAAAAGAGAACTGGGGGTATTGTCATATGCAGCACCTTTAAAGTTTCTGGCTGCATTCACCATTAGCAAACAATGCTTGCAGAAAATGTTGCTTTTGTGTGAAATTGTTCTTCTATTGTTTGTAAACTTTGATAATGTGTGAGGTCATAAAGGGAAGATACTGCATATTCAAAAGAGCATTTTAATTTTGTTTGAGTTCAATCAGTAGCATACACTCACCATTATTATGTGTGTATGTTTGCGTGCACGCACATCTTGTTTAAATGTCAGGTCAAAAATGATGAAACACACTTTTCAACATTTTCAGCAATGTCAGTGTATTAGTTTGTTTTATACAATTGTGAAAAAAAAAAAAAAAAAAAAGAGTACCTAGGAGATTTGAACACTCAAATAACTTTGACGACAGTCTCAGACCTTCATTAGCCTGTTAGGCTTATGGCTTGTTTACAAACATTGTTAGGAAAGGCCACATGATGCAAATTTCAAAGCTTTATAAATACCCAGACTCCTCTAACCTTGTCCCAGAAACCAGCAGCCATGGGTTCTTCTAAGCCGCTGCCTAGCAAAATGAAAATGAAAATACTTCAGTCCTATAAAACAGGAGAAAGCTATAGGAAGACAACAATGTGTTTTCAGTTTGCCATTTCATGAGTTTGAAATGTAATTATAAAATGGTGCTTAACAGGAATAGTGGCAGTCAAGATAAGGGGTCTGGAAGGCCATAAAACATTTCAGAATCATTTCATGGGTAGAGGGAACAATGGATTCAATGAATTTCCAGCAAAATCTGGAAGCAAACATAACACTATTCTGTAAAAATGCTGAGGTTGAAAAGAGGACGGCTTCTACAAATGGATAATGATCCTAAACACACCTCAAAATCCACAATAAACTACCTCAAAAGGTGCAAGTTGAAGGTTTTACCATGGTCCTCAGAGTGCCCTGATCCAAACAGCATTGAAAATCTGTGGATAGACATCAAAAGAACAGTGCATGCAAGACAGCCCAGGAATCTCACAAAACTAGAAGACTGTTGCAATGAAGAATGGATGAAAATCCCTTAAACAAGAATCAGAAGACTCTTGGCTGGCTAGAAAAAGTGTTTACAAAATGTGATGCTTGCCAAAGCGGGTGCTACTAGGTACTAAGCATGTAGTGTGCCCGAAGTTTTGCTTTAGGCCCTTTTCCTTTTTTGTTATTTTGAAAATGTAAAAGATGTTAAAAAAAAAAAAAAAAAAAAGTTTCAGTTTAAAATACAAAAGGAATGCGTCATCTTAAACTTTATGCCTTTTGGAGAGCATTTCATCTTCAACTTGCTTAACAGTTGACAGTAACATGCATTTTCACCAGATGTGCCCAAACCTTTGCATGCCACTGTAGATACTGTTATATGATATGATATCTGTTAAAAGGGCCTGGTGTATGGTACAGCAAACAAATGAACTATGGGGTTCCAGATGGGTAACTTCAGGAGTTCAGGAAAAAAAAAAGACCATAATGAGATTATGGAAATAAATGCATGAAAAGCATGCTTTGATCTCACATATTAAGTGCTTGTTGAACATGAATAAAATAAATACATACAGAAATAAATGCAAGTCTCCTATAACTAACCACGAGTAGGCTTACAATAAGAAGAAGAAGAAAAAGAAGAATCATCATGAAAGGCAAGTCAATTTCTATAAATATTTTTATTTGTCTTCAGAGCATTTTTTAGTTATTGTTTTAGGGCTTTTCTTTTTATGATGAAAGACAATTATTGTGTTTATTTCAACAGCAGATACAAAAGCAAACAAACCTTTATGACAGTGGCTGTCAGCTAAGCCTAGAAGGACATACCCACTGCATATGTTTATTATTATTGTTGGTGTTGTTTTTTTTTGTTGTTTATCCCAAGAGAAACTGACTAATTGTTCTACATTATACATTTATATTCTGACTGCATTCTGATTAAAACTAGGTGCCCTTAACGATTGAATATTATGGAATTTTTCCATATTGGCCACAAGATGGAGGCAGAGGATCATCTATTTTATCACCTCCCATGGCAATTTGTCTTCTAGACGGTTTTACTTTTATTTTTAGTCACGTTTTAGCTTTAGAAATATATCGATTTAAATGGAAAATGTGGAGCTCCGTCAGAAACATGGCACTTGTAGAATAATAATAATAATAATAATAATAAGTTTCATTTATATAGAACCTGTCACAGACTCAAGGTCGCTTTACTATGACAAAGATGCAGAAAAAAATACATTAAAACAATCAACACATTATTTAACAAATAAGAATAAGAAGAGAAGTTATGAGAAATGTTGAGATGAGAGGTATGTTTTAAGTAGTCTAAAGCATAGCCTAAAAAAGTTGTAGAAATGTACAGAAAGAAGTTTAAATGCATTATATTGAAAGGAAACAGTAGTCATGAATTTTTTGGCCAAAACAGTTATATATTTTTATATGTTTTACTATTAAGAATTCAACGACAAAATACTAGTCCTCTCACATTTTTGAACCATTACCCGTATCCATAAGGTATGTAAACAATAACAATTTAAGAGGAGCAAAATAATAGATAAAACATGAACATGAAATAATAGATAAAACAAAAGCATGAAGAACATAAATCAACAATAATACATTATAAAATTAACAATGAATATCAGTTTACATTACATATATGGAATTAAAAATGTACCTCTGAATGGAATCAGTCTGTATCCACTGTTACTTCAGGTCTAGTGTTGTAGAGGTATGAAAGACATTTGATTCACTTCTCCTAGAACTTTCTTATGGCCACAGTTTGGACAAAAATGTTTGTTTCACCTTGAGGGATTTTACTCTTCACCTGACGATGATGCACCATGCTCTGGGTTGAATTCTTCCTCATCTTCTTCAGACACCTCCTCCTCTTCTAAATCATTGTTCTCGTGTTCACTTCTGAGCATCTGGAAAAAAGTACATCTACAAGCTGTTTGGCACTGAGATGTGTACCCATGGATTCGGCAAAAAAAATGGAACTGGGGGTATTGTCATATGCAACACCTTTAAAGTTTCTGGCTGCATTCCCCATTAGCAAACAATGCTTGCAGAAAATGTTGCTTTTGTGTGACATTGTTCTTATATTGTTTGTAAACTTTGATAATGTGTGAGGTCATAAAGGGAAGATACTGCATATTCAAAAGAGCATTTTAATTTTGTTTGTGTTCAATCAGTAGCATACGCTCTCTATTACTGTGTGTGTATGTTTGCGTGCACGCACATCTTGTTTAAATGTCAGGTCAAAAATGAGCCACCACTAAATAAATAGTTCTCCGCAACTTGAAAGCTAACGACTTTCACAGAAAACAAAACAAATCATTTAAAAAATGAAACATTGTTTTTGTTCATTTTTTCCATGAAAGTTGTGTTACCACCAAGACACAAAGGTTAATAGAGAACAGGTCTGAAAACCACGTCCGTGTCTAGAATTGTTTAGTTAATAGCACCAGTACATATTTATTTCAGTCGAAGAAAAGACACTGACATCTCTGAAAGACTTGTATCAGTTTCATTTCTCAGTGATACATTTTGACGACGTGAACGTCATACTCCCGCTAGAGCACCGCTAACCCAGACGACCTTACTACAAAGTTTCTTGTCGACTCACAATACAACGCTCCTTACCGTTGCCATAATTTCTCAGCTATGGAATTAACCCTCATAGCAAACTAGGTTGCCCGTAATCTAGAAGCACATGTCAGATACACGTTATAATAACGACGTATCGGTGAGAAGCGTTGCCAAGGCGACTTGCTCATTTTGCAGCGAAACAATTTAGGTGGCTCTTAAAAGAGCCTTTGGGTATTTTGGGATATTACGCCGAGCGAGCAGTTTAAGCACGCTCTCCGCGAATGCGGCGGGCCAACTGGATGTCCTTGGGCATGATGGTGACTCTCTTGGCGTGGATAGCGCACAAGTTAGTATCCTCGAACAGGCCGACCAGGTATGCCTCGCTAGCCTCCTGCAAGGCCATGACAGCAGAGCTCTGGAAACGGAGATCGGTCTTGAAATCCTGAGCAATTTCTCTCACCAGGCGCTGGAAGGGCAGCTTGCGGATCAGCAACTCGGTCGACTTCTGATAACGACGAATCTCCCTCAGAGCTACGGTACCAGGCCTGTAACGATGAGGCTTCTTCACGCCGCCGGTGGCTGGGGCGCTCTTACGAGCGGCCTTGGTGGCAAGCTGCTTCCTCGGGGCTTTACCACCGGTGGACTTACGGGCGGTCTGCTTTGTTCTTGCCATAGCGACGCAATTCTACTCTTAACTGACGAAGAAAGAGAATAAGACACAACCACGACGACATCCTTTTTAAGCCATAACGCCGACCTGCGCTCATTGGGCGTCTTCAGTAAGCATGCCGTCCATTGGACAAATAAAGATACGTCACATCAAGTCAATTGGCCCGTGTTCCACTACGCGCACATTTCAAAAAAGCAAGCCAGTAAGCCTACTTTTGAGCCGTGCTCTTTATGTGCCTGCAGGGTACATTGTTGAACGTACTCCCGGTTACTTTTTTTTTTTTTTACATGTTTTTAGCACCAACAGCATCTTATTTATATATAAAAATAAAATATATACACACACACAGCACTTCTACAAGTACGTATATAAATGTACGAGTACTAGCTTGCTTTCATCAGATGCTATTGGGCGCGTAAAAACGGGGAAGGTGTACGTGTGCTCAGACGTGGCGTGGTAATGGACAGCGGTGCCCGTTAGTCATTTAGTGCCCTCGAGAAAAATGCAAGGTAGAACAGACAGTAACATTAAAAAGTTGCACTTCCTCAGTCAGTGTGGGTGGCTCTTAAAAGAGCCTTTGGGATCTGCAGACAACGGAGCAGAGGTGAATTTACTTGGTCTTGACCGCCTTCTCGGTTTTCTTGGGCAGCAGAACAGCCTGAATGTTGGGCAGCACGCCACCTTGAGCAATAGTCACCCCTCCTAACAGCTTGTTCAACTCCTCGTCGTTACGCACGGCGAGCTGCAGATGACGAGGAATGATACGGGTCTTCTTGTTGTCACGGGCGGCGTTGCCTGCCAACTCGAGAATTTCAGCAGTCAGATACTCCAGCACAGCAGCCAAATAGACCGGAGCACCGGCACCAACGCGCTCGGCATAATTACCTTTGCGCAAAAGCCTGTGCACACGGCCCACAGGAAACTGCAGGCCAGCGCGAGAGGAGCGAGTCTTGGCCTTAGCCCTAGCCTTACCGCCGGTCTTCCCTCTTCCACTCATTATGTATACAATAGCGTCTTGTGAGCAAAGCTGAAATAATCGCCTATCACCTACGAGCGCTTCAGATATAGCAAAATCAACAGCTCTCCTATTGGCTAAGGAGGACAGGACGAATAACCAATCGCGAAGCACTCGTCCACTTCCAAAGCCGGCCTCCCTTTCCTTAGCCTGCAACTCTCCCTCCCACACGGAATCACTTCCAGTTCTTGTCATTCTTCTTCATATGGATTTCAGTTTGGAGCAAATAGTCTAAATACTTCCAAATTATTTGTATTTTTATTATTATTATTATTATTATTATTAAGTCTATTCATGATACGTACATGTATGATAAAGACAGGAGAGAATGTTCGAGGTACGGCATGGCTTATATCTTTTGGAAGATTGCCTGTACGATGTATTGTCAAATAGAGTTGTTTTGTTACAACTAAGGAATGTCCGATGTATAATTGCATGGCCGATGAAACGATAGAACATTTATTACTGCCGTGCACAAGGACTATTGAAATTTGGGAGAAAATGGAAGGTACTGGGTTTAAATGCGGTCGTAACAGCAAAAGTATTATGTATGGAGTGTTTAATGAGAATTTGACTGAGAATGTAAAGGACTTTTGTTGGATGATTGTTTGTGATAAATTCGAAGATTTGGAAAACACGACGTAAGATGATTATTGAACAATGTATAATACCTGCAGAAATAGTGTTTAAACAGATTGTGTGTGAGTTACAAAGGTTGAAGACGATTGATATGAGAGGAAAAAAGAAATTTCCCTGGACTCTTTTGGATATATAAATGGATAATGTATACCTAATTTACAGATGTAAATTGTATTGTTAATTAGTAATCTATAGTGTGAAGGTAGTCTGGGTCCTCCGGTGGATATTGTTTGTGAGGTTTCTGTGGTGGAGTGTTTGCGTTGAATTGAATTTTCTTAATAATGGAAAGGGAGAAATAAACGGCACAGAAATCTGCTTAGGCTGTACAATATTTCTATGCAAAATGGAATTGGTCCTCGTTTTCCTTTCCATTTTTAAATTGACCGTATTAAAAAAAAATTCCATTCAATACAAACACCATCTAATGCTTCACTTTTCTTTTCCGTGTCCACTCAGTACGTCTATGGAAGAAATCGCACGTTAAAATAAACTCCGATTACACACTTGGCCGTATTAATTCGCTCGTAACCATTTCGAGAGTGTAAAGAAAACCGCTCTTTGGAAGAGAAAAGTGGGTGGCTCTTAAAAGAGCCTTTTGGGGATACCAAGACATGAAAACATGCACGTTTACTTCTTCTTGGGGGCAGCTTTTTTCGCCTTTGCAGCCTTTGGTTTGGCAGTCTTGGGCTTGGCGGTCTTTGCCTTCTTGGGGCTCTTGGCTGCCTTCTTCGGGGTGGCCGGCTTCTTTGCTTTCTTGGGGCTCTTGGTGGCTTTCGCGGCGGCAGCAGGCTTCTTCGCCTTCTTGGGCGACTTCTTTGCAGCGGCGGAGGCGGGCTTCTTTGCCGCTACCTTCTTGGGCTTTTTAGCCGCGGCAGGTTTCTTGGCGGGCGCTTTTTTCGCCTTAGGCGCGGCTTTCTTAGCGGGCTTTTTCTTGGCTTCGTCTTGCTTCTTGTTGAGCTTAAAAGAGCCAGAGGCACCGGTTCCTTTGGTCTGCACCAGAGTTTCCTTTGTCACCAAGCTTTTGATAGCAAGCTTGACGCGAGAGTTGTTCTTTTCCACGTCGTAACCACCCGCAGCCAAAGCTTTCTTCAGAGCGGCGAGAGAGACCCCGTTCCGTTCTTTGGAAGCAGAAACAGCTTTGACGATAAGCTCACCGACGCTGGGTCCCGCTTTCTTGGGTCGAGCGGCAGCTTTCTTCTTAGGCGCCTTGGCCGGCGCAGCGGCGGCTGGGGCTGGAGCTACTTCTGCCATCGTCGTGTTAACTACGAGAAATAGACGCGCGCAAACAGTACTCTACGTCGCACACACTGCTCTGTTGAGTTGAACCTCCCTCCTAGCGAGGGGCCGGCCTTAAAAGCCGCATGAGGACGGTGTAGACTCAACCCGCCCAGCACTCAGCGTCTGTGCTTCCGTGAGCTGCTCGCACTTGTGTTTTCTCATGACAAATCCGGGCCTAAATATACATGCTAAAACAATTTGTAAGTCGTCAAACAACGCGTTTCGCAAGAAAGGGCTCTGTGGTTCACTTGCGTGCCAGAAAAGCCCGTGCAGCCCGATCTTGTTTTGCACAGCTGCCACAAAACGGTACTGCGCGACTGCCGCTCCAAATAAGACATGGTGTATTTCTAGGCATGTGGGGCGTGAAAATGTGAGAAATGAAGGCATACATCTAGCAAGTCCCAATGTGCGCGTTGAAGGAGAGCCTGAGCAAAAGCATGGAGGTGCTAAGAGTGCGGCAGTGGTGTGTGTACTAGTTGAAAAAGGCCTTATGTACGTGCGAGTAAAACACAGGTGCAGGAGAGAGTGGCTGAGAGTGTACTTCCCGCAGCCAAGTGTCTTAGTCAAAGTAAAGCCACCAAAACCTGGCGCTCCTTGTCAGGTAGCTGGCCTCTAATTGGGCTGGAATCACGTGCTCCCCATTAGGGGAGGCAACCACGTTGAGAACTCACGTCATTGCTGGGAGCCCAAGTTCTAACACTAAAGTAAATTACCCTGACCTCATCAGAACCCTCATTTGAATAACCCCAAGTTCCATCTAACCCAAAAGTGAATTAACCTTCCTCATCAGAACCCTCATTTGAATAACCACAAATTCACTCTAACCCTAAAGTGAATTACCCTGACCTCATCAGAACCCTCATTTGAATAACCCCAAACTCACCTTAAGAGATGTTTAGCATTTGCCCACTCCTTGTACTGCATACAGATCACAGCTATTCTTTACAGGCAATTCCTACAAGTTTCATAGCAGTTGATTCATTCCATTCTGAATGGTCTAGGGCTACGTGACCCCTTTGCCCCACAGGTCATTCGCAAGATGCATCTATAATGTCCCATGCAAGAGACAGAGAAGTCTTGGAAGACCTAGCATGTGAATGCGCACATATATATGCATGTGTGAGACAGACAGAGAGAGAGAAGTTGGAGTTGTGCAAGATATGTGTATTCTGGGAGTGTGATTACTGAGCCACAGGACTGTGACTCATAGAATCACATCATATTTAAAAAAATAAATAAATAAACTAATTACAATAATTTTGTAGATCTGACCCACTAAACAAACCTTATGCATGTTCTTTTGAACATTTTCTGGATCATGTCATCAATAAGGTGTTGACCTAAAATGAAAAATCACAAGGCAAGTTTATCTATTGGCATTCAAAGTGCACAAAGCAATACAGAAGGTATTGACAGGGCATCACAAAAACTAACTTTGTCTCTTCTTGTCATTAGGGTTCTGAAGAAGTTAACGATTGCATCCCATCATATATTGCACTAAAGAAGTAAGTTATTCCTTCTCAGCAGATGACTAGGCTTCTTCTACTACAAACAAGGCAAAACAAGTGAAAATAATATTAAAAGCTACTAATGAAATGTAACAACAAGAAATAATGCCATAATGTGAGCAATGAAGATTACAACAATCGTTGCCAAGGTGACTTGACATGCTTGTAGGCTACATCAGAACCAAACATACATACATAAATACATACATATATACACACACACACACACACACAAATATATATAACACAAGTGTCTTTGTGTAGTCATATAAAGTGATCAAATACATTAAAAAAAAAAAATGCAACTAAATGATGCCCAGTAAAACACTCCAATACTGATTGGGATGCTCTGCTAGTTGGAGCTTTGCTCCCATCTTGTGGCCAAACTATAAAACCAGCCACAAAATGAGTTGACTTATTTCTGTGTTCAAGAGACCTGAAGGGACAGTTGCATTTGGAATCAAGAACTGTTAACCATTTATTATTAGATTTGTGGTACAGCTTAAAGCTTGTGCACCGTGTCATAATGATAGTCCTGTTTTCAACAGTGGTTGCCATGGTGATTTGAAGGCTTGTTCAAAAGTGATAGCTTAGAACCATGTGTCAGTAATATTAGACTATTTATTCAGGGGTTTGAAAAATTGTACATTCTTATTGTACTTGTTCTTCCAGTGCTATTGTTATTCGTCGTATTTATTGTTACGACCCTGTCTAGGCGATGAGGTCGCAACAGCATTTTGAAAAGACTGGTAGCAGGGTGGTAGGTGGAATAATTAGTCACAAGACTAAACTGGTAGATGAGGTGAAATGTGTATTTAAATGGTGAACAAAGACACACACATCTACCTACAAACACTGAATTACTTCAGGAGTTGCCAAAATAAACAAAACCCACACTACAAGAAGAAACACCACAACTAAATACACTTTACAGGACAAAAATAAAAATACAATCCTACACCAACTCCCTGATAATAAATAGACAATAACCCCAAACCCAAACCAACAGTACAGGTGAACTACACAGAAAACTTTTCAGAGTCAAAAGCATATTTGGCAAATTGGAGTCCATAGAAGAGAAGTGTTTTTCATAAAAGTGAAGTCAAAGGTAAGACAACATCTGAAAAGTTTTTACAAAAGCAACGATAGTAGCCAGCCATCCCCAAAAACCGACGTAGGTCCCGTTTTGTCCGAGGAACTGGAAAAGCTTTGATTGCTTCTACCTTAGCATCCAAGGGACGCACCTGTCCACGACCCACTGTTTTCCAAGGTAGCGAACCACGCTTGTCCTCAAATTCACACTTTTCCAAATTTAACACTAATGAAGCATCTCGCAACTTAGAGATTACGGTCTCCAGTGTCCTCAAATGCTGTTCCCATGTATCTGAATATACAACAAGGTCATCGAGATAAGCTTCACAATTCAATACACCTTTCATAAACGCAATCCAAAAGGCATAAATGTATTGCAGAAAGGTGTCCGGGGTAGCAAAAGTAGAGATCTCTGATGCATGATCAGTAAGAGGGACCTGCCAATAACCTTTAAGTAAATCTTATTTGCTGACAAACTTTGCAGAACCTACTGCAAAGCACTCCAGGAGTGTAACATTATTTCTCTCATCCCTTTGCAAGCTTTTCTTTCAGGAAATGCAAATGCTGAGCTACATCAAAACACACACACACACACACACACAAATAGTCCATCGCATAATCAAGCAGAAGTCCGATTTGGCTAAGAATATATTGTGAGGGTAGAGAAGGAAATTATTAATAAAAAGATTTGAGCTGTCTTCTGAAAGAACAAAATAGAATTGCAGTTATACAGTGGCATGCAAAAGAAAAGTTTGGGCACCCCTAGTCAAAATATATGTTACTGTGAACAGTTAATGCGGATGATGTAACAACTCAAAAAGAGTTAGATGGGATGTGCGAACATTTTGACTTGTACAAACGTGCATCTGAGGCATCTTTGAATCATTCCAAGACTGAGGCGGTTTGGATTGGGGAACAAGGAGGAAGGAGTGCTCTATGTATCAGTATGCATGAGGAAATTAAAATCATTGGAATTTATATCGGTAACAGAAATTTAGTTGAGAGCAACTGGCAGAGGAAGCTACAGGAAATCAAAGAGGAATCAAAGAGAATTATACACTGGGGTGTGAGCTACAAATCGAAGATCAAACTAATTAAGACATTCATTTTATCAAAACTATTATTTCTGTCCATCGTTTTTCCTCCAGCAGAAAAAAAGTGACCGAACTGAATAAAATATGTATTAGAACAATGTGGGGTAATAACAGAGAAGCTACAAAAAGGGAATGTGTATATAAGAATAAAGAAAATGGAGGCTTAAATTAAAAATAAGTTTTTGTAGACATGTCAATACAAGCACTGGTAGGAAAGCTAAATGGATTGGTGAAATCTCAGACTGGGAAAAGAAGAAAGGAAAGAAAAGGAAGAATGTACCATACTATAAACTTTTGTGCTCAGATTTTGTGGATAAATGTAAAAGTTGGAAGATCGATTGGAGAACGCAATCGAATAAAACTATTTATAAAAGTATAGCAGATCATAAGTACAGAGGGCAGATACAGTCTGGGGATTGCGATGAAAGGGAGAATAAAAATCTGTTGAATTTGCTATCAGGAGAACATGTTTCAGAGAAAATAAAGGCTAGGATGTGGCTTGCTGAAGTGGTTAGGCTACCAACGATGTCTGTGGTTCAACGGAGTTGCTTTGTGAAGACGGCCGAATGTCCAATGCTTAATTGTAAAGAGAAAGAAACAATAGGGAAGAAACAATCTGTTAGTGGACTGCTATAGATCTAAAGAAATATGGGAACAGTTCAGGAGGTTTGATTTAAACATAGAATTTAATCACAAAAACATAATATATCGTGCTTATAATGTGAACATACATTGTAAAAAGATAATTTTGTTTTAGATAGGTATACGCACAATTGTGAAGCAAATTTGGTCTACAAGAGCTAAAATGACTATGGAAAATACTTTTTTTGTCTAGTGAACAAGTAGTGAAACAATGTATAGTAAATTTAAAAAAAAAGAGAGACAAGGATGACATGGTGAAAAATGTGGGAAATGTAAAAAATGTTTGTACTACGGATTTGTGTGAAGTGTAAAAATTTTGGAGAGTTTCATGTAAGATGTTTATCTGTGACTTAGCCCATATGTAATCTTACTTCACTTTTCGTATGAAAATTATGAGAACTGACAGATGAAAAATTATTATAAAGTATAGATTCTCTCTTATGAAATATTGCTTTATAATGCCATTCATATATAGTGTTTTCATTGCTTGTTTTTGTGATATGAAAACGTAATAGAATCATTTAAAAACACAAGTGTCTGTCAAATCAGCCCAGTTTTAGTCAAAGGAAGCCCCCAAACCTGGCACTCTCGCTCGGGCTGGTGCTCCTCGACACGTGGTTGTCCTCTTATTTGTCTGGCATCAGGTGCACCTCATCAGGGGAGGCGACCACGTGAGCACCGTCAGGTGTCCGAGCTCACATCACTGCTGGGGGTAATCATGTTCTAACACTAACGTGAATTGCCCTCATCAGAACCCTCATTTGAATAACCCCAAATTCACTCTAACCCTAATGGGCATTACCCTGATGTCATCAGAACCCTTATTTGAGTAACCCCAAGTTCACGCCTACCCTAAAGTGAATAACCATATCTTCATCAGAACCCTACATTGGATTACCCCAAGTTGTTTTTCACCATAATGGGAAATAACTTGACCTCTTCATAACCCTAAATTCTGCATTAGCCTAATCTCTTTCCTAGCTTTACCTTCTTGCAAACCCCAATAACATTTCCAGTACCACACTTCCATGGTATGGCACATGTGTAACCTACTTCCAAATAGGCCTTGTAGTGATATTCTATTTGGACAGTTTTCTCTTAACTTACTTCTTTAGTGCAATATATGATGGGATGCAATCCTTAACTGCATCAGAACCCTAATGACAAGCAGAGACAAAGTTAGTTTTTGTGAGGCCCCATCATGGGTTTAACCCTTACCTTCTGTATTGCTTTGTGTATTTTGAACGGCAACAGATAAACTTGCCTTGTGATTTTTTTATTTTAGGTCAACACCTTATTGATGACATAATGCAGAAAATTATGTCATAAGGTTTGTTTAGTGGGTCATATCTAAAAGGTTATTGTAATTAGATTTTTTTTCCCCGTATGCTTTGATTCTATGAGTCACAGTTCTGTGGCTCAGTAATCCCACTCCGAGAATACACATACCTTGCACAACTCCAACTTGTCTCTCTCTCTCACACACGCACATATATGTGCGCATACAAATGCTAGATTTTCCAAGACTTCTTAGTCTCTTGCATAGGACATTATAGATGCACCTTGCGAATGACATCTGGGGCAAAGGGGTCACGTAGGCCTAGACCATTAGCCCTTCTCAGCAGATGACTAGGCTTCATCTACTGCAAACAAGGCAAAACATGTGAAAAGAATATTAATAGCTACTAATGAAATGTAACAACAGGAAATGGCAATGTGGGCAATGAAGATTACAACAACAGTTGTCATGGTGACTTGACATACTTGTAGGTTACATCAGAGCCAATAATGTATATACACAAAGATACTTGTGTCCTAAAGTGACGAAATACATTTAAAAAAAAAAACAAAAACAAAAAAAAGGTTTCATATAAGACTGCGACCCAGCTCTGGGGGGGAGAAACGGGTTTCCAAGTCCCCATTTCAAGCACTTCCAAAGTTTCATTTAAATTACAAGCTACATGCGGCCGAATAAAGCATACGAAAATAAATTAATAAAACGCGCGGGAAAGGGGAAGAAAGACGACGGCACAGCGCACAAGGGAAAGAAAGACGACGGCTCAGCGCACAAGAACACAAGCGCTACTTCAGCTACAACTCTTCCTTTTCTCATTTTACCGTACATGCACACTCACACGATGGAAAATGTCTTTGGTGGAAACGTGGGTGGCTCTTAAAAGAGCCTTTGGGTTAGTCAAGTCGCACTATGACGCTTTACTTGGAGCTGGTGTACTTGGTGACGGCCTTCGTACCCTCAGAAACGGCGTGTTTGGCCAGCTCACCGGGAAGCAGCAGGCGCACGGCCGTCTGGATCTCTCTGGAGGTGATGGTCGAACGCTTGTTGTAGTGAGCGAGACGAGAAGCCTCACCAGCAATGCGCTCGAAGATATCATTCACAAAGGAATTCATGATCCCCATAGCCTTAGAAGAGATACCGGTGTCGGGGTGGACCTGCTTCAAGACTTTGTACACGTAGATCGCATAACTCTCCTTCCTGGTCTTTCTGCGCTTCTTGCCTCCTTTACCAGTCGTTTTGGTCACGGCTTTCTTAGATCCCTTCTTCGGGGCGGACTTCGCTGGTTCGGGCATGACGTTCAACGTTGAAAAAACCACAAGAGAATAAGAAACGAGGCGTCAACACCCAGTTTATTTAAACTCTGGTATTCTAATTAGAACATACCCTCCCCTCCTCGATCATGACAAGCCATCATTGGCTAGAAAACAACCCCTCCTCTCACAGGAACCTCCTATCGTTGCTCCGCTACTCCATAGCGTTTACCTCTTAATACCGCCCTGCCATGTCTTTAACTTTCCCGCCCCATCTTAAGAAGGAGGTGCAGAAAGCCAAGCCAAGCCTCCACAATGCTTATTCTTTGATTCCTTTCTCTTACTTTGGGAAAGATGTTTTTAACATTATCGTGTCTTATTTTGGGCTGGGATTTGGAGTCTGCAACGTACAGACGTTCACAACCGTGTTATGGCTCTTCTCAATATAGGGCAAAATGTCCTTTGTGCGTGTTTAGGCACTAAGCGCTTATAAGCGGCCATAGACATATGGATAAGCTCTTTAACTGAATGCATGGGTGACTCTTAAAAGAGCCGTTGGTTTCGTTGGAACTCAGCGTTTACCCTCCGAAGCCGTACAAAGCACGTCCCTGGAATATAAGAGCATGAACCACATCCATGGCGGTGACAGTCTTTCTCTTAGCGTACTCGGTGTAGGTAACCGCATCCCTGATGACGTTCTCCAGAAACACTTTCAGCACGCCACGCGTCTCCTCGTAGATCAGACCGGTTATGCGCTTTTCACCGCGACGACGAACCAGACGGCGGATAACTGTCTTAGCGATACCCTGGATGTTGTCGCGGAGTATCTTACGGTGACACTTAGCGCTTCCTTTCTTAAAGGCCTTCCCACTCTTCCCTTTTCTAGACATCGCTTAGGCTTCTTGTACTACACGGAAAAAAAGCGAAACAATGAAGCTTCGACCCGCAGTGCGCCACTATTATTCTCTTCTAAAGGACCTGGTTGAAGACAAGGAGCACTCGAGGAGGAGGAGCTAAAGACCACGCGCCTCCAAACGCCTCCAGCACCACACTTAGCCAGACTGGAATAAAAACTTCATACTATTTCACAAAAACGGCAATTCATATATGTAAAATATAAGATAGCTTAGACAATAATAACGAACAACAACGTAAGGGAAGAAAAAGAACGATAACAAACAAACAAAGACAACAAAAGATTCAGTGCAGCATAAGATGGCCTACTACTGTTACTACTGCTACTAATAAGAAGAAGAGTCAGAATGGAAGTAGGTCCTCAGCACTGGTGCTGAAAACCCCCAAGTTTAAAGACTCTTGCTGGAAAATATAGAAATTAGATGCACACTCCTAACCCGTGTGTTCACTAGGCCTCTTAGGTTTCCCACCAATCCAAGAACAGCATGTGGTTCAGGTTAGAGAAACATGATGGGTTTCAAATTGCTAGGTTGGAAGATCTCAATTTCAAATTTATAACAGAAATGGACAGAGCATGACATTTTTAGGAAAACACACAAATAGATTGAGGCAGTGGGGTCAAGGCCCATATTTTAAAGCCACATAGTCCAGTTAAGAGATGTTTAGTGATTTGTCCACTCCTTGTGCTGCTTACAGAGGACAACTATTCTTTGCAGGCAACTCAAACTGTTTTGATAGCACATCACTCATTCCATTCTTCATGGTCTAGCTCTACTTTTATGTCTAGCCTCATATGACCTCTACACACAGAAAACAGGCAAACTTTTTTTTTTTTTATCACAGTGCATACTCATCTGCTGTCTTCTCACTTTCATCTTCCTCTGCAACAGTGCCAGCTTAACTGCTTTTTTCACATACCATAACTCCATCCATGTACCCTCATCCATTGAGGCCTTATGCTGCTGATAACCACTGTTGTACAACAAGGACCAATGAACATATTCCAATGCAATGACACACCATACTGACCTTTCATGAGGACCTGGAAATGTGTCTCAAAAGAGTTCTACATGTGTATGTTCAATTGCTACATGAAGACCCAGACAGAGAACACTCCAAAGTAATGAACATGTGACACTTTTCAAGCATTAATAAAGGACATCACTACGCTTGTAAATCATAGGAAAACACACTTGTATGCCCTAAAGGTTGAATACAGCCTTCAAAGGCCTTCAAAGACTGCAGTCTAAAAAAATGCTCAAAAAAATGTTGTAAAGAGTATGAATCATCTGCTGTATTGGGAATTTCATCATCACTGTCAAGCAGCTTTACTTAAAATGTAAAGCTTGAAACCTGTAGTGGAGGACGACCTGAACTCAGCACAAGGAAACAACCCTATTATCATGAATATTTTTGTTAACATTATTTCCACCACTATTATTATTATTATTATTATTATTATTATTATTATTATTATTATTATTATTAACAGTAGGAAGAGGAGGAGAAGGAGGAATAGAAGTACATTTCAAATCAAATAACAAGAAAAATAATACTGTTTGGGATGTTGTGATAGATGGACCTTCGCTGCCATCTTGTGGCCAAACTGTAAAACCAGCCACAACAAAATGAGAGTTGACTTATTTCTGTCTTCAAGAGACATGAAGGGACAGTTGCATTT
This sequence comes from Electrophorus electricus, assembly GCF_041902795.1. NCBI lineage: Eukaryota > Metazoa > Chordata > Actinopteri > Gymnotiformes > Gymnotidae > Electrophorus > Electrophorus electricus. Next base: position 15,413,189 of record NC_137514.1, on the reverse strand, counting down.
GGAATCAAAAACTGTTAGCCATTTATTATTAAATTTGTGGAACATCTTAAAGCTTGTGTCATAACGATAGTCGTGTTTTCAACACTGGATGCCAAAGTGATTTGAAGGCATGTTCAAAAGTGATAGCTTAGAACCATGTGTCAGTAATATTTGTGAAACCCTGAATAAATAAATGATAAATTGTACTTGTTCTTCCAGAGCTATTGTTATTCTTTGTAGTTATTTCTTTCATCCCTTTTCGTGCAGGAAATGCAAATGCAGAGATATGCACGCACACACACACGCACACGCACACACACACACCCACACGCACACACACAAACATACACACACACCCACACCCCCACACACACACACACACACACACACACACACTGTGTAAGTAAATCTTATTTACTGACAAACTTTGCAGAACCTACTGCAAAGCACTCCAGGAGTGTAACATTATTTCTCTCATCCCTTTGCAAGCTTTTCTTTCAGGAAATGCAAATGCTGAGCTACATCAAAACACACACACACACACACAAATAGACCATCGCATAATCAAGAAGAAGACAGATTTGGCTAAGAACATATTGTGAGGGTAGAGAAGGAAATTGTTAATAAAAAGATTTAAGCTGTCTTCTGAAAGAACAAAATAGAAGATGAAACACACTTTTCAACATTTTCATCAATGTCAGTGTATTAGTTTGGTTTTATACAATTGTGAAAAAAGTAGAAAAAAAAAAAGAGTACCTAGGAGATTTGAACACTCAAATAACTTTGACCACAGTCTCAGACCTTCATTAGCCTGTTAGGCTTATGGCTTGTTTACAAACATTGTTAGGAAAGGCCATGTGATGCAAATTTCAAAGCTTTATAAATACTCAGACTCCTCTAACCTTGTCCCAGAAACCAGCAGCCATGGGTTCTTCTAAGCAGCTACCTAGCAAAATGAAAATGAATATGAAAATACTTCAGGCCCATAAAACAGGAGAAAGCTATAGGAAGACAGCAATGTGTTTTCAGGTTGCCATTTCCTCAGTTTGAAATGTAATTATGAAATGGTGCTTAACAGGAATAGTGGCGGTCAAGATAAGGTCTGGAAGGCCAAGAAACATTTCAGAATTACTTCATGGGTAGAGGGAACAATGGATTCAATGAATTTCCAGCAAATTCTGGAAGCAAACATAACACCATTCTGTAAAAATGCTAAGGTTGAAAAGAGGATGGCTTCTACAAATGGATAATGATCCTAAACATACCTCAAAATCCACAATAAACTACCTCAAAAGGTGCAAGTTAAAGGTTTTACCATGGCCCTCAGAGTGCCCTGATCCAAATAGCATTGAAAATCTGTGGATAGACATCAAAAGAACAGTGCATGCAAGAAATTATTTCTGAGAAGGACATACCCACTCCATATGTTTATTATTATTGTTGGTGTTGTTTTTTTTGTTGTTTCTCCCAAGAGAAACTGGCCAATTGTTCTTCATTGTACATTTATATTCTGACAGCATTCTGATTAAAACTAGGTGCCCTTAATGATTGAATATTATGGAAGTTTTCCATTTTGGCCACAAGATGGAAGCAGAGGATCATCTATTTTATCACCTCCCATGGCGATTGGTCTTCTAGACGGTTTTACTTGTATTTTTAGTCACGTTTTAGCTTTAGAAATATATCAATTTAAATGGAAAATGTGGAGCTCCGTCAGAAACATGGCACTTATAGAATAATAAGAATAATAATAATAAGTTTCTTTTATATAGAACCTGTCACAGACTCAAGGTCGCTTTACTATGACAAAGATGCAGAAAAAATACATTAAAACAATCAACACATTATTTAACAAATAAGAATAAGAAGAGAAGTTATGAGAAATGTTGAGATGAGAGGTATGTTTTAAGTAGTCTAAAGCATAGCCTAAAAAAGTTGTAGAAATGTACAGAAAGTAGTTTATATTATATTGAGTTTATATTATATTGAAAGGAAACAGTAGTCATGAATATTTTGGCCAAAACAGTTATATATTTTTCTATGTTTTACAATTAAGAATTCAACGACAAAATACTAGTCCTCTCACATTTTTGAACCATTACCGCTATCCATAAGGTATGTAAACAACAACAATAAAGAGGAGCAAAATAATAGATAAAACATGAACATGAAATAAAAGATAAATAAAAATGTACCTCTGAATGGAATCAGTCTGTATCCACTGTTACTTCAGGTCCAGTGTTGTAGAGGTATGAAAGACATTTCATTCACTTCTCCCAGACCTTTCATATGGCCACAGTTTGGACAAAAATGTCTGTTTCACCTTGAGGGATTTTCTCTTCACCTGAGAATGATGCACCATGCTCTGGGTTGCATTCTTCCTCATCTTCTTCAGACACCTCCTCCTCTTTTAAATCATTGTTCTCGTGTTCACTTCTGAGCATCTGAAAAAAAAGCACATCTACAAGCTATTTGGCACTGAGATGTGTACCCATGGATTCTGCAAAAAAAAAAAAAGAGAACTGGGGGTATTGTCATCTGCAGCACCTTTATAGCTTCTGGCTGCATTCCCCATTAGCAAACAATGCTTGCAGAAAATGTTGCTTTTGTCTGAAATTGTTCTTCTATTGTTTGTAAACTTGGATAATGTGTGAGGTCATAAAGGGAAGATACTGCATATTCAAAAGAGCATTTTAATTTTGTTTGAGTTCAATCAGTAGCATACACTCACCATTATTATGTGTATATGTTTGCGTGCACGCACATCTTGTTTAAATGTCAGGTCCAAAAAGAGCCACCACTAAATAGTTCTCCCCAACTTGAAAGCTAATGACTTTCACACAAAACAAATCATTTAAAAAATGAAACATTGTTTTTATTGATTTTTTTCCATGAAAGTTGTTACTACCAAGACACAAAGGTTGTCATAGGACCACACAATGGTTAATAGAGAACAGGTCTGAAAACCACGTCCATGTCTAGAATTGTTTAGTCAATAGCACCAGTACATATTTATTTCATTTGAAGAAATGACAGACATCTCTGAAAGACTTGTATCAGTTTCATTTCTCAGTGATACATTTTGCTGACGTGAAAGTCATACTCCTGCTAGAGGGTGATTTTGTGTTTCAGAACTTCTAAAAGAATGGAGGAAAACACCTTGGGAGCAAGTTGGTTTAATTTTAATTTTGTATAAGACAGTTGTTTAATTTATACATTTAGAAAGCATTGGTTAAGTGAACTCATTTCCTTGCACCTTCAAGCTCCTGTTGACTTTTTCCTTTGCACTGAATTTTTGCTCAACCAATTTCCTATGAGAACATCAAAAATGCTTTTCAATACTGTATGCTTTGCTGATGCATTACTATGGGGACGTTTGGTTAATGCTTCAAAGCAAATTAGACTAAACAGCAGTCAAAAGAAAAACTGAGTGAATTCATTCTCAGTAGTCCGAATGTTAAGCATATCAGGATCCTGGTTGTTGGAGAGGTTGGAGCAGGAAAGTCCCGTTTCATAAACTCATCAATAATGCTTTGCAAGGACAAATCACCTGTGGCGCTCCTGTTGATGCAACATCTAGCAAAAGTTTCACAAAAACAGTAAGTACATTAATGTTGATTTTGTTTTAAATGACAAATTCAAAACTTTCTTGGAAGGCATTTGAAAGGAAGTAAATATGATACATTTTGTTTAGCTTTACCATAATTAGTACTGTCAAAACTCAGGTATAGGTTAATGTTTATCTTGTTTCAAGGCTGGAATGAGATGACACAAAAAATGTGGTTCTTGCATTTTGGTCTAGACCCACCAGTCAGACACACACCCCCATCTTTGCATTCCCCTGAATATTTCCCCAATATGCCAACTGTGCCATGTAATAAATAAGAGGGAATTAATGAAGATTGGGGAAACATGATAAATAGTTGCATTATAATAACACAATATAGGTAATGAAAAAATAGCCCAGACAGGTACACAAATTGGATCCCAAATACATTTTTTTCAGGCCTGAAAGAACAATCGTCATACCTTTTCAGCCTAGTAAATAAATAAACAACAAATGCTGATAGCTGACTCAATGTAACATTGGTGGTAATATTAACATTATAACTAGCTAGCAAACTACACCTGCATTTGGCTAGGACTGACACAATATTATCTTCTAAATGTACTTGTTTGACTGGCAATTCTTGAATTTGAGAAGGAAAACTATACTTTGGTATTGTGTACATTTGTTTTTCAGTATAAAACCCTTTATATTGACAAAGGGGATGGTAATTTTTTATTTTTTTTCCTTTTGTCTTCAGTGACATCATGGGACTTGAAGGAGAAGAAAGTACTGGTGCACCTGTGAAGGACATCAAAGCCCTAGAAGGGTTCGTCAAGGAAGAACACAAAGTGAGAAGGACATTTCTACATTGAGTAACAGCACAAATACCTTAGCCTTCACTAAGAATGTCATGAAGCACTGTAGTGATATATTTGAATTTATCAAATTACTGATATTTGGGCACAATCCTATGTTTAGGGGAAATTGTTAATTTTCATTGAAGACTAATTCCTGAGGGTTAATCAGTATTATTTGTCTCATTATAAAGGTAGAGTCTGAACATGTATGGAGTAATCTGGTACTTCTGGTTATAAATGCCTCTGCCAAACAGATTCAGTTAGTTAATGGAAAGTTTATTGATGATCAATATAAATAGTAATTAGACAAGGTATAATAAATGACAGCTGGACAGACATGGCTCAGGTATACAGCAAGCTATATGCAAAAAGAGAACGTCAGATTTGGAGTTCCTCTCACAGGGAAATACAAAAATGGAGTATAAATAAATAAATAGAAATAAGTCAGGTCCAATAGCAGAAAAGACAAATGATCAGGGAGACAAATCAGACATTGAATAGGCAATGCAGAAAAAATGGGGAAAGCAAGCATAAGTCCAAAACCACAAAGGTAAGAACACCATTTTTGAAACTCTAAACATAAGCTGGGTGAGACATCATAAAGATAGACTGACATGTACGCATCAATAAACAGAAACATTAGGGATAACTAGACACAGATGAAACTAACAAAAGGGGCATTGGGATCAGACAGGAGGATTATGGAGAATGTACCCTGAACTTTCCATTGAGGTTCCACTCTGAACTTCTCTGTACGAATCACCAGAACCTCTGAAGATGCTCCACAATTGTCGTCACTTCAGTGGACAGTTGCTCCTCTAAACTACCCTAATGCTGGCTTTTCACTTGACCAATTAGCACTAATTGCCACCAGCCAAACAGAACTTATTCAAATTCTATCAATCAATGATGAATCATTGTCCATCAAGACAAACTAAAGTTTAATGCTAGGGTGGTGAGATGAGGAAAATTAAAACAGGTGCAGACAAACAACTGAAAAGACAACAGATGAACAAGTCAACAAATAAATAAGACTTTAAGAACTTGAATTATTCTTATAAAAAGTTCTGGACCAAGATTTCCACCTTTCCTAAACTTCCCAAAGTGACATCTTTTTCAAGAAAATGTCCAGGAAAAGTTTCCCCACTTTTATTTTATCAAGATTTTCATACAAATTATAGAGGGCCCGTAAGGTGGGCTCAAACCCAGGTCAGCTATGCAATGACACAGACAGGCTACTGGGTGAGCAGCCATGCTATAATGAAGGGCCCGTATGCAGAACAGTTAGATCTTGGAACAGGTAAAACAAAAGGGAAAAACTAAATCGCCACACCGAGAGTGGAAAAAGGGAGAACAGAGGACGGCATGGGAAGAGTGGCAACCCCAATGCACTGGGGAAAACAAAACTAAAACTTCCCAAACAAAACCAGAAAACAAGGAGGAATTTTGATGGCAAAGGGAAGCCTCAGGAGAAAGACAGACGAGAGGGGAAAGGACATGTAAAAACACAAACCACCCTCACAGATAAGAAGTGAGGCGTAGTACGAGGGCTCACAGACTGCAATACCTGAAGTTACCAGCTAGGCGCTTGGCTCAGAACTTTGGCAAAGACCCAACACTGAGTGACTGGGTCAATGGGCTTATATAAGGTCTAACCCAGCTGTTGGCCATCAAGCCTGATTAGTAGTGTTGTTGACTCAAGGCCTTCCTCTGGTGGTCGGAGGGAGCCTCAGGCTGGTGCCAACCCTTACAGGGCCATTAACAAGGGAGTTGATTTAACTCATAGTAACCAGGTCATGAATATTGATATCCTTTGTTTAGGGCTTCAGGGATTTCTACCAAGGCATATTCCCTGTCTACAATTCCCTTGACTACAAATAAAAGAAACAAAGAAAAATAACTTGATACTTAATGTCCCCTGAGTGCATTGTAGGAGCTATACCATGGGATTTTGATGAGGACCTAAGGAAGGAGTTACACACCACTACTGTCCCATCATCTTACCCTCCTTCAGAAGTAGTCTGATAAGTTGGGTTCACACTTCGCTTACCACTGGCCATCTGCAAAGGTGAGCAGTAAGGAGGCAGACGCAAGTGCGAAGAAGAGCAAGATTTATTAGGGACAAATCCAGAATCAGAGTCGTTATAAAGGTCCAGGGACAATACATAGAGTATGGGGATACATGATAAACCAAAGCACAACGGGAAACAGGAAGCAGGCTATAACAGAGACTAGGAAACACTCGGGGGCTAAGAAACACGAAGGCTAGGATAAACACAGAGAACAGACTTACATACAGATATGGGTTTTCAAAGACATCTATACAGACATTCAAACATCCAATGAACAGCAAACTCCAAGGGCACAAGACATGGTTTAAATACATTAATTTAATAATGACTAGAAATGAGGAACGGGTGGAGAAAAGGAAACTATGGAATGGAACTGAAATCCACAAGACAGGGAAACCATGGAAGCAAGGAGGGATCAAACGTGACACTATCCAAGAGAGGTTAAGATGCAACAACAGATTGCATGTCAATACTATTAGGAGTCGATGAACAGAGGCATTAATTTACATTTACGGAATTTATCAGACGCTCTTATCCAGAGCGACTTAAAAAAGTGCTTTGTCATTTACACATAGAATACATCCTAGTCAGTACAGTAGGTTAGAGTCCAAGATACCAATGAACTAGAATACTGTAGAAATACAGGGATCAATGCTGATGCTTAGAAGTACAAAATACTTACACAATGATAAGTGCAATAAACTATAAGTACTAGAGTTTGTCAACATCAGTGTAACAATACCCTCTGAGTACTGAACACTTTGCAGTTCTGGAATATATGACAGCACTGGAGGCTAATAGGTTCTTGGTAGCTTCATTTAATTCTTCTCAAAACATTGGCAGTTAATTTGCCTCTTTTTCTTTTCTCTCTCAACCCAAACTACTTGCAACAAAAAGTTTGATAGTTCTGTGATCATGACCCAATAACTTGAATTTTTTTTTATTTTTTTTTGTTTATTATTATTATTATTTTTTACAGCTTGACTTTTCAGAGTCTCTTTTTTGGCTCATTTTGCCTGAGGAAAAGAAGCTGCCTTATAAACATGCACACCTTAATATAGGGTGTTGATCTCAGGTCATACAAATACACATCTCCTGCTCCGCTTAAATACAATAAGCATTAAAGTGTATATAGGTTGGAGTTGGAAAGTATGCATAAAAATGATATGGTTAAAATACTCTCTTGCCTAATAATTGTGCACATATTGTATGATGAGCTCACTGTTGTTGCTATTTAAGACAAGGAAGTTGAGTTTCATCCATAGTTTAATTTTTGAAAGGCATGCTTCCAAGTGACTGAAAGTGAAGAATGTTAATTGATTTCATCCTAAAACAGATCTGGGTGTCATCTGCATAGCAATGGAAGTGAAATTTGAAGTGCCATATGCCCAAGGGGTATGTAGATGATTAACAGGAGGGGTTTCAGTACTGAGCCTTGTTTGACCCTTTGAGTGACAGAGGTGGAGGTGTGTCCAGGAAGAGTGTTAATCTGATTTATATTAATTAACTGGGGAGTGAGCCAGGTCAGATCTAATCAATATTTCATAGAGCCTTGATGGGAGTTAGGCCATCAGTCAAATGTGGCATTTGGACTGAGCAAAATAAGGACACTAACAAGGATAAGTGCACCCTCTTCTGCAACCAGAAGAAAATGTCATTGACCTTAACCAGGGCAGTTTCTGGGCTATGGAATGAATGGAAAACAGACTGGAATGGTTCAAAAAGATTGTTACTTTTAAGGTAAGAGTTGATTGTCAAGGTCTCATGCAAGGATTTTGACAAAAATGGATTAGAAATGATGTCAGCAACAAAAAAAGAATCAACAGTTTTCAAAGCAGGAAGATAGAAGGTTGGAGAGTTGCTGGCTGAAGGATAGGAAATCAGAGGTAAAATAATCAGCAATGTAGGGAAGAATTATAGAGTTCAGAGGAGGCAGAAACAGTATTCAGGGGTTTAAGTAACTTAGTATCTATTCAATCGAGATGGTGGGTGTTCATGTTGGCACCGTTAAGACTGGAGAGAGATTGACTTAGCACAGCATAAGGCATCACTGTAGGGACATACTTGTTTATAAGCATGAGAATGGACAGTTTAGATTTACTGTAGAATCGTTCCAGTTGACAACCAACCTGCTTCATAGCGGATAATTCATCTGTGTACTAGGGAGAGGTAGCAGTATTGGAGACAATATTTTAGCACCCATGAAAACAAAATCTAAGACTCAGAGAGACAGCATTATAGCATATTATTCAGGAGAGGGATAGGCAGTATTGAATGGAAAAATAGAGATAGAGTGAGTTTAACAGACTGAACACTTCTGCTAGAGTGATGAGTGACACAATGAGCTTATGGTCAGAGATGGAAAACAGTATAGGGTGGAGATCCAAAACAGGTAGGGCAGGTGAATAGTATGACCTTTATCAGGGGTGGGTGAGTTTCCACTGCTCAGCCTGTTGGCCTGAGTAACAGCAATGAAAACAGTCAGAGGGCATGCAAGACAGTAGTGGTGGTTAAGCATCACTTTCCTTTGACGTGCAAGATCAAGCAGCAGCAATGAGATCGAATTCTCATCAGCATGTATGATGTAGAAGCGGTGCTCAAACGCCAGCAGGCAGAGCCGAGGAGGAGCGGCCAAGCAGGGACTCTCAGAGTGTACAGAGCTGGATAGTCATAGTGCAAGCACGCACACTCACTTGGAATACACAGCACACGGGAGCAGGGAGACCAGGCAGTGTTAGGGATCAGAGTCAAGTAACGGAGTAAACTTTAGTTGGCACGTAGGCAAGGGACAGCATCACTAGCGAACTATTATCAAAGGCTGTACAAAAAAAAAAAAAAAAAAAAAAAAAAAGACAGGACATGGGGAGAAGCAGCAGTTAGACAGAAGGACACCAGCAGTACTCACTCAGAAGTGAGTAACCAAATGAGTGGCAGGCTTGGCTACAAATCCCATAGCACCTACCTCTACTGGCCTTATATGCCTGCTACCCACATTCTCACCTCAGCTACCATGTCTGTGTACTTCAGCCTCTTCCTTTCAAACATTTCAACTGTATCCTCAGGTGGAATCATTAACTCCATAGAATAAACTATCCATTCACTGTCAGAGTAAATCACAATATCCAGTTTCAGCATAAAGCAATACATTCTGGCACCTGTAGTTTTTAATATTACTTCCACTACCAAATCGCATTTCTTGCACTTCAACCCATCTACTGATTAATATTTTGAGCTCACTCACTAATACCCTGGTGCTCATGCACACACCTAATCACTATTTGTACCACTACTAGGCAAAGACTAAGCATTAATGCTTTGGTTAAAGCATTAAAATGATCCAGTAGCAGTAGACTGAATCTACCCGGTATCTATCATTTTACAGGACTAAGAAACACTCCGGACCACAAAGACACCAGGCACATACAAATAATTTATATTTAATATCTATTCATGCACAGTATAAAATAAACCCAAACCCAAAAGGCTGGGCGCTAAGGGCCACATACAAATGGCTACAGCTCAGAGGACAACCCTGCTACCCATCAACCATGGCACATTGAATTGCACATAAGTACCTTCCAGAGTTCATTCTACATTTTAACCCCCATAGCCCACATTCAATATCATACTCTGTAAAGTAAAACATGATCACTTGTTAAGACATGTCAGCCTACGTAATACTATTCTGTCCTTATTGTGTGTGGCTTAACTTGGCAGATGGCTAAACAGCTGGTGTTGAATAAGGACCTGAACCAAAGGCATTTCTGTGTCTTCAGTGTTTACTTTACCCAAACTCCCCAAATCGTGTGAAACTGCAAAATACCATTAGAGCTTTTCAGTATTAAAAGATATGAGTTTGCTTATATTGTACAAAACTGAAAGCAACATCTAATTTTCATATAACATAAAAAAAGTGATACAATATCATCCTTTACCATTACCATCAACAAGAAAGCTGATTAAATATTCTCTTCATCACCACCCTAAAATATAATACACAGGATTTTACTTGATGTCTGATGCACAGATCTTCTCACTTCATCATGAACACATGCAACTCACATCCAAGATGGTTGTGTTAACCTTTAACCTGTGATTTCGAATAACAACTAGAATTAAGGAACACCGGTTTTCCTAACAATACAATGCCATCTAGTGGCCATATAATGGAATAGCCATTACATGAAATAACAGACAGACATAGGAGATCATTCTTTGTCCAATTGGATTATGGCTCTAATAACCTCTCTCTCCAAGCACCAATAATTACACTAAAGTTTAAAAGAAATGGAAAAAGATCTGCATTAATCAGATAGGTTGCCAGTCCCACATCCACTCAGTCACATTTGGCCAGTTCAGAGAGACCTATCAGTCTAATGTTTAGTATGTGGGAGGAAACAAGAGTACTTGGAGGAAAATCATGCAAGGAGAACTTGTGCAAGGAAATTGTCATGCAAGATCCTGGGGGACCTCCAGATCCAGATAGATAAACAAGTAGTGGTGAGCAATCCAGGCATCAACATAGTAGAGAAGATACAGAACACTGTAGTGGTAATAGATGTGGCAGTTCCAAGTGATAAAAACATCCAAAGGAAGGGATATGAGAAGATGGGAAAGGTGGAATTTGGGGAAAGGTTTAGGAAAGGTGGAAATTTTAGTCCAGAACCTCTCATGAGAATAATTCAAATTCTTAAAATCTTATTTGTCAACTTGTTCATCTGTTGTCTTTTCAATTGTTTGTCTGCACCGATTTAATTTTCCTCATCTCACCACCCTAACATTAAACTTTAGCTGTCTTGATAGACAATGATTCATCATTGATAGAATTTGAATAAGTTCTATTTGGCCAGTGGCAATTAGTGCTAATTTGTCAAGTGAGAAGCCAGCATTAGGGTAGTTTAGAGAAGCAACAACACCTGTGCAGCATCTTCAGAGGTTCTGGTGATTCATACAGAGTACAGAGAAGTTCGGAGTGGAACCGGCTTGCTGTGGAACCTCAATGGAAAGTTCAGGGTACATTCTCCATAATCCTCCTGTCTGATCCTAATCCCACTTTTGTTAGTTTCATCTGTGTCTAGTTATCCCTAATGTTTCTGTTTATTGATACCTACCTGTGTCAGTCTATCTTTATGATGTCTCACCCAGCTTATGTTTAGAGTTTCAAAGATGGTGTTCTTACCTTTGTGGTTTTGGACTTATGCTTGCTTTCCCCATTTTTTCTGCATTGCCTATTCAATGTCTGATTTGTCTCCCTGATCATTTGTCTTTTCTGCTATTGGACCTGACTTATTTCTATGTATTTATTTATTTATTTATATTCCATTTTTGTATTTCCCTGTGAGAGGAACTCCAAATCTGACATTCTCTTTTTGCATTTAGCTTGGTGTATACCTGAGCCATGTCTGTCCATCTCTCATTTATTATACCTTATGTCTAATTACCATTTATATTGATTATCAATAAACTTTCCATTACCTAACTGAATCTGTTGTTTGACAGAGGCATTTATAGCCAGAAGTACCAGATTACTCCATACATGTTCAGACTCTACCTTATAATGAGACAAATAATACTGATTAACCCTCAGGAATTAGTCTTCAATGAAAATTAACAATTTCCCCTAAACATAGGATTGTGCCCAAATATCAGTAATTTGATAAATTAAAATATATCACTACAGTGCTTCATTACATTCTTAGTGAAGGCTAAGGTATTTGTGCTGTTACTCAATGTAGAAATGTCCTTCTCACTTTGTGTTCTTCCTTGACGAACCCTTCTAGGGCTTTGATGTCCTTCACAGGTGCACCAGTACTTTCTTCTCCTTCAAGTCCCATGATGTCACTGAAGACAAAAGGAAAAAAAAATAAAAATTACCATCCCCTTTGTCAATATAAAGGGTTTTATACTGAAAAACAAATGTACACAATACCAAAGTATAGTTTTCCTTCTCAAATTCAAGAATTGCCAGTCAAACAAGTACATTTAGAAGTTAATATTGTGTCAGTCCTAGCCAAATGCAGGTGTAGTTTGCTAGCTAGTTATAATGTTAATATTACCACCAATGTTACATTGAGTCAGCTATCAGCATTTGTTGTTTATTTATTTACTAGGCTGAAAAGGTATGACAATTGTTCTTTCAGGCCTGAAAAAAATGTATTTGGGATCCAATTTTTGTGTACCTGTCTGGGCTATTTTTCCATTACCTATATTGTGTTATTATAATGCAACTATTTATCATGTTTCCTCAATCTTCATTAATTCCCTCTTATTTATTACATGGCACAGTTGGCATATTGGGGAAATATTCAGGGGAATGCAAAGATGGGGGGGTGTGTCTGACTGGTGGGTCTAGACCAAAATGCAAGAACCACATTTTTTGTGTCATCTCATTCCAGCCTTGAAACAAGATAAACATTAACCTATACCTGAGTTTTGACAGTACTAATTATGGTAAAGCTAAACAAAATGTATCATATTTACTTCCTTTCAAATGCCTTCCAAGAAAGTTTTGAATTTGTCATTTAAAACAAAATCAACATTAATGTACTTACTGTTTTTGTGAAACTTTTGCTAGATGTTGCATCAACAAGAGCGCCACAGGTGATTTGTCCTTGCAAAGCATTATTGATTGAGTTTTTGAAACTGGACATTCCTGTCCCAACTTCTCCAACAACCAGGATCCTGATATGCTTAACATTTGGACTACTGAGACTGAATTCACTCAGTTTTTCTTTTAACTGTCAAGAACAAAAAGTTGCAAAAAGTTTATTAAAATGTGGCTTAGTCTCATTTTATTTGAAACATTAACCAAATGTCGCCATATTAATGCATCAGCAAAGCATACAGTATTGAAAAGCATTTTGATATCATCTCATAGGAATTTGGTTGAGCAAAAATTTGGTGAAGAGAAAAACATCAAGAGGAGATTGAAGGTGCAAGGAAATAAGTTCACTTAACCAATGCTTTGTAAATGTATAAATTAAAACAACTGTTTTATACAAAATTAAAATTAAACCAACTTACTCCCAAGGTGTTTTCCTCCATTATTTTAGAAGTTCTGAAGCAAAATCGCCAAGATCATGATTTTACTAGCCAGGTCATAAATTCACTGGAATTTCAGTTCAGGTATAGATTACACACAACATAAGTGTTCATTATGTTTACATTCAGGAGATCCAAGGGTATTTCATAGCATCAGCTGTGTAACATCCTTTAGCCTGCTCCCTGCCTCAGCTCTGGCTACCCACCAGCATTTTGTTTCAACTCCCCTGAGGGTGCTAGTGGTAGCTCAGTGATTAAGGATCTTAACTAGTAACCAGAAGGTTGCCAGTTCAAGCCCATCCACTGCCATTTTACCACTGTTTGGTCCCTGAGCAAGACCCTCATTTGCTCAAGTTGTGTTTGGTTAGAATTGTAAGTTGCTTTGGATAAAAGTGTCAGCTGAATGCCTTGACACTTGAATCTGCAAACATTCAAATAAAAAGGTTGTCCATTTTCTTGCCACAGTTATTACAATAGCAATCAGATTAAAATCTGATTAGCATAAAACCTTTAACAAAATATAAATGTAAATGGTTAAAATGCATCACAATACCAATATACATACCAGTTACAGGAATAAATTACTGATAAAAAAAGATATCCCCTAAAAATGTGTATGTAAAGTTGCATACATACATACATACACACATACACACACAGGGCACCTTATTAGGTACACTTTGCTATTACAAGCTTGGACCCCTTTTGCCTTCGGAACTTAATTCTTTGAAGCATAGATTTAAAAAGATTTTCAGAGATTTTGGTCCATATGGACGATCAATATGAATTGTGGTCAGCAACAATACTGTAGGCTATGGCATTTAAACAATGCTCAAATGAACCATTGAAACAAAGCAGGATGCTTTCATGTAGTTTATGTCAAATTCTGACCCTACATCTGACTGTTGAAGCAGAAATTGAGACTCAGACAAGGCAACATTTTTCCCCAGTGTTCTATTGTCCAATTTTGATGAACCATACAAATTGTAGCCTCAGTTGCCTGTCCTTAGATAACAGGAGTGACACCCAGTGTGCTCTGCTGCTGCTATAGTCCATCGGTCACCTCAACCATGTCAACCTGCCTAAATACTGAGTTGCTCCCATGTGATTGGCTGATTAGATATTTGTGTTAACAACCAGCTCAAGAGGTGTACCTAATAAAGTGGCTGGTGAGTGTGTATGAGCGTCTACTGTGGTAACACTGAACCTCTTTTGCAGTTATTTACAAAGAAACTTGTATATTTAATGGGGAAATAAAGGTTTTTTACACCATTCCAACCTTTTTTTAAATACATAAATGTATTATACCAACACATCATTATTTTTATTTATTTTTTTGCTTCTAGGTTTATGAGAGGTTTAAACAATTTTTATAGCCATTAGACATACAACCTTTTTTCCAAGTAGTTTTAGATCGTCCTGTTGAACCATATTTTGTGAAATTTTGGGGAAAATGGAGATAGGTTTTTGTTCAACAGCAACCATATATATGAGTTTAACATCAATATTTGCATTTCCAAATAGCTGCTATTTAAAAGACAGTATAGCTTACCTTGATTAAGTGGTATTGGGTGGTATAATGTACATTACATGTTAAAAAGTCAGTAATCCAAAATGTCTGGATTTCTGTAGAGCTTCTAACTATGTGTATTCAGCTTCTAGGTGTGCAAACCAATTATTATTCAAGCTCCTTTTCCAGTTTTATACTGCATTGCCCTGCCCCCTTTCTCTTGGACTCACCTTCTCACACCCTCTTGCATACCTAAATCAAGTAAAAGTGAAAGAAGGTTACCATACAAAGCTCCTCTACAGACTGTATTTTTTAAAAATATTTTCAATCTGGAGAGAAAATCTAACAGAGATTTAAAAATAAATTCTGGCCAAGAAAGCAGCTTTACATATATAACAATTTTAAAATGAATACACAACACAAAGCATCTGATAAAATCACCAATTCATTTAAAACTTTAACAGGAAACTAACCTCACTTTTTTCTTGAAACAGAACAAGATCCTGCAGATTTAAATCTTTCTGTGAAGAATTCCAATTGAACATTCAAGTCAAGTCACATTTATTTATATAATGCTTTTTACAACAAATGTCACAAAGCAGCTTTATAAATGTCTGAGTCCAAGCCCCCAGTGAGCAAGCCAAGGGTGACAGTAGCAAGGTAAAACTCCCTAGAGCATGAGGAAGAAACCTGGAGAGGAACCAAGACTCACGGGGAGGCATCCTCCTTTGGCAGACAATAATGAGCAGAATGGCTACTGCAGAAGGCCAAATGGGCATACCTCATAGCTTGTTTTCCATATTTTGTAGATCGTATTGAAACATTGAGAAAATATACATTCAGAGAGGGTAACGCATAATTCTGCATTCATTATTGACTACT
This sequence comes from Electrophorus electricus, assembly GCF_041902795.1. Lineage (NCBI taxonomy): Eukaryota > Metazoa > Chordata > Actinopteri > Gymnotiformes > Gymnotidae > Electrophorus > Electrophorus electricus. Next base: position 15,397,298 of record NC_137514.1, on the reverse strand, counting down.
GACATCACTTGGAAATGTTGTAAACTAAGTATAGATTTATGAACTAAGTACACCAAGGCATAAGTACAATTATGTGGAAAAATTAAGTCTATTAAATATGTAGTTCTTTATTAAGAAATATGGACATTTGATCTTCTTTTATGTTGACATTCTGGAAATATAACTCAAAACGACAATTTTGTCTTTTGTATCTTATGGTATGTCCTTTGTAAAGAGGATTCATGTTACATACTCCAATAATGAAACCAATAATGAAAAGGGAGTCTTAGACTAAGACATTTATACACAATGAAAAACAAAGATATGACTTCCCTCGTACATCACAAGATGTTGTATGTGACATCTTGCAAGACACTATATTGACATGATATTGTTAAAATAGAGCCATAGAACTTAATTGTTTCAAAGAATTAAAGCACTATTAAGTTAAGTCATAGTTCAATAATAGAGGTTCAGTTCTATAAGCGTTTAGTAAGGGTTATATAAGGGTTTAGTGGACTTCAAACTTCAAACAATATCAATAGTTAACAGTGATGTTAACATTACTAGTGCAAACACAATGAAAATATGATTATATTTAGATTATATTTATCTTTTTTGTATTAAAAAAAATTAAAAAGTTGCCAATTCATACTGAGGTAAAAGTTAGGACACTAACTAACATCTAATAGGGCACTGCCCTAATAGCTGGCTGTCACGGTAGGCCGGTCATCCAGAACCTCACCACACACCTGCCATGGTCCCAATCATTCACATATTAACCTGAATCACCTGTTCCTCATTTTCCTCTTATCACTATTTAAGCCCACAGGTTCCTGCAGTCAGCACTGCACGTTAGCAAACCTAGGAGCAATGCGCTGTGCCCGAGCGCAATGCTAAGTCCAGCCTAACGCCTGTTTTTGGTTCCTTTTTTTGTCATTGCATTTCAGCTAACCTTCTTTATGGAAATTCAAGTGGACTTTATTTCAGCCTTGGTTTTTTTTTGGGGGGGGGGTTTTTTGGAATGCACAGCCTGTTTCAAATCACCCCACAAAATCTCAACAGGATTAAGTTCTGACCTTTGACTTAACCATTCCAGAACTCTCCATTTCTTTCTTTTGAGCCAATCTTTGGTGGATTTACTGGAATGTTTTGGGGTCATTGTCATGTTATAATTTTGAATTTGCCAGGCCCTGCTTCAGCAAACCAGCCACACACCATGACACTTCCATGCTTTACAGTGGATATGTGCTCAATTGCTGCATTTTGCTTCATCTGTTCAAAGCATAGATATTATTTTATAGCAGTAGTTCCACTGTCCAGGAACTAATTTACTTAATTAAAAGTGTGTGGATATTTCAGTGAGTGAATTCCCACTCTCTACCATATTCTGCTATAATTCTACATATAGTGCCAGTGTTTCTGAATCCATTGTTATCCTGACCAATATGGATATGGAAAGAAATATAAGAGATGGTATTTACTAACTGTCAAAATGATTTATTGCTTGATTTGATTGATTTATTTGACAGCTGTCAATCATCTCCACCCACCACCACCACCACCACCCCTCCCCTACATATTATATAATAATAATGGTGATTTATTTGACATGAATCAGAATCTGACATGACAGGTATGGTTGTAGTCTTGATTAGTTCAGATAGCTGGATGATTGATGTAATATATGGATTGTTATATGGATGATTGATACATGTTATAAGATAATTGTCAGTTTACACCCTATACCTATACTCATTGGCCATTTTATCAGAAAACCTACTATATGGATGCATTTTACTGGTGTACAATTGAAACACCTGCAGCCCATATGTTACTGTACAATTTATTAGCACCCCTGCCAACACTTCCATTAATGGTTTTCAACCCCATTGCAAATTCAATTTATTAATTTGTCATTACTAATCAGTCTGCTGGGAAATCATGTGGATGTTACTTTGACAAATAAGACTTAACTAAACATTGCTGTAGACCAAGTACATCCTTTCATGGAAATTGTATGCCAGAGTGCACCCTGCCACTTTGCAGTGGTTCTTCAGGAAAGATTTGAGGAACATGACAGAGTTCAAGTTGTTTACTGGGCCTTCAAATTACTAAGATCTCAATCTGAACATCTGTAGGATGTTCATAACTTTTAAATGATCTGCTGGATCTGCAGCTAACATTTTTGTGCCACATACCATAGGACACCTTTAAAAAGGTCTTGTGCAGTCCATAGCTTCACAGATCAGTAGGCAGGTGTTTTTAATGTTAAGGCCTGTGTATCACAAATTGCAATTTTGAGTTGTGTAATTTGCATTACAATGTTTATGCATGTAAATCTTATTTTAATAACAATAATAATAATAATGTGTCTTTCACATAGATAAGGTTGGTGTATATAAAGAAAACAAAAAAGGTTAATTAAGTAGGAGCTGAAGTGCTTTGAAAAAAGAAGCATTCTAAGCTGGACTTTGAAGGATGAAAGTGAAGGACAGTTTAAGAGGTAGAGGTAAATAGGTCCAAAAGCTTTGGGGACATGGCAGTAAATGATCTGAATTAATTGAACTAATCTGAATTTTAATACAGCCAAGAGTCCAGTGCCAGATGATCTCAGCATGGAAGGAGGACTGTAGGCTGAAGAAACTTGCAAGACAGATGGAGCTAAACCATGTAGGGCTTCATATGTAAGCAAAGGAAGTTTAATGTGCAGTGTGACTGGGAGCCAATATAGCAGAGCAAGGATAGGGAAGATGTGTTCAGAATTCTAATGTGAGAGAATTTTGAAGTTTTGAACATGTAATGTAATGTACATACTTTAATGTTTTATCAGGAAGTTCATTACAGAGTTTTGCTTTTAGTGAAAATTGAAATTGATTTATGCATCTCTACAATGCAAACAAAATCTAAATGGAATGTCATTAAATATTGTGTTTACAATGCTTCAGATGTAGAACATTTTATTACTAGACAATATAATACTAATGATGTCAGAGATCTAGAAAAAAAGAACTACATTCAAATGAAATCCGTTTTGTACAATAAATAAAGGTCCTCCCTGGAAGATCTAAAATAGTCTGGCCATTTTGCTGGTGGTGATGTTAAGTGCACATATCCAGCCCAGATTTCTAATGTGAGAGACTTCCATTTGCTGAGTTTTTAATATATTGATGGGGATGTAAGTTTTATCGGGAAGGTTTTATCAGAAAGAGTTTTGAATTTGTTGAATAAGGAATTTGATTTGTGTGTCTCTACACTATAAAAGAAAACTATTTTGAATGTCTTAACTGTGTCATAACTCTGAGACATTATTTTTAAAATGCTTCTGATGTAGCTCTTTTTTATTATTAGATAATATAATGCTAGTAATGTCAGATCTCTACAAATAAGAACTGTCTTCAAATGAAATTTTTGTACAATAAACAAAGATTCTCACTGGCAACTAAATATTGGTAATGTCTAAACCCCAATGGATTGTCAACAATGTGTCATGGGTTACTTCAACCATGAGAAATTCTGTGCTGTGATCTTAGGAAGTGCCACCTGATTTATTTTGAAGAACTTCCTTGTTTGTTTTGGAGGTATGGATGCACTGAAACATGTAAAGGTTGGTCCTGTTTTGTAATTTTGGTGTTCCAATGAAGTGATTCTTGAAATAACTGTAGCAAAAACAATAGCAAAATGATTGATGCTATGAATTGGTAGGGGTACTGCTTGAATGTATGTTGAGGTCAATTATTTATTTAGATTTCTTTCTGTTTTATAATTTGTAATTAACAAACATTGAAAAACATTTTTTTTTTCCCTCAATAATCCAACTAAAATGCCAGGTTTGTATCACAATGACAGATCAATGGTTTAATGACAGTTTGTTTCTACCCTTTAACTTAGGAACAATATTTTTTTTTTCCAGAATTACTTTTATTTCAGGCTTGAAACCCATAACTTCACCCAGGAAAGCACCAGAATCATGGAAACCATTTTGTGTGTTGCTGAGAATAGACTGGTACATCTGTCAGGTGTGTGCCAAAAATTCCCAAGGCCTTGATGGCACTTCTGGTTTACTACTGAATGTCACAATTGACCCCTGCCTAGCATCCTGTTGTCATGGTTACCCTGTCTCATGACTTTGTTTTCCTTTACTTCCTTGTTTTGGTTCAGTTCCCTTTCCAGCACTTGTTTTGGTTTTCTCTGTCTCATTTGTTCATTGTTACATCTCACCTAATCATTGTTACATCTCATTAGTACATGTTTATATACCCCATGTTTGTTCAGTCTTATTGCTGATCATTGTGATTCCATGCCTATATCATGTTGCACTGCCTTTTGTGATCCTAGCCTCTGTTGTGTTTGATGTTCTCAGATGGATGAACTAAGCCTTGGTTGTTGTTTGCACTGCCTGTGTTATCCCACCCTCTGTCATGTTCTCATTTCAGTGCAGTGAGCGCAAACACCTGATTGTGTAACTCGTGTTATTTGTTGTAGCCTGCTTTCCTTTTCTGTTTATGTGTATTTTTATTTATTGTGTTTGCAATGTTTCCCAGAACTCTTCATGTCAGCTCCATTACCCTGGACTGTGATGATGACTCTGATTTGCCCCTAGTAAATCTCACTTTTCTCAGCAAATGTGTCCATCTCCTATTCACTCACCATTACATTGAAAACACGTGCAAAGGAACTCACCCAGCTTCATGACCAATTTGCTTAGAGACAGGGATGGAGTACAGATGATGCAATGATGCTATTAACACCACTACACATTTAATTCTGAAGCACCTAGAAGAGCCTAAGGTTTATGCATGCTACCTTTCTGTTCATTTTAGTTCTACATTTAATAATCTTCAGCCTCATTTTACTGTTGAAGAAACTGAAGCAAATGAGCATTAACCCTTTCATTATCAAATGGTACCATTCTTTCCTGTTAGGGTGCATTCACCAATTAAAAGTTAACTGCATCATTTCTGAGCCTAAAGTCATCTACACAGATAACCCCAGGGCTGTGTGAGCTCACCCATTCTCTTTATTCTCAATAGGAATGAATGTGTGAGTAGTATTCTGCACAACTACAAAATCAAATGTCAATGATGGCATTGCTATTTTACGTTGTCAGTATAAAAGGTACATCACATTCTCCATATGAAGAAAAAAAGACTTGCTCAGATGTGTAAATAACTGCTTCACATTAAATGTGAAAAATACTAAAGAGTAGGATACCATAGTGCTATGTTCATCCACAACACTCCCATTAACCGGGTATATTCCTACAAATATCTTGGTGTCCATATTGATGATGCATTCACATGGAAAACCCATGATAATGAGCTGTGTAGCAGATTACAGCAAAGGTTTTTTAAGAAGGTTTAGAGTGTATCGAATTAGTCAGAAACCTCTCTTTCTATTTTATCAATCAGTTTTAGAGTTTCAATTGTTAGGGGATGCAGGCATAGCATAGCAGTCTTATTGTTCAGTTAAATTCTCAGATTACTTCCACAGTGAAAATCACAATGAAAGTAACAGGGAACAAAAGAACACAGATCTCTCCAAGCCATCTATGAATGCATTTACTCAAAGGAGCACAGAAATAGTGGCAGACTCATCCCACGTTCTGCACTCTGACTACCAGATTTTACGTTCTGTAAGAACTGTCTAAGAGTGCCAAGGTACAAATTAAATTGGTTTAAAAGTTAATTTATGCCTGCTTCAATAAAACCGTTCTTTGCTCGGTACTCACGGACATGCGGTTTACGTACTGACCGAGTGTTTACACCATAGAGCGAACCTCCCCAATCTTCTGGCTTTCCTGATCCAGCGCCGCCATCTGGACAGCCAACAGGTGAGCCCATTCAGGACTGCTCGCTTCGCTTCCGGGCGGCTACACATTCTGTAATGTGGATGGCAGGGAGGAAGCGACAGGCCAAGTTTCACCAAAAGGTTCTTTATTTTCCATATTATCCAAACAGCGATGACAAATCCTGTGGATCTCCAGCAACGGCGTTTCTACGGTAGACATGTGTGGTCTTGACCCCTAATGTGCAGCGATCTCTCTCCGAACCTGTGGGTGTATAAATACACCTGGCAAGTGCTACGGTCCTGGTCTGGTGGGGGCGTGTCTGCCCCTGTAGGGGACCGGTCTACCGTGACAACAAGCAGCAGAAAAAGTAGCCGAAATGAACTCATGGCATGGAGGCATGCACGCCCCATTTTGAAGCATTTTTTCAAGATTATAGCGATTATAAAGATTTCAATGTTATAAAAATAAAGTTTGTTATTGATTTATATATTTATTTATATTTATTTCAAGCACATACAGGTGCAGTTGTTAGCTAGATAACCTAGGACATCTAGCTAGCCAGCCGGTCTGACTAAACAGTCGCCTAATTGCAAGGTAAATATAACGGTAAAGTGTCTAGTAAGTGACTTTGGGCAAGAGCTCATAATATTCCCACAAATTTTACTAATCACAAAGTGATCACCAAAACCAGTGCGACTGATGTTATATGCACAATATGTAGCCGATATGAAAAGCTTCATGTTGCTTAAATATATGACCTTAGTAGTACAAAGACCCAGAGCAAAGAAAAACAGCTGTATAAACCAAACATGTTTTCAGATTTCTCTACCAAACATAGGATTTTTCTGTTCCATTATATTTACATCTACATGCATTTAGCAGATGTCATCTACCAGACATGATCTACTAAGAGTTTTGGTTGTCTACTTGGTTGTCTACTTGTAAAAATAACTAACAACCAATTAAACTCGCATGTTGTTATGTATGCTACAGCAGGACTATGAAAAATTGGTAGCAAAATGGAACCCCTCTATGTTGGCAAACTATTACTGGACAATGAAGAGGGATGTTCAAGATTGTACATGTTTTGAGTTTAAGTTTTATTTGTGAATAAGTAATATATACTTACTGTATAAAATCATTTAACATCTTTAAAACAGATTTGAATTTAAAAAAAGAACTATGAGCTTATTTTTGTTTGTGGGATCAAAATATATCTACATATTTTGCTGCTCGGTGTTATTAAAGTAACTTGCTACTTGAGTAGTCTTTTTAACAGATACTTTCTTACTTTAACTTAAGTAATAATTTAAATGACTACTTTTACTTGTACTTGGGTAAATATTCTTTTAAAGTAACAGAACATGAGAGGTTTTTGTTTCCTGTTTCTGCATGTTTCTGCATCCTTCCGGTGTTGACAGCATTTGACCTCACCCTCAACCACTCTCCTCCGGCTCACAAAGTGGGCAATGTTCTGGACCTGATCTTCACCTGTACCACCACAACATCGGACATCGCAATCACCCCCCTCCACCTCTCGGACCATCACTTTCTATCCTTCTCCCTCTCCCTTCCTTCTCTTTCCATCCAGTCCTCTCCAACATGTTCCTCCTCCCTCCATCTCAATCTGCACTCCATAACTCCCTCTTCCCTTACGTCTATTATTTTGTCCACCCTTCCTCACTCTGACTCTCTATCCTCTCTCTCTTTGGATACAGTTACAATTACTTTCATTTCTACACTCTCCTCATCAATGAATCTTCTGTGCCCTCTCTCCTCTAGACCTGCTAAGTCCTCCCCACCTGCCCCCTGGCTAAAAGAAACACTTCGCTGCCACAGGAGAGAACTAAGGACTGCAGAGAGGCGGTGGAGGAAATCGCTCATAGATTCAGACCTCAGCTCATACAAGTCTCTCCTTTCCAAGTTCTCACTAGAAGTAACATCTGCAAAGTCATCCTACTACAGAGAGAAATTCAAATCATCATCATCTGATCCACGCAAGCTCTTCACTATTTTTTATTCTCTCCTTAATCCTCCCCCTCTCCCTCCTTCCTCATCTCTTACTCCTGAGGATTTTATTACCTTCTTTGAGGAGAAGGTTGCAGCAATCCGCTAGTCCTTTTCCTCTGTTCCTACTCCTCCAACCAACGTGCATTCCCCAACATCCAACTCTCTGACTTCTTTTTCTCCTCTCTCCTCAGATGAAATTCTTCAACTCCTGACTTCCAGCAATCCGACTACATGTCTGCTGGATCCAATTCCTTCTGCTCTGTTCCAGACAGTCGCAAGAAATCTGCTTTCTTTCATCTCTGTCATCATCAACAACTCCTTATCTTCTGGATACGTGCCTACTGCATTCAAAACCACCAGGGTGGTACCAATCCTCAAGAAGGCCACACTTGACAGCTCAAGCGTTACCAACTACAGACCGGTATCACTTCTCTCTTTCCTCTCAAAATCCCTTGAACGAGCAGTTTATAATCAATTGTCTCTTTTTCTCACCCAGAACCAGCTGCATGATCCTAATCAGTCTGGCTACAAACCAGCACATTCTACAGAAACGGCCCTCATAGCGGTGACTGAGAAACTTCATGCCGCTAAAGCTGTCAGTCATCTGTTTTGATTGTTCTAGACCTTTCAGCAGCCTTTGACACAGTGAACCACAACATTCTTCTCTCTGTTCTTTCCAGGCTTGGTGTGACTGGCTCTGCTTGGAGATGGTTTCAGTTCTATCTGAATGGATGGTCCTATCAGGTGACATGGAGGGGCTCCACATCCAAACCATGTAGACTCACCACTGGTGTTCCAGAAGGCTCAGTATTACGCCCCCTTCACTTCTCTTTGTATACTCTTTGTTTTTTTTGGTGATGTAATACCTTCTCATGGTTTCTCCTACCACTGCTATGCTGATGACACCCAATTATTTATTTCTTTTCCACCCTCTGACACGCAAGTCTCCAGACGTATCTTGGCATGCTTGACTGACATCGCATCATGGATGACAGCCCACCACTTGAAGCTGAACCCCAGTAAAACCGAGCTTCTGTTCATCCCAGGTACTCCCAATCTTTACCATGACCTCACTGTTTCCTTTGAGAACTCCCTGGTATCACCATCCGAAGCTGCCCGTAGCCTGGGCATAACTTTGGACAACCAGTTGTTGTTCTCATCTCATGTTTCTAATCTAACCCAGGTTTGCAGATTCCTCCTTTGTAACATACAAAGGATTCGACCCTTTCTTTCGCAGGAAGCTACCCGGGTGCTTGTGCAGTCTCTGGTGATCTCAAAGCTAGACTGCTGCAATTCGCTACTTGCTGGTCTTCCTCTAAGAGCCATCAAACCTCTACAACTTGTCCAGAATGCAGCAGCATGACTGGTCTTCAATCATCTGAAGTTCACACGTGTTACTCCACTGCTGCGCTCCATTCATTGGCTCCCTGTAGCTGCACGCATCAGATTTAAAACCTTGATGCTTGCCTACAAAGACAAAAATGGACCAGCCCTTTCATACATGAGGTCAATGGTCAAAGCCTGATCCGTACCTCGAGTACTTCAAACCTCAAGTATGGCTTGGCTTGAAATACCTTGCTTCAGGTCTCATGGATGACAAGCATTGAGACTATTTTCTGTCCTGGCTCCAAGATGGTGGAATGAACTCCCACTTGCTGTCTGGACAGCAGAGTCCTTTGCAGTCTTCAAACGCAGACTGAAGACCCATCTATTTGCAGAATATTTAAAGGACAACTGATCAATAAGCCAACATGGAGAGTCCAGGAATGCATAGTAAACAAAAAGGAAAACACGAAAACCAAGAAAACTTTGGTCAAGAACATGTTGACTTGGTACCACCATTAATATATGGTAAAGAATGTTGTAACCTGGCAACATTTGGGCTATAATCACCTGCATAAGCAAGATGAGATACGCAACTTGTTAGTCTCTAGTGTTTGAATCATGCTAATGCTTTTATATATACAAACACAAAATATGCAGACATCACTGGCCCTTTTCTGAACAAGTCAAGAGAGTCCCTGAAGCAGTAACATCAGATTAACATCAGATTTTGAAGAGCTCTTTTACCTGTTTAGGGATTTTTGCACTGAAGTCGTACAACCAGTTGATCTTGTTTGATACTGGTGTCAGTCGTATGATGCCATTGTACTGGAAATAATTTTTACTGTGAACTGGATGGTTGACATTCATGATGCCAACTGATGTGAATCAGAGTGCCAATGTTCCTCTGAAACTGACAACTAAGGTGCACCCACATTGACCAAATTGAGATATGAGGGTTGATGTATTTGATAACTGTACCCAGAAATGTAGTTATTGAGGTTTGAGGTGAACTCTCGGTGTGCAGAACTGTTTCTCAACTGTACTCTGCTCTCTTGAGCACCTCAGTGCAAGAAACAAAAGAGCTGTCACAGTAGACATAGTGGAATTTAGCTTGAAGAATATGGGAGTGCAGTGGGTGCTGCATAAGGGCACCTGCAGTGTGAATATACTTACACAAATGGGTTCTACCCAACATATGATGACTTGGAAATGCAAATGAGTTGAAACTTTGCATGTCAGCAAATTATAATTTTGTAATCTGCATTAAAATGGTTAAGATGGGTGTGAGCAAGAAGCAGGGTGCAGGCACGAGTCTCAATGCAAAACATGTTTACTATACAAGGCGAGAACACAAGAGACAAACATAAACAACAAGCAGTATTGAATTCATGTGTGATAATGTGAATACAAAGAGCAGTGCAGACAGTAGACGCGAACAATGACCAACGCGGCAGGTGTGACACATGACCAGTCAATAAGGTGGGGGGGGGGGGGGGCTCGGCAATGCAAACAGCCTATACACTGAGCATGTGGGGGAACTATCACGGCGGGAAGCAAACAACAATGCCACATGGTGGGCTACACCACCTGGGCTAGATGTAGGGGACCAGGCTGTTGGTCTTGGTTTATTAAGTTACATTTATAAAGTACCTTTCACATACCCAAGGTGTATATGAAGAAAAATATTAAGGAAAAAAAACACCTGGATTAAGTTGAAGTTGTCACGGTACGGCCCCTCCCCCCTCAAGTCTGCGTGTGTGTGCGCATCTGCATGTGTGTGCGCGTCTGTGTGTCTGTATTGCCACGCCCTCTTGTGTCGTTCACCTGATCCCTGTTGTGTGTAATTGTCATGTGTGTATATAAGTGTCGTTTCGTATCGTCAAAGTTGTCGTGTTTGATCCAAGTAGTCTGTGTTAAGACGTGCATGTTTCATGTGTGAATAAAACGTATGTTTATGTTCGACGTACCTCATCCCTGCATCCTGCTTAATCCTTGTCCGTCACAGAAACACCGACCTACCAAGGATGCCTGGGAAAGGCAAAAAGAAGAAGGGAAAGAAGGGAAGTCAACGCCCTCCCACAGCACGTGTAGCGAGGTCTCCCGTGGTCTTGGGCACCCTCCTGACTCCAGGAGCATATCCAGGTGCGGAAGCAGGGGAGGTGTACGGAACCCCGGCGGGCGACCTGGACTGGTACAATGACTTCCAGTGCTCGGAGTCAGACTCTGTGGACTCATACTGTGCAGCGGAGAGGCCTTCCCTCATCCTGGCCTCGCTCCAAGGAACTACCGGGAGGGAGGAACCTGCTGAACAATTTTGGGGGGGCCCTGTGTATGGCCCGGAATCGGACATTGCAGAGTGCCACAGGGAACAGCCGGACCAAGAGGACCAGTACTCGGAGATGGGCTCTGCTGGGTCCTATGATCCATGCCTGGACGTTCATAGGGGCTAGAAAGACTACAGAGTAACAGAGGAATGCAGCGACGTCTATCTGTGGTCGGAAAGGGGTTCCGATTGTGAGGAGGAAGCTCCAATGGAGGTAGAAGAGGACCCTCAAAGGAATCTTCCCTCCCACAGTGATGCCAAAAGCTCACAGAGCAAGGAGCCTCCAGCACCTAAGGCACCGCCCAGGGCACGCCACCCAGGAGCGAGCAGGCTAACCCAGTTGGCTAGCAGGGAGGTGGTGTCGTCGGATGAGGACACTCCTCCCCTTAATGCAAAGAGCCCCAGACTGTATGCGCCTACGCTGAAGCCTCGTGAAGGCAAAAAGGCAGCGGGGAGACACAGCTGGTGTGCGTCCCGACACGCATGCGCCGAAGCCAGGACAGTCGCTGCTACCTAAGCTGGCGAGGGACACTCCCCGCCAGGCTGGTCGGTCTCCGGCCCAGCCGATGACTGGGGGACTGGCTGGAGTTCCTTCCCCCTTCCCCGGACTAGTGAATGTGTGTGGTGGTGTTCATGAGTCTGTCCCTGTCACCGTGTCTGTCCCGATTACACTAAATGTTCCCCTTTGTGTCTGTGCCCGTGCCCGTTAGTGTGTCCCTGTGTCTGTCATCGTCTTAGTCCCTGTTCTTCCCCCCGCTACCCTGTTTGTGCTGGTCCGTGGCGGGTTGTCTGGTCCTCCAACGTCACCTTTTGGCGTGGGTCTCTGGGCCACAGCCCGGTAGGCTGGCACGCCGGGAGTCGCGCCCTTGAGGGGGGGCTCTGTCACAGTACGGCCCCTCCCCCCTCAAGTCTGCATGTGTGTGTGCATCTGCATGTGTGTGCACGTCTGTGTGTCTGTATTGCCACGCCCTCTTGTGTCGTTCACCTGATCCCTGTAATTGTCATGTGTGTATATAAGTCTCGTTTCGTATCGTCAAAGTTGTCGTGTTTGATCCAAGTAGTCTGTGTTAAGACGTGTATGTTTCATGTGTGAATAAAACGTATGTTTATGTTTGATGTGTCTCGTCCCCACATCCTGCTTAACCCTCGTCCGTCACAGAAGTGCTGAGAAAAAAAGATGTGTTCTAAGATTGGCTTCGAAGGAAGAACGTGAAGAGAGTTGAAGAGGTAGAGGCAAAGAGGTCCAAAGCTTTGAGGCCATAACACTAAATGATATGTCTGAAGTAGTGGTACAGCTAGCCTCCGTGTTTCCTAGTCTGTTATAGCCTGCTTAACCTGTGTGCTTCTGTGCGTTTAGTTACTCGAGTATCCTAGCCCTTGTCTCGTTTGCCATGTATCCCCATGCTCTCCGTTTTGGCTCTTTGACCCTGGACTGCCTTAACAACTCTGATTCTGGAATCTTACTCTTACTCTGAATCTTACTCTTCTCCGCACCTGCGTCCGCCTCCATACCGCTCAACATTACAAATACACATTTCACCTTGTCTGCCAGTTCAGTCCAGTTATTAATCATTCCACATACCGTCCTGCTACCAGTATTTTCACAGTGCTGTTGTTACCTCACTGTCTAGACAGGGTCGTAACATATGTTATTCCTACTCAGTACAATAATAAAATTTCTCACTGCTGTTGGTATAGATATACATACTTCAGTGTTTTACATTATGTTGCTAAAAACAAAGGTGGATAATTTGCCTCACTTTTCATTTAAAAGCCACATTAAAGTTGTAAATAAATCAATTTTAGCTGCAGTCTTTTCCTGACATTTGCCAAATTCAGCTTTGTCCAGAAGGCTGCCAGATAGATAGTGAAGCAAGATTCATCCTTCGAGAGAACACATTTCCACTTTCTACTGCTTCCACTGGGTATTGAGATTACATGGTAATGTGCTTGTTTTATAAATCTGCTAACAATTGGTTTGGCAGAATTACCTAAACTCAGTAATTATGAAGAATGTTCACATTCATTTCCCCTTGTAATGTTTTATATGTATAGGATGAAACTTACACGTAATTGGTCAACAAACAATAAGTTTAGTAAGCCAAAACTAATGTATACTACACAACACTCAACCAAAATGAGTGGCAGTAAGCAAACTACATGATGGTGATAATTATTGGATTATGAAGAATATAATCATGTGATCATGTTATTAAATTGTGCATTCACTTTCAGACATCCCAAAAGTGGCTGTTAACATGTGAGATCAATTAAATGTCCTCTCTTTTCTGTGTTCTCTTGAGCTAATTTTAGTAAGGCTTATAAAATTAGAGCAGAATCAAAGCAGAGCACTTTAAGCATTATACAAATCTTATGATTCAAAACAACTATAGTTTCACTCTGGGGGTAGTTTCACTCTGGGTCCATACATATCTAATGAACAGAAGCAGCTGTAAACTAAATCCCCTTAGTTCCCTTAGGTTTAAATCTACACAAGGAAACTTGAAGGAGTCACTGGAAAAGAGAGTTTATAATATTTTATCTGACTTTTTTTTTTTAAGTCACATAGTTTAATTTAACTGATTTTGTGCATGTGACCCAGTATTATCATATGGTCTTAGATGAATCCCACAAATGTCTTTTAAAGTTTGTCTTTTGAAGTAGCTGCAATTATTACATCTTGCTTTACAATAAAATTTAACACATATTAAACAACATAACATATATTAATATGTTCTTCACAAGACTCTGGGTAGTTATGAGGCTATGAAATCTCAAATACTAAATCCATCCTTATTCATGTCTCATTCAAGGGCAGGGGTTCTCTTGAGTGCATCATTGAATGCATCATGTTCACAATCTGGTCAAGGGCCTTGAGAATTAGGACATCTATGTCATCATCTGTATCAATCTCCTTATGGTAGTTCTTCACAGGGAAGATGTGGTTCATAGGGACACCAAGAGAATTACTGCACTCTTGCATCTGGAGAAAGAAATATTCAGATATTTTATATATATATTACACAAGTTTGTTTGTTTTTTGTTTTTTTTTAGTACACAAGGCACACAATGAGCAAAGGTTCACTGATGCACATGAGGAGCAAGGTGTTGTGGACAACTACACCCCTTCATGGCGATGGTATTCTCTAATGTCAGTGGCCCCTTTCAGCAGGATAATGCACACTGCAACAGTCAAACATTGTTCAGGACTTTGAGTTCAGTCTGATCGAGCAACTATAGGATATGGTGGAAAAAATATCTGATCCTTGGAGGCCTCCTCTTAAAATCTACAGTACTTAAAAGATCTGCTGCGAATGTGTTGGTGCCAGAAATCACAGGACACCTTGAGATGTCTTGTGTAGTCCATGCATTGATGAGTCAGCACTTTTTGCTGGCAATGAGAGGGACCTATACAATATGTGTCAAATATTAAATAATTACCTTCTCTTTGATCTTCTTGCTGCTGTAGATCTTCTTTAAGTCCTCTTTATCCAGTGGACATGCTTCATCCACTCTTGTCATGATTACTTGAGGCATCTCTGAACCACATGAGGATGAAGAATTTATTTAAGATCATAACATTAACAAAGGTCATTATCACAATATACACTAAAGGTATGCTGTCCCTCTGTTTACCAAAAGAGGGAGCATGAGTACATTTACAGTTACATTTGCAGCATTTAGCAGACACTCTTATCCAGAGCAACTTACAAAAGTACTTTGCCATTTGCTCATAGAATACATCTTAGCCAGTACAGTAGGTTAGAGTCCAAGATGCCTCGAAGTGCAAAATACATAAGCTCTATTTTAGACAATAAATCAGTGTAAGTAAGTAAATAATAGAGTGAGTCAACATTGGAGCAGGGTCAGTGATCATTTAAGTATTGCATACATATATGGGTCTTCAGTCTGCGTTTGAAGACTGCAAGGGACTCTGCTGTCCAGACAGAAAGCGGAAGTTCGTTCCATCTAGGAGCCAGGACAAAGAATATTATTGATGCTTGTCTTCCATGAGACTTGAAGCATGGTATTTCATACTGAGATATACTTGAGGTTTGAAGTACTTAATATCCGGATCAGGCTTTGACCATTGAAATCATCACTGTGACTATCACTGTATCACTATAACTAAATGATTTTAAAATAATGTAGAAAATATTTTACTAATCAATATATAGGGCTCTGGGAATTTACAAATACACTTGCAGTTGCAAATAAGGTTTTTTATTAGGGTGACTGTCATGATCAGTCCTGTGTTCTGTGTTTTCCCTGTCTTATTTTTTAGTTCCGTTCCATAGTTTCGTTTTCTCTGCCCCTTGTTTGATTTTATACACCTGTCCCTCATTTAGTTGATTGTATTTGAACCCTGCCTTGTTCCCTTCATTCACTGAATGAATGTTTGATTGTTAGTTCATTGATGGTTGTATGTTTATTTCGTATGGTTGTGTTGGCTTGTGCTCCATGTTTCCTAGCCCTGAGTGAGTTTTCCCTAGCATTAGTTATAGCCTGCTTCCCCGTTTGCCTTTGTGTGTGTTTGTTTTTTTAATCATGTATCCCCATACTCTGACTCTGGATTTGCCCTGAATAAATCTCGCTCTTCTCCACACGTGTCCACTTCCTTACTGCTCAACATTACAGTGACAACCAATCACAAGGTCCTTAAACAGGTCCTTGAACAGTTTACAGCTCAACAAACGCAAAAGGCATATGAGTCAGCACAGTAGCAAACAGGAACACTATATCAAGAAACCACAATTTTTTATACTCAATTCGGTGTATAAACAGGAAAGAAAGGGCAATATGTGGGACTGATGTGACTAGTGATCAGTAGGATGGTGAAGCAGAACATCATAGCTGTAGCAGGGAGAATGACAAAGGCATTTATGCAGCTGAATCTAGGAAATCCCCTGGACTCATGCCAATAGAAACTTACTGAACACTTTTATTTACGGTATGTGTAAATTGCAACTCAGTTGTAGCGTCACTGTATCTTTGACCTGGCTTGTATAAGTACTTGAGCTGGATGATTTTGTTTCAAAATTCGATAGACCATGGGGGAAAACACACTGGGAGTAAGTCAGTTTAATTTTTGTAATGACAAATATCCTTCATCTTTACAAAGTATTGGTTTAATGCACTTGAAAGTGTGGAATATGATGAGTTAAACAGTTTTGTTTTTTTCCTATATGTGTAATGTTAACTCCATCTAGAATGCCTTTCACCAATTCCAGACCAATTTCCAGTTCTCTGGTCATGTGACTGCTGTCTTGTCTCAGCTTATGTAGTGTGCCCTGCTTTGCTTTATATCCTCTTTTTCAGTTGTAATATGTAATGAACTTTATTTTGTCCACGCATGACAGTTCCAGGGCACAGCAATGAAAGAGTTATGACCGTTGTTTTTGGCCACCCGTCCAGGGCCATAATGCCAAATCTAGGGTTAGGTTAGGGTTTCTTATGAGATGCCTTCATATATCATTTTAAATACTGTAAGCCTTGCTTGTACATTACTACGGGGATATTTCATTAATGCTTTAATCTACTTTAATAACAAAGTAAAAGCTATAGAAATGAAAAAAAAAGCTATAGAAATGAAACTGAGGAGATTCCGTATCATCAGTCCAAATGTTGGGTATGTCAGGATTCTGGTCATTGGAGGGGTTGGAGTAGGAAAGTCCAACTTCATAAACTCAGTCAATTATGCTTTCCATGGATGAATCACCTGTGGTGCTCTTGTTGATGCAACATCCTTCAAAGAGTCACAAAAAAAGTAAGTATTGTTTCAATACTTATCCCTACTTGGAACGCATTTGAAGGAAAGTGTGGTGGTCCAAGTGACGCAGGACAAGGAGCAGGAGCATGCGCACACACACACACACACACACACACACACATGTGCGCGCACACGCACACACATACACACACACACACACACACACACAGACACACACATGCACACACACACACACACACACACACACACACACACACACACATGTGCGCGCACACGCACACACACACACACACATGCACACACACACACACACACACACACACACAGACAGGGGTTTATATACATACAAATGTGTAAATGATAAGGTTCGGATGTGAGATAACAAGGGGGTTGTGGCAACAAACAAGTAGGCAGACACATTGAACACAGTCAACAATGATCTCACATTACACATGGTGGGCCGTACCATGTGATCAGTGGGAAGGGGATTGTACTGTGATAGTACCCCCCCATATATATATATATATATATTGACCCCTGCATGCCTGTACACCCAAGTTTTGTCTCTGGCTCTTTTGGATTCCCTGAGTATTGAAGTTCCCTGAAGTATGCAACCTGTTGCTGTGTCTGTGTTTGCTTCCTCAAACAAGACTGATAAAACTGTGTGAACTTTTTAAATGTACTTATTTGACTGGTCACTTGAATGTGAGAAGGAAATTGTTCATTTTGATGTTGCATATGCTTATTTTGTAGTATAAAACCCATTACATTGAAGGAGAGGATGGTTCTCCTTTGCCTTTTGTCTTCAATGACATCATGGGACTTGAAGGAGCAAAAGATTCCGGTGCACATGTGGATGACATCATCAAAGCCCTAGAAGGGGTCGTCAAGGAAGGACACAAAGTGAGAATGTTCTATACTGAGTTACACAACACACATACTTTAACCTTTACTGAGAATGTAATAAACTACTGAGATTGTTTCCATATGCAAAATCCAGAAAATATTGTAAGCGATAATCATGCGATGATTAATAATAGCCCACTTATGTTTTCCAGTTTTAATTATAAAGACATCAGAAGATAAAGTATGGATCTTTTGATGAAATACATAAACCAGAGTGCAGCCATCAGCATGCATCAACATATTCAAATTTATTACGTCAGTAAAACTCAATAATTATCCATTAATCACCATAGTCTGGACAACAGTAATTTTTGTTGACCAGAGTTTACATATAGCATAGACATATTGGCCAGAGGAGGATGGGCCACCCTTTGAGTCTTGGTTCCTCTCAAGGTTTCTTCCTCATGCTCTAGGGAGTTTTACCTTGCCACTGTTGACCTTAGCTTGCTCTCTGGGGGCTTTGACTTAGACATTTGTAAAGCTGCTTTGTGACATCTGTTGTAAAAAGTGCTATATAAATAAAGTTGATTTGATATATCTAATGAATTTAGTCATTACATCTACATTACATTACTACATTACATCTACAGAAATTATATATATATATATATATATATATATATATATATATATATATATATATATATATATATATATATATGGCATTGCTAAAATGGTAATACACATCATTATATGTTGGATTGCTAATGCTGAAATTAATCTTTTTTTTATTAACAAAATTATTTTTTACATGTTGTGACTAATATTTAATCTCTCTTCGACTCACATTCAGTTTAATCCTGCAAGCCCACTAAATTTAAGAGATTCCTTCTAGAATAAAACCCCTCAGTCTTAATAATCAAACCTTCTGCCTGATCAACATATTGGCAGCAGACAGAATATCATGTATGGACCAAAGGGTCATTGAAAAGATGAGGTACATCTGTGAAAAGGCAACTGAACCGGGTAAGAGAAACTGATATGGATTAGAATATTTCCGATGTTTACAAGTTATTACTAGGAAAAGTATTGAATGGATTCCACATTAATGATATGTTAAGATGTTACAACACATATCTCATAGATTTTGATACCATTTGTCTTACATACGTATCATTTTGTGCAGAGATGCCTCAAATAATCATCATGACAAGAGTGGACGAAGCATGTCCACTGGTTAAAGAGGACTTAAAAAAGATCTACACCAGCAACAACATCAAAGAGAAGGTAATAATAATGTTTATTGTATTTCTTCCCAGAGATGTAATCAGCCTTAATTTGGAGAAACCAAGTGAAAGCTGATCATTTTGTTAAACACCTTTGTACCATCAGAATTACAAGGCTTTTAAGTTACAAGGCAGTTTACATTAATTATATATTACTTATTCATAAATAAAGCTGATATATATTTGAAATATGTATAATTGTATAATATGTATAATTATTATTGTTTTGCAGGCAGGAAACTCATTTTTTTTTACCTGTGATATTAGCTAGTTGGCATAGTTGTTTTTACAAAAAAAAGTAATATTTGTATAATAAAATAAATTTGAGTGATTTTTTTTTCCCTATAACCAAGCATGTTAGTAAACTACCAAGACGCACACACAGATGTTATATACAAACAATGTCTTAAGACTTCTGTTCCCATTTCATTAAAATGTACATGATTTTTACAGCCAAGCACCATTTATTACAGAGTGCTGGAGTAGGAAAGCTTATTGGTAATTATCCTGTAGTCCTTGTTTTATTTTCTAGGTCATTAATTATTGTAATGCTGGGGAGGATGAGGGCGAACACACAAGCGAAGTAACAACACCTCGGATATGAGAATGAACTGAATCAACGACTAGGGAAGCCATACTAGCAACAAACAGACAGGATAAATAAATGAATAGCAAGTTTAATATGGGAACTAACCCTAGAAGCCAATAATACAGAATAGAACGAAGGAAACAAACAGAAGACTAACAGGGTGCAGATGAATAGTTCTCTGCTGGAGTAAAACAGAAACTAAGGAAAACAAACACAAAGGCACATTTAGCAGTAGAGTATCCGCAAAACATAAAACCTATAAACATGATTAATGAGCATAATGAAATACAAGGACAGGGAAATACTCTGAAGAGGGATACTTAAATAGACACTTGTAACAGAACTAAGGGAAAGTGTTCAGAAAGACATGAGACGAAGGGAAAACTGGAAAATGCTAGCGTATGCAAACAGAGAGCTTAATCTAAACAGTAAAGAGACATTCGAAGTGAGAGGGAGCACAACAGAACTAAGCAGGAGAGAGAAAGTACAACAGAATGGGGAGAGAACGACCAGCAAACATAAGATGAGGAAGCAAGGCTTAAATAGTAACACTAACAAAGGACAAACAAGGAACAGCCGGAGCTAAAGGGGAGGAGAGAGAGAACCACAGAAACAGACAATTCATGTATTCAGAGAAATGGGGGACATATTGGTATGCGAGCTTGACAGTTATGTTTACATGGGGAGCACACTAATTTATTCTGAATGTAAAAAGAAGTAAACAATAACCATCACTGGGCATTGATTGGTAGAACTTCACTGAAAGGTAAATAATGCTTTAATAACTCAGTACAATTTGTTTTTCTTACACCGACACCTGTACTATAAAGACATTATAAGGTGCGAAATGTCTCAAGCGCACAATCAGTTATCCAGCAGGTAGCAGAAGGTAACAGCTTCCAAGTTTAGGCGTGCGAGTCTCACAACGGAAACCGTCGATAGTGGCAGTACTCTCCGGCATCCCTTTTGTCGTGATAACTCTGTCTCATGGCTTTGGTTTGCTTTGTGTCCTCATTGTTCTGCCCCTTGTTTAATCTTCCCCTTTCATTTGCATCACCTGTGTCCTATTTTGTTGTAGTACACCATGTATTTAAACCGTGTTTTTCCCTTCGTTTGCTGGTCATTTGTGATTCCAAGCCTGTGCTTGTCATCCAAGCCTCGTTTGTTATCTCTACTGTTTATTCTAGTCATTGCTTGTGTTATTGTTATAGCCTGCTTTTGTCATTGTGTGTTTTGTTTCTTTTATTTAATTATGTATTGTCAGACTCTCCGCATTGGCTGAACTGTACTAATAACTCTGATTATAGATATGCCCTTTTTCACATATGGTTTTGAATTTTAGCTGGCTTTTTGTTGCACAAATAGTTACCTTGACAAATGTTTCGTGTGTTGTCTGGGACTAGATTTGTCTAATTTATTTTTAATTTGTCTATTTATGCTGCGATATATATAAAATTATTGGACATTTGCTTTAAATATATCTACTATGTAAAGCTCACTATTTAAAATTCATGGCATTTGGAAAAACCTAAAACCTGCTTAGCCTGATTGTTTTTGCAATGCGCTGCTTCATTTTGTGAAACCAGTTCTTTACCACTCTACTCCATTCTGCAAAGAAAGTGAAGCAGTTTCACAGAATGAGCTAAAACATTGCAAATCTGGTCTCATTTCTTCCTTTCATTTATGCAAATGTATGCTATGAGGTGAGCCTTAGTATTTCATAATTAATATTATTCCTTATAACAAACATTTTTCTGTAATGCAACTTGGAATTTCTTTATTGGGCATCTGTAACAAATATTCCTACCTCAATAAAGAGTGAATGGAGTTGAAGAAGTACAACATTTACAACAGTTACAGTGTTTGGGCTACAGTGTTGTTGGGACAGAGTTGATATTACATTTCTGCTTAATATTTCAGACATCAACAGTCATCTGACTGATGTCCAAGAATCTCCACTCCTTGTCCCAGCTGACAAGAAGATCCTGCCAATCTCCTAGACTGCGGCCAGCCAGGCCGACAAGGAGCAGGCTTCAGCGGATATTCCAGATGAAAGGAGGTGGTGAGGTCGGGATCCAGTACCTGGGAGGCCGGTATCCAGCAACGCTCCTGCGGACCGCACCCCTCCCAATCCACGAAGTACTGCAGCACGCACCTTATAGGCGGGTCCTCCCTCCACCTCCAACGGCGGAGGCGGTGTACCCAAGGAGTTCTCCTCATCAGAGAGGGGTCCCTCCACCACAGGCTTTATGGATGACACATGGAAAGCCGATGATGCATGGCAGCTGCCCGGCAGGCCTATCCTGTACGTGACCTCATTATTCCGACCAGTAACAGACAGGCATATTTTGCAGTCAACTTGCCTGCAGGTCCCACCCAGCCATCTTTTGTAGATACCCATATCTTTTATCAGCTTTCCTTCTGAAGGCCACTACCCCAGAGCACAACTGCCGGTACACCTCCTCCCACACCTGTTCACTGCACTTACACCACATCTGGACAGCGGGCTGGTCAGACATAGGGGGCTTCCAGGAATACAACGGTGACTGGTATCCTAGGATGTACTTAAAGAAAGTAAGCCTCATCCCTATGTGGCAGAGAGAGTTTTGGGCATATTCTGCCCAGGAGAGGTAAGTACACCAAGTCTCCGGGTGCTGCCGACAGTTTAAGGGGAGGAACTTACCCAACTGTTGGTTGTCTCTCTCAGCCTATCAGTTGGCCTGGGGGTTATATTGGGAGCATTAGAAAATGCGGTTTTGAGGACCTCGAATGCCTTTTCTGCCCCAGAATTCCACTTTAGCTGATTCGCTTATCCCCAGAGCAGGTCCGTGAAAGGCCTAGCCAGGGTACTCAGTTCCAGACTCTCTACAGATGTAGACTGGAGGTATGGCCTGGTCAGGGAAGCACTGCTTATCACAGGAGGGTGCCCACTCCAAAATGCAGCTTTTCCTCCAAGATATATGAGTGTGAGCGTAGCCAGGGGAGACCTGATGTGATGGACTGCCAGAGAGAGGAAAACAAATTAAAAAAATATGTGCTTGACATGTGCTCCACCTACTTCAAGGAGTGACATGAGTAAGAAAACCTGAGCCCACAAGTCCTCCATCAAGTGCATGCACACATAAGATAAAGGGTAAAGGGATTGGCTTTGTCCCCAGCTTCTTGGTGAAACTCCGATGCATGAGATTCCCAGCTGCGCCAGAGTCCACTAGCGCTGCGATGAGACAAGAGTGACCTGCGTGCGAGACTCTGAAAGAAATGCGAAATATCGATGGTGTTTAAGAGTGACTCACCGGATCGCCCTTTCTCTTCGGCTCCTCTCGCTTGCGTTGAACTCTGGTTCTCCTCCGCACCCCTTCTGGATCCGGAGGAGTAGTAGGTGAAGCTGTTCCCACAGAGAGGCTTTGTACGCACTGTCTCAGTTCTCACACCATGGCAAGTTCCTCGCCAAGTTCCTGCCTTTGCTGTTCTAGCGCTGCCGTTAGAACCGCCAGCAGGCCTGCTCATTCAAGGGTGCTCTCTTCATCATCACATTCTGTGATGGTGGCGGGACAGGGGGGGTGAGCAGCAAGCGTGAAGCAAAGTCTTTATTCTCCATTACTCAAAGTGAGTGAGTGAGCTGCATCACAGCAATAAAGAAAACAGAAGATATTTAAAGAGTCAGCTGAGATAACGAGCTGCACGTCGCTCCGCTAATGTGCAGTGCCGATTTCAGAAGCCAGTGGGCTTAAATAATGACAGGGGAAACAAGGAACAGGTGAGTATGATCAATAAAAGGGCGATTGGGACCGGGGCAGGAGCTGCGTATGGTTCTGTGCAGCAGTGGGCGTGTCCCTCCGGCTGGATGACCGGCCTGCCATTAATATTTCACTTAAGAAGTGACAGATATGTATGATGCTTCTGCATGCTTAAAAAGCTCAGTTTCAATTAAGTTTGCGTTCATAATTCATTAAGTTTATTTATCATAATTCCACAAACTCTCAATGATCTTTACATGGAAGATGTCTTCAAGGATCATTTAAAACAGGGTCAAACACATTAGCCAGTTGAGCATTTCCACAAAATAACAACTGGAATATTACATAGGTTTTTATGTGATAAAAGGTTCAATACTATAATATCCAACTCATTCACGTTGCAGGATACAACTGCAGATATTCAAGCACATTACGGAGGATTGTCATGACTGAAATGATGTTATGTTCAGTTGTCTGCTATATCCAAGACGTCTGGCTTTGACATTATTTATAAAACTAAATTACCAACGTGGAGAGTTGATAGAAAATATTGCTCTGTAATTTTATGCATCTTGCAGTGACTTAACATTAAATTGTCATTAAGCACTTACATGGACTATTCCATTTTCTTCTTGTCATCTGTCAGTAAAAAGTTTCTATTCTCTGTGCAGATAAACATTGCAAACCCTCCCCAATGGGCCAATGTATATGCAAAAAACATCCTTTCGTTTTATGTATCTCAAATACACGCACACACACACACACACACACACACACACACACACACACACACACACACACACATGCGTGCGCGCACACACACACACACACACACACACACACACACACACACACACACACACACACACACACACACACACAGAGAGTTCACTTCTCACACTCACACACAGACACGCACAACTCTTATTTCATCACATTGACTGGGAGTGAGTGGCTGCCTGTTGCATTCCATGTCAATGCATTCCAAAATCTACTTTAATGATATTTGTTATCTAAGTATCATATTTACACTATATCATCCAGCATCTTATTCAACATTCTGTCTATATCTATATGTATTACATCACTCTATGTGCTGAAAGGTGGGATTTGTCGATGCAAAAACTACACAATTAAACACCGGCACACATTCACGCACACTAACAACAACAATGACAACATAAAGATCACAATATATTTCAATGTCCAGAGATCTTGTTCATTAAGTTATATACTCAAAAGGGAACCCAGAAATCCAAGAGAAACATTTCCAAGTTTCTCAGGATCAATAAATGGGTTTTCTTGTTTTAGATTTTTAGTTTACACCAATCAGTTATGTCCACCCACCTCCAAAAGAGAAGAGCAAATAGCAAAATTAGAATTTATTCTGGAGTTCCCCTTTGAAGTTAGTTACAAGCCATAGTAAAACCTGTAGCTGGTTTCTCAGAAAGCACAATAAATGTTTAAGATTCCATTGATCATTTAAAAACGAATACACAATGGTTGATAGAGCCACAGACTATAACATCATTAAAGGAAACACCAAGCCCACGCATACACACATACACACACAAACACACACACACACACGCGCACACAAATGCGTACACGAAATGCTGCACACGCCCTTTGCTAGTGTTTCTCAAACTAAATGGCATTTAAATAGCTTGTTAGCGTTAAATTGTGCTTATCTCTGGAAGCAGCATGTTAGCAGTCAGTACCTCCTAGCTCAAGCGGACACCATTGCTCCAAGTCTTGGACAAGCATGAACAAGAAAGGGCAGGAATATTCAGGTTGATACTGACAATTCTGGGTGCCTAATTTGAATTCCAGACTCCAAACCTGTTTAGCGTTTTAGAATCTCAAACGTCATACCTCAAAATCTTCATACCTCAAAGAACTTCACATCCCAGAAGCCCCATGACTCTTCTCATTGGAATCAACAAATGCATTTTTAATTGCCATTTGCTTCCCCTGTCACTGGGGTGTGGTTAACCAGGTTAACATCTAGACACCAGAAGAAGTCTAGGTTTGGCAGGTCTTCCTGTGATGCACCTTTTGCTTTTCTTTAATCCAGCATGGCATCCAACTGGTCAGCTAGGTCATCAAACATGCTTCCGATGTCATCCAGAATGTTGACTGTGGTCTTATTTTCCACTGCAGACCTGGTAAGGCAGAGAAAGAAAAACAAGGAAGTAGGATTGACATGATAGATAGGACACTACAATTTAGGGAAATACATTTATTCACATGAACAAAAGGGTTTTAAATGACAAAACATCTTTGCCTTCCATAAGAAAACATCATACAGTGTATATATTTTACACCACAGATTTGTATAAAGGTCAAGAAAGCATCGAATATAGCTAATGTGAATATAGAAATGTTTCAAAATTATTGACCAAAACAAAAATAATTCACATACTTGTCATCTTTGATCTTTTCCTCTACGACCTCCAGAGCAGCAGCTAAGGAGGCACTCGTCTCCTCCAGTCTGAGCTGTGTCATGGTTTCTGACGCATGGCCTCCAATCAAGCACCTTGCTTCGATCAAACCCTCAGTCTCCAGTTCCCCTTGCTGCACTGCCTCTGTCTTTACACTTCCACCTTGCCTTCCACCTTGAACTTCTCCCTCAACCTGTATCTGTCTGGCCATGCCCACTTTCTTCTTCCTTATTACCATCTGCCCTGAGCTTTCCGCGCTCCATGTGACATCACTTCCTTCTGAGCCTAAGGCGTCTGCACATTCCCATCCAGGAGCTGCCTTCGCATGGCTTTGACCAGCTGCCTCCATCCTAACTGCTAGCTCCTCTTTCCTCTCTCTCTTGTGCTCCTCTTCATCTCTCAGCCTCTCCTCCTCCCTCGTCCTCTGCTGCACCGCTTCAGCCCCTGTCAGCTCCGCCTCCACGGGGCTGGGAATATCCACCGAGAGGCCTGCCATGGAGGACCTGGGTGGCTTGACCGGGGCAGAGCCGGACCCAGGGGTGGACGGGGTCTGTGGGGTTTGTGGTGTCTGGGGTGTCTGAGGGCTCTGAGTAGGTGAACTTGCTGCCCATGGGGAAAGAGTGTGAGCTTCTGCTGGCTTTGGGACAACTGTAGTATAAATCAGGTAGTCCAGCTGCTCAGGGAGAACAGTGGTAGGGGAGGAATTATGTGTGTTTAAGCAACTGGTTTTGGTGAGTGTGTGTGTCTGAGAAGCAGCGATGGGTACAGGAGCTGGTAGTGGCTTTATTTTGACTGGTTTGGGGAGTGTGGGAGGTGGGCTTGGCTTTGGAGATACTGGTGGTGGAACTTTTTTGACATCCACTGAAAAGAAAAAAAAATATATAAGATACAAATCATAAGCCAAAGAATTAGTGTACAGAATTAAATTAGTTTGTGTTAATTTATCACCCATTTCATTTGAAAAAAACACTTTATTAGAAACACAATTCTGACTACAGGTCCAATGTCACCTGGATACATTTGGGTGGCACACAACTCAACCCAGCAGTGATACTGACACATGTAAAAACACCAGCAACACTGCTGTGAGTGATAAATTAATAGCTAAAGGGTATCAGCTCAACACCAACCACCATGCCACTACAGTTTCAATGTTAATTCTGTGTTGGAAACTGTTGCCCAAATAATATGCAGTCAGCAGCAATCAGAAGATGACCAGTGATAAATACAGTAGAAACTGGCTGGTAAAGTGCCCATGCCAATAGATGGGCTACAGTCTAGCCATAGCTGTACACTTAAAATGCATCAATAAGAAGATGTATATGAGAGGCCAGTGAACAGCAAGTATTTTAACTGGTGGCTGGTGAATGTATTCTATGAAAACATATTATAAGATGACATTAGTATGACAGCAAATATAATGTGCAGGTGATTTGCAAGGAGACAGTGTTCTGTTACCGGGGCTGTGCTGGCCCTCTGAATCAGGCAGTGGGACCCTCTTAGTGGGAGTGGGAGGGTCAGGCTTCCTGAGGGTCACTGCTGGTTTAGGTGAGACAACAGGCTTCAGCACTCGCCTGAAATCGTCTGGCTGCACTTCTGTTTCGCTGCTGCCTTCCTTGGCACACACTTCCAACACAGGCCTCCTGCAGGTAAACTCCAGCCTGCTCCCATCGGTGTCATTACCCTCTGGGGGAGCTAGCACCTTGGGCCGGCGCCGGACAGTACCCGTCTCTGTGAGCTTGAACTTCTCCCCGTCTGAGCTGTGTGGTGGGCGGGGCCTCCGCAGGGTTGCTGTGGCATCCACACGTGACCACTCCTCCTGAGGGAGGGAGGCAATGCCTCCTTCCAGGTGACTGAGCATGGAGCGTGGGCGGGGCTCCGGGGCCTGCCTTGATGGAGGCGTTTCCCGGGGTGCATCCAGTACTCTGTGTGTTGTGTAAATACAGGGAGTGTTGTCACTTTCTCGGCTTCCATCAAGCAGGGAGTTAGAGTCAGTGTAGCTGGGGACAGGACCGCTGATGGTGCGACGCCGGCTCTGTATGTCTGCCTCCAAGCTCAGAGCGTCACGGTTATGCCGTAGGAGGTCCAAGCTTGCCTGCGGAACAGGCCAAATAAATAAATCATACAGCAGATTCAAAATAATATAAGAGTACAGTATATAAACAGGTTCTTCCCCACCGTCGGACTCGTACACATATAGTGACATTTTGAAAGGGATTTATAGGTATATGTTACTATCGATGTAAAAACTTGTGTTTTTAGTGAGTTGTGTGTATCATATGGATTTACCTGTACACAGACAGCTCCTTTTGCTACATCTCCCAATTTGGACATTTCGAGCATGGCAGCAATGTCTCTAACACTGCCCCCAGATGCACTTGATTCAGAGGCAATGCCGCAGTCACTGCGGCGCCGCTCACGGTATGTCACACTAAGGAACGACTCACTAGGTCCGCCTTTTCTAGCCCCGCCCTCGGTAGCCAGAGCCACATCATCTGCCAGGTTACCGGTGGAAATAGAGGAACATGAACGTTTAGGTGGGGTGGGGGGGCGTGTCCTCCTGCGAGGGCGAGTCGTAGCAAACGACTGGCTGCGGTTGACGCTGCCAGTGTCTAGTGTCTCACTAAGAGCTCTAGTTGGATGGCTGTGGTCGACTGTGCCTAGTGTGGCATATTTTACTGATAAAATGGGCAAGGGTCGCTCTTCGTTCACGCGTTCTGCTTCAGCCACTCTGGGCGGCCCACCTCGAGTGACCCGTCTAGGCAAAGGGGGAGTCTGCTCCTCTTCTTCGTCCACTCCACCTTCAAGAGGAAGGCAGAGTAATGGCACTGTACCGGTGTGAGACTGAGTGCGGTTGGAGTCACTGGGGACCCTCATCCTGCTCTGTATTTTCATGGGCGACCCTGGGGAGTATGTGGGTGAGTGTGAGTGAAGGGATGTGGCTTTGCCTTTAGTGGGCATGTATGGTGGGGCAGGACTATCATTTGACATAGGCTTCTTGAGTGGAGGAGGGGCATTTGCTCTCTGTATGCCCCGCCCTTGTGAGATGTGCCGGGGAGAGCCACGCCCCTCTGACCCCTTGCGTGTCCTTGGAGCAGGGGTGGATTTGACCTCCACTACAGTACTTATGACATCAATGGTGGTTTCTTGTTTTGAATCTGTGCTTTCACTGGGTTGGACATCTGTGTTGGAAGCTTCTTCCTCTTTTTGAGGTTCTCCCAGTCTGTTAACAGCTAACATTAACTTCTTCTGATGTCCTACCATGCAAAGGATATAAACAAAATTAATATTTTTACAAATAATCATTCCATTACGTTGTTTGAGGACATTAACACTTTACACTTAAGAATTTTAAAAGCTATATCCTGTTAATCTATTAGCAAATGCTTATGCTTATATATAATGCTTATTATATACCCAGCTTGGTGATGCCAATTTCCTGCAAGTCCTCCAGAGTGATGTCACTGACAAAGTCCATGTTGTCATACCCATTCTGAACAAGAGTCTGGTAGTACTGACTCAGTCCAATCAGAGACAGCCACTCTGCCAGGTTGGCCTACAGGGTCACACAGAACATTGCTGGATGGCTGGCTGTGATGAAGCTGCACATGTGTATGTTCATGTATAGCTTTTACATGGAAAACATGAGACGATTACCTTTGGTCAATAAGGTGTGTGTGTGTGTGTTTTCTTACAGGCTTTTCTTTAGGTATCCAGTCAGGGACATTCAGTTTGCTGATCTCTGACAACATCTTCTTCCTGTGTCCAGGTTTTGTCACCCCAATCACTGTGAGGTCCTGTAAACACAAATAGCTCAAATGTCTGTAATCTGTAACTCAGCAAATGAGAAACAACAAAATTTTCAAGAGCAGTACATAGATGTTCGCATTTGTGTAAGTAGGTGTGTAATACCTCTGGAGTCATTCTACTGATTGTATGTAGATCGTATCCAGCAGTCAGGAAGTTTGTTGTGTAAAATTGCAGCTGAGCACTAGTTAGCCATTCAGCAACTGCCTCTGAGCTCTAGAAGACCACCAACAGTAACAATGCAGACTTGTAAGCACTGTTGTGTGAACTGTTCTTTTCTAACCACTGTTGAGCTCACTTGAGATGAAAAACACATTTGCAGTCACTAGGTGGCAGCAGAAAGCCACACAGAAATTTGATACTCCTTGACAATCTCTCTCACACACGCACACACACACACACACATGCCTTGCTCTCTGTTGAAGCACTGTCCTTCCTCTGCAGTAAAGGATCCACAAATGGTTTCTTCTTCTCAGGTGCACTCAAAGTAAGCTGTGAGGAAACTGTGAAGGAACAAAATGTCACACGACACATTAGTAATGTAAATACTGTCAAATGACACATTAGTAGCATCAATAATGCCACATGAGTCACATGAGACATTAACATCAATATGAGAACAAGGTTTTGTAATTATATGCCAGGAATGAGGGTCTTACTACAATGACAAGTCACCTTATAAAGGCTTCATGAATAGTTAGAAGCTTATGTAAGATCATTTACATAAAAAAGCAAAAGTGACATGTTGCTTGCTAAATCTTCATCTTTACTGTTACACCTCAAATCTTGATGGTTATTTAGTTTATTTCTCAGTAAGCATTTTACCTGTTAGCTATCTTCAGACATTTGTTATTTGGCAGAAATGGTGATTTAGACTACATTAACATATGAAATAACTAAATTTACATCACAGTCATCAATAGACACTGTTTGCCTTTTTACTTATGTTTTATAACTACTTATTAATAAAAGGTGTTTATGACCTAATTAGTATCCATTAATAAACTAATTTTAAACAATTTATAAGGGGGAACGTCTAAAATACTTACCTTTATAAAACAAGGTTTTCTACCAGTGTATGGAGATCAGTATAAATTATCTTAATTGATTTTGTAATGGAATACCTGTGCACTGGTCTACAGAGCGCGACTGTTCCAGGAGATGTTCTTTCGCTTTTGCTGACTGAGACAGCACTGTGGCCAACAACTAGAATACAAAGAAACACACACACACACATCAAATCACGGTGTGACTAGGAAGGCTTCATTTATATTGCTATTACATTTGGGGGATTTGATTTATTTTATTTTGGGTTTTGTGTGTGTGTGTGTGTGTGTGTGCGTGTGTGTGTTTGTGCATGCATATGTGTGTGTGTTGTTGTTGTTTTGTTTTTTTTCTGTGATAACTTTGTGGTTAAGGTACTTGACTTGTAATTGGAAGGTTGCCAGTTCAAGCTCCACCACTGCTAAGTTGCCACTTAACACTCAATCGCTCAAGTTGTAATCAATCATAATTGTAAGTTGCTTTGGATAAAAGTGTCAGCTAAATGCCGTAAATGTAAATGTAAGTGTGTCTGTGTGTGTCTCACCTTTACCCCCTCTGCCTGTGCATGCAGTCCTGGCACATTGAGCCCATGTGTGTTGACCCCCGGTGAATGTGTGGGAGTGGTCGGCACAGGCACAGGTGAACTGGCCAGGTGAGCATTGGCGTTGTCCATCGGTCCACCAACAGACGAGCGGCCGCCAGTCAGACTGCCCGTGCTGCCCATGCTACCAGCACTGCCGCCGCCTAGCAACAAACAAACAAACAAACAAACAACAACAACAAACCAAGGGAAAAAGTGATCATCTCTGAGAGAAAGAGGAGGAGAGAGAGATACAGACAGAATTAACAGGATATAATGATCTATAACCTGCTAATATATTTACTGTTATTATTATTGATTTGTTTATCTAGTTTATCATTTATTTTTACTTTAAGTATCATTTTGCTACTTAGGACTATTAGAACTATTATCATCATGTTCAGCTATTTTGCTGTGGCAAAATTGTGCCTGATACAGTCATGCCAATAAAGCTGCTCTAATTTGAATTGAATCGAATTGAATTGAATTGAGAGACATTATATGCAGTATATGCACTCTATGTGTACAAATTACAGTATATGTACACACTGCACAGTGTATATACTGTATATATACTGCTTGTTACTGTGTTGTTCTTTGTTAATGTTTGTGTATATGTTACTGCTTGTATATTACTTCTGTTAATGTGTTGGCAATATAATATGATTCTGTCATGCCAATAAAGCTCAGTTAAATGGAAACTGACAGAGAGAGAAAGAGAGAGAGAGCCTTGGGAATATTGGGAGCATGGGACAATGACACTAAACTCAATTTAAATTACAGACCCATTAGGCCCTAAACAGAGAATATGAATTAGCAGAATATCTCTGCACTGTCAGAGATCCACAGCAGATCATTACCAAGTACATTCTCTGTGACCACAACCTCGCCATAGAAATGGGCAAATAAAAACAATCCTGGCTACCCAGAGAGAAAAGACTATGTGGTCACTGTGAGAGTGGTGAGGTCGAGACAGAACAGCACTTTTTCTTCCACAGCAAAAACTTCACAAAAGATTCACCAAAATGTCACTGAAAAATTTAGTTTACTCCCAATTTTGAAATTCTCCCCTAATCTACAAGATTACAAAGCTATTTTCTTTGGAAAAATTGTACCTAATACAGTCAGGCCAATAAAACTACCTTGACTTGAACTGAAAGAGAGAGAGAGAGAGAGAGAGAGAGAGAGAGAGAGAGAGAGAGAGAGAGAGAGAGAGAGAGTCCTCACCTGCCAGAGGTTTCCTTAGTACCCATATCTCCTCACTAGCAGTGCTTTGCTGACCACTTAGAGTGGGAGACCCATGAGGGCTTGACACTGACCCTCTGGAACCTGAAACACACATACAAAAACATCTATACACAAAGCAAATTCATTATGATAGCTGGTTACAGATATACATTCCGGGAGCAGGTAGGGAATCATTTGGGGTTGTTAAAATGGACTGAGTGTACAAACAGAGACCATGGGAGCCATTCCTACTGATGAAAGTGCAATTCTCACCAAATGTGTTTGAGTGTAACAACCAAAGTGCAGAATATTGTCATGCTTGGCCAAATTGGGAAATCAGTCTCTTTAAAGAAACAAAGATGTGACCTGTTATTAGTGTCTTGCATAAGAATGCATCATATTTTTCATAATTAGTTATGCTAAAACTTGGAATAAAGATTAACTAAGCTGAGTTGTTTTGCCTGAGACATAAAATTGTCAACAATATTTTTTTTATTGTTATATGGTAATTCAAAAATCAGACATCTGTTCATTGCACAAGTATTCAGTGCCCTTGCCTACCAATCAATATTTGGTCACACATGTTTTGCTGAAATTACAGCTGCAAATCTTTCAGGAGATATTTTAATCAGCTTTGCACATCAAGATCCTCACATTTTTGTCCATTCTTGCTAGTACAATTTCTCATGCTCTGTTAAATTGGGTGGTTCATTACAGCAATTTTCAAATCTTGCCACATATTCTCAATCAGAGATCAGGCTTTGACTTGGCCACTCTAACACACTAATGTTCTTGCATTTGAACCACCCCTGTGTAGATTTGGTGGTATATTCACTTGTTGGAAAGTGAACCTCCATCCTAGTCTCATGTCTCTTCCAGAAGGGGAACAGGTTTTCTCCATTAATCTTGCCTTCAACTCTTATCACTTTCTTAGTTCTTGCAGATGAAAACTGTCCCCACAGTATTATGCTACCACCACCATGCTTCACTGTGGTGATGGTGTTCTCAGGGTGATGAGCAGTGTTTGGACTGTACCATGCTTCACTGTGGTGATGGTGTTCTCAGTGTGATGAGCAGTGTTTATTTTGGTCTCATCAAAACAGAATATCTTTTTCCAAAACTTTTTCTCCAAAATGCCTTTTGGCAAATTTCAAACATGATTTCAAATGCCCTTTTTTCAAGAATGGCTTTCCTTTTGGCTCTCTTCCATAAAGCTTTGTGGAGTGTTCGGAGTGGGAGTGTGGAGTGGGAAGTAGTTATCCTGTACAGAGCTTTTCCCATTTCACTGCAGATCTCTCCAGCTCCTTCAGAGTAACCCTCAGCCTCTTGATTGCTTCTCTGCTTATTGTTTTAACTGGCCACTGGCTTTTGATGGCCTTGTCTCTGACCTTGTCTTGTTGAGATGTGGTTGTGCAATATTTTTGGACTTAATAGTGATCTGTAAAATGTAAGATTTGGGGAATTTTTAATAACCAAACATTTTCTATAATTTTGCTCTGGATTTGTTTCAAAAGCTCCTTGGTCTTCATGATGTTTAGGTAGGTATATTTCTCAAAGTTTGGTACCTTCCAGGAATAGTTGTATTTATATTAAAATTTAGACTAGGTGTATTTATGACAATTTAATTTAATTGCACACAAGTGGAATTTAAATAATTTGTGTACTTCTGATGGCAAATGGTTGCACCAGAACTACTTTATTTGTTTTCATAACAAAGTGGGTGCATACTTATGAAATCACAAATTTTGTTTGGTTGTTTTGTTTGTTTGTTTTTTTTACTTTCCTCACGCTTCAGTATTATGGGCTACTTTGTGTAAATTCATTACACATAATCTTAATTAAGCTGATTTACATTTGAGGTTGTAAACATGTGAAAATGTTCAAAGGGGGTGAATACTTATGCATGTTTAATTGTAATGTACATTTTGCCAATTTAGTTCTATATCTCTTTACTGAAACTATACACCTAACATGACAACTTCATAAATACCATTTTAAAATATGGTTCGCATCTATGTACTGTAAACCAAAGCTCAGTATTTTCACAGGGCAGTGGAAATCAATATGTAGTAAAACATTCATATTATTTATGAGTTAAATTCTATATTTCATAACTTTGTCTGAAAGTCAAAAAAACAGTAAATACTGTTAGACTAATATTGCCCCCTAAAATAGCACCACCACATAGGGCAGTGGTACCTCAGTGGTTCAAGTTCAAGCCCCGCCACTACCACTGTACACAGTCATAATTATAAGTCGCTTTGGATAAACGTATCAGCCAAGTGCTGTAAATGTACTGCAAATACACAATAGCCAATATGACAAGAAAGCCTTCTGCCATTATACCTCTGACCATCATCCAAGTTGAAAAATGTGGGTGAACCTTCTCTGCAGCATTTTCAATTTTTTTTTGAAAGGGGAGATTGTTGGGGGGGGGGGGGGGGGGGACATTTTATTAGCCAGGTTATCATCATAGCAGTCAAATGAAAGTGACCTAACAAAATCTGAAATTGTTAAACAGTTTAACAGTAAATATTGGGAGTTGATAGGATTTTCCCTCTTGTTCTTCTGATGTCTCGTGTTTTTAGAACATCACAATAGGAACCTGTACTTAATTTCATGCACGATACTGCTCTATGAAGGGTTTGCAAGCTTAATTCTCTTCAAATAAAAATTCTAAACGATATATGTGAAATAGTGCTGAGTGAACTGAAGAAATGTTTTGAAATTCTAATTTCAAATATAATGGGAGAGTAAGATGCACTGAGTGATTTTGGCATCTACAAGATACTATCTTAAAAAAAAAATTACAATGAACATAAATAAAATACATAAAACATGGGGTGAAGATTCCCAAGATACCAAAGTATCTAAAGAATTCTACCCCTATAGTAACTTAAATTGCCAAGATGAGTTTCTGTTGCTTAGCAAATAACTAATTTGTATTAATGTAACGCCAGTGAATATACTCCTAATTTGCCATCATTTTCATTTTCTGGAGCAGCTTTGCAGTGATATGCCATAATATATGGCCTTGTCTATCAGAGGATTGCTCTTTCAGACATTTTGGGTTCTAAAACATTTTGAAATGCACAGTAGGCATATATAAAAGTTCAGTTTTTTTATTTATTAAATTACTGTTTGCAATTGACATAACTTCAAATGAGGAATATGTCCATGTGTTTCCCACATGTATTAGTTGAAACCAGCATCTTCAAGCCCCATAAAGACATTCAGCTGGCTTGGATTGTTGTACCTCCTTCTTGAAAGTCTTACACTGATCAATATCTGATCAATATTAGCACTGAGGTGCTCTGTGGCAAATTAGGAAAACTGATAACATCAGCATCTGATAGTCTGTGAGGGTTGTGGTGTGCCTTAAATGGGAGTGTCATAAAAATACATTTATTGCCTTTAGGACCTTAAGGGAATATTTGGTTTATTAAGTGGTGATATTAAGTTCAGACTGAACTGCACTAAAAGGCATTGTATAGGCATATCAAATAGCTATTAGAGTGGCCTCTAAAAATGTAATTCTAGCCATCTATAAATTTTGGAAAATGACTTCACTAGGCAAGTCAGTAAAAACATTAAAAACAGATTGCTCTCTTGCCAGAAAAAATTAAAAACTTATACATATGTTATTAAAAACTTCCATTACCAGAGAAGCAATAAATGCATTTGAGATTTACCTTGATTAGAAAGAATAATTATGAGAAAAGCTAAGGGTAAAGATTGGCAATATGAAGTTTAGTTTTAGTGCATGCGTGCATGGATGTCTGCGTGTGTGTGTATATCAGTGAGAATGGCAATTTGGGACTTTGTGTTCTTTGTGTGTGTGTTTGTACCTGTCTCTTTTTTCGGCTCCTCTGAGCAGGAGGAGGGAGGTTCATACGCAAATGAGCTGCAGGTGGGTGTGTTATACCCAAATGAGGTGAAGAGGGGCTGATGGAAAGAGATCAGGGTAGAAGGGGGTGGGGCAGTCAGGGGCAAAGAGAGAATGTGGGAGGAGTCACCGTTCACCATGGCAACTGAGCCAATTGCCAGCGGACGGATCTGTATCTTAAGATACTGTTGAGTAGAGGGTCCTGGGTACAGTAAAACAACAAAACAACAACACCAAAAACACAAACAACAACAACAACAAAACAACAGGAAAGGAAACACAAAATAAAACATGTTCAAGCAAAAATATCTAACTCTATGCACTTATCTTTATAGATTGCATCAAATTATGAAATCAAAATAGCTTTGAAATTGAAAAAAAAAAACATTCATGCAGAAAACCAAAATGTACATTTAACAATAAAATGACATAGGCAAAAAAAAATGGCATGCATATCGTTCCAACACAAAAAACACTGCAAACACTTTGCGTATGTAAATTAACTTTGAAGGCACTTAACCTTCCATTAATCATACATAAATGCATATAAAAAGGGGGAGTGGGTGGTTTGTCCATAATGACTTTATAATGCATTTGTCTGTCACTACATTCGCATTGCACGTGTGCCTCCGTATGTCTTCATATACTTGCGGCGCACGTGTGCCGATGTGCATCCATAGACGTGTGAATGA